>NC_083463.1:23861889-24191472 GCF_030014155.1 Tachysurus vachellii | reverse complement strand
TTGTTCTCGTGACCCAACTGAAGCCATTTTAAATCGGGTGAAGAAGCTAGGAGAGACTTTTAAACAGGCCTACACCAAACAAGCAGATGATCTTCAAGGAGCCCATATGGGTTAGGAAACTTGTAATAATTCACGTGATATGTATCTATCCGGCATGTTGTCTAATGTGTATTGTAAAGAGCTTTCGCTTTTCTACTACAAGCCTGCAGCCTGCCAGACATTACTGAAATTTGTGTGTGTAAAATGTTGGCACGAGTGCAAATATGTCATCATTTGAAATTTTTCTTTCTTAGTATTGTCCTGATTTAGCAGCAACAGAAAAAAATAATAGCCATTCACACAAGCCTTGCACTAGAGCCCTGTGCAATTGAATTACAATAATAAACTAGAACGTACATTTCCTGAAGAAAATGTGAATGGTGCTTGTGTGTATGTATGTTACATGTTTGTTTGCACACAGATACATGCCAAGGGCCTCTTCATACACAGTGTGCAACAGAATGTATACTATAACGTATCTCCTCCAGTTAGTCTTGGGTTGAACCCCGTATCTTATGACTCTGTTAGCATTATGCCAATAATTCTGAAATTGAACAAATTTTGTTTTGTAAGATATATGCAGTTGTGTTTCTATCTAGGTTTGTTGCATTGCAGCACAAAGTTTTTGCATTTCAGCACATATCTAAGTGATTCTCACTGTTCCTATAGGTTCATATTTGTAGACAAGCAGTTACATACATTCATGAAAAAAAAGTGCACAGTTCTTCAGAGTTATGATTTCATTTAACTTTTATAACTGAACAAATAACCTCAGATTGCAATAAAAAACAAGACAACAGATTTTAATTAGTAAAAAGTAACAGAAACCCTTGTTTATAGGAGTGAGGTGAGGACCTGATAAATAAAATATGGGTATATTTTATTTTTCTCATGACTATAATGTATACACATGCATAATACTTGCATAATATTAATGCATTTCTTAATTATTGGCTGTAGACTTTGCAGAAAACCGTCTGAAGATAGCCGAAATTCTGTATTTTAAAATTCTGGAGAATGTTATGGCTCAAGAGATTAAGAGACTCCAGGGTAAAGATATGACTGTAAGTATTGTTGTAGATTACAGTTTGATTTGATTATTTTTTTTGTAGTGCAAAACTGAGAAATAACATCGACAAAATCTAGCACATTAAAACATGCACATACACACTGCTATTGTCAAAATAGTTAAGCCATTGTATTGAAAGTTATTACAATTCCTATTTACTTAAAGCTTTTCAATATTTTTCTTTTGGCAAACTCTTGGCCAAAGACTTGATAAAAATGCCTGAAGACAGTTGAAATTTATGTTGCACTGTCTCATATGTTGTTGTTCCCCATGTAACAGGTGCTATTAGAACAAGATGTGTTCCACTGTTCTCTTTTGGCCTGCTGTCTGGAGATTGTACTGTTTTCGTACAGTTCTCAACGAACCTTCCCTTGGATTTTAGAAACCTTCCAGATTAGACCATTCTACTTTTACAAGGTCAGAGGTCAGAATATGTATGCTGTTAATGATCTGCTCTTGAAACTATTGTCTGTTGTAATCAGCATAAAATTTGAACCTAACTAATTTTGCAGACCAATCTGTCCAGGTTTTAGTTGCAAGAAGTATTTTTTTTTCAGCTTCAAAAGTTGTGTTTCAAAGGTTATACTAAGTAATTTAATGTCATTTAATAGATTGAAAGTACATTTAGATTTACATGCAGTTATGTAATCAGCAATAGAGTGCATAAAATCATGCAGAGATGGGCCAGCAGCTTCAGTTATTGTTTATATCATACATCAATCAGGATAGTGACCTCAGTACGTGGTAAAGTCCTGCTCACCATTATTGGCACCCATGAAGTTTATGTACATTTTGTGGAATATCTACTGAAGGAAATTTATCAAGTGAAACAACATATTGCTACAGATAGCTTGTGTTTGATACAAAACAGCAAATGATAAAGAACATTTAAAAAGATAAACATTATGAGGAAAACACAGAAAAACATAATGCTTTCCGTGTCAATGGTATTGGCACCCTTTGCTGCAAATCAGTATGGAAACCCAATTTGGCACACCCGTTGCAAATCACAAATGAGGATCACCTGTGGTGAATTGCCTCTACCCATGTGACATGAATTAGCCAATGAATGATCATTTTGGTGAAGCCACCTGTTATTCTTTTTAAAAAGCCACCTGTTATTCCCTCTTCATGTGTGACAATGGTAAAGACAAAGGAGCTGTCTGAAGACACCAGAAATGCTATTATTTGCAAGCACAAGACCTCCAAACGATATAAGGCCATCTCCAAAGACCTTGGTATCCTTGTTTCAACGGTGCGTAATGTTGTAATTAAGAAGTTTTCCAGGCATGGAACTGTCGAGAATCTCCCTGGACATGGGGGGTAAGAGAAAAATTAATGACAGAAGTCTTCAAAGGTTGGTGCGAATGGTGGAAAAAAACACCACGTCAAACATCTAAAGACCTGAAGACCAACCTGGAGCAGTCTGGTGTAATTGTTTCAACAAGTACTATACGCGGCACACTAAACAAAGCGGGGCTTTATGGGCAGAGGCCAAGGAAGACCCCATTGCTGAAGAAAAGACATAAAAAGGAACGATTGGTCTTCGCGAAAGAGAACCTGGACAAACCTCAAGCCTTCTGGGACAATGTTTTATGGACAGATGAAACAAAAGTGGAGCTTTTTGGTAATGCACACAAACAGTATGTTTACAAATGGCGCTATGAAGCCTTTAAGGAAAAGAACACCATACCAACAGTCAAGCATGGTGGAAGATCCATAATGCTGTGGGGCTGCTTTGCTGCATCTGGTACTGGAGGTCTTGACCGTATCACAGGCATCATGAAATCAGATTATCAAGCAATTCTAGAGCGAAATGTTTTGCCCAGTGTAAGGAAACTTGGTTTGAGGCGAAGATCATGGGTCCTCCAGCAAGATAAAGACCCAAAGCACACCTCCAAAAACATGCAGGAATGGTTGAAAGGGAAAAAATGGACTGTTTTTCAAAATGGCCAGCAGTGAGTCCTGATCTCAATCCAATTGAAAATCTTTGGGGGGAGCTGAAATCAGCCATTGGAGAAAGGAACCCTGCAAATGTTCAAGAGCTTGAGCATATTGCAAAGGAAGTGTGGGAGAAAATACCACCCGAGAAGTGCAAGAAGCTTATAGATGAATATAAGAAATATTTGGAGGCTGTTATCGCTGCCAAAGGGTGTGCAACCAAATATTAAGGAGGGGTGCCAATATTAGTGCACATGCTGTTTTTCTGTTTTTCCCTTTGGAATTACAATATCTATGTTGAAATAACGGGGGGGCACGGTGGCTTAGTGGTTAGCACGTTTGCCTCACACCTCCAGGGTCGGGGTTCGATTCCCGCCTCCACCTTGTGTGTGTGGAGTTTGCATGTTCTCCCCGTGCCTCAGGGGTTTCCTCCGGGTACTCCGGTTTCCTCCCCCGGTCCAAAGACATGCATGGTAGGTTAATTGGCATCTCTGGAAAATTGTCCCTAGTGTGTGATTGCGTGAGTGAATGAGTGTGTGTGTGTGCCCTGCGATGGGTTGGCACTCCGTCCAGGGTGTATCCTGCCTTGATGCCCAATGACGCCTGAGATAGGCACAGGCTCCCCGTGACCCGAGGTAGTTCGGATAAGCGGTAGAAGATGAATGAATGAATGTTGAAATAACAATTGTCTTTGTTAAATTACTTTGGACCTCCAAATAAAAGCTCCTGCTGATATAAATTTGGTACATTTTCCATTTACTTCTGAAGACATTCACTCAGTTATGCAAAACATGAAGGGGTGCCAATAATGGTGAGCAGGACTGTATGTTTGTTGGTACCAGACAGGCTGGTATAAATTCCTGATCCCGTGTGTGTGTGTGTTTTTTTTTTATGTGGAATACACTCAGCTATTTTTTTTATTTGTTTATTTTAAAGAATTACTTTTTTTTCTCACTGAATCATTTGTTAGTGAATTATAGTGTATAGTGAATTATTTTTACCATCACCGAATTGCCATTTACATACCATTGGATGATAATAATAAGCTTCTCAATATGTGTATGTCACTGAGAGAAATTACTTTAAATTTGGTTGTAATGTGTTGTGAACTACTGGGAAAACACATTAAATAAGTTCTTAATTCAGCCTATAATTCCATGCAGTGGAAATATATTCAAAGAACATTTTCTCATTTTAACATTACCTGAGTGTGAAAACTGCATTATGTCTCAGTGGATGATAAAATAACTGAGTTATCTATACATATGTCTGCAGGTGATAGAGGTGTTTATCCGCTCTGAGGAGGGCCTTTCAAGAGACATGGTGAAGCACTTGAACGTTATCGAGGAGCAGGTGCTGGAAAGCAAGGCTTGGACCAAAGACTCTGTACTGTGGGAGGCATTACAGAATGCTAATTTTAAAGTCCCTACTGTAGCAGAGGTATGGATACAGTGAACACAGATTTGCTAATTCATGTTCACAATTACTTAATCTCCTTTGTGTAATGTAATTAGGGTTGCAAAGGGGCAGAAAGTTTCCGTTAAATTTCCGGAAACGTTCCACGGGAACTTAATCTGGGGAATTTTGGAAATATTCAAAATTGGAAACTTTACGGGAATTTATGAAAATTTATGTGAATTAATTGGAAATTTATATAAACTATATTATATACAAATCTAAATAAACATTTTGTTTGGTCAAAAGCAGACATGCATGCATGCAAGGTAATACAAATTTTAAAAATGACGTCTTGACTGATTTCATTGTAAGTAGAACTATGATTATTTCATTGAGTAACACAAAAGCATAATAAACATTATTATGCTTGGAATAAACAAACTTAATTGTAATAAACATTATTTTATAGAGGATTTTTTATTTCAGGGGAGTGAGTGTGTCGGGGAGGGTCATCAAATTATCTGTGCATGTGGTAACGCTAATTTACTGCTTATTAAGAGTTAGTAAGGTAGTTATTAAGTGTAGGTATTGGGTACAACTAAGAACGCAGAATAAGGCAGTAATATGTGCTTAATAAGTACTAATAAATAGCCAATATTCTATTAATATTCATGCTAATAAGCAACTAGTTAAATGACCCTAAAATAAAGTGTTACTGTGCATGTTATTGAAGAATGCAAGTACATGCAGTGGGTTTGGCCTCAATGGCCCTCCAGTAAGCAGTGTGCTGTGTGCAAGTGACAAAGGAATGCAGGGTACAAATTCAACTTAAATTGCATAAAATCTTGTTTGTTTTAAACAAAATTATGCTGTTAAGATTTTTTTTAACTACATTTAAGTTCCTTGTTATAGGCAACTCTGCATTTTTTTAAATTCCCAGTTTATTTCCATATATTCCCGTTAATTCCCATATATTCCCTTTAATACCTATATATTCCCGTTAATCCCCATGGAAAGTTTCCAGCCTTGAAAATTCCCGGAATTTTGCAACCCTGAATATAATATATATACAGTGGGGCTCGAAAGCTTGGGCACACCAGGTTAAAATTTGTATTAATGTGCATAAATATATATATACACACACACATACACAATTAATTTGTTGTTTCTCATTATATATTATTGATTAAGAAAAACAAAATTAGTAATAATAAAGATAATATCCAAGTATCTTTCTGTCTGTCTGATTCTGTATCTATTTTGTCTGTATGTATGTGTCTTCGTGCCTGTGTCTTTTGTAGGTAAATTTTCCTAGTAGCCTTGATTCAGGCCGCAACAGCATTAGTGGTGGCCCCATCCACCTTCCTCTGGTGGCTCTGTCGCCCATCATGCACCCACGTCTCAGAGAGGTCCGCACTGGCATAGGCTCAAGTGCTCGCAAAGGTATGGTACCAACACAAAGCAGAACATGGTCATAAAAGTGCTGCATTTTAGATGTAGTGTACATCTTTTTTTTTTTTTTAATTTACATTTTTTTAGATGATTATGCACAACCTGATGGGTGTCTATCAATGTGCACTTTATTGAGAACACTATACTAATACTGGGTAAGGCACTGCATGCTACAGTCAAAGCATTGAGACTGAATTTCTGCATTGCACTGCTCCCACATGATTAGCTGATTAGGTAATTGCCTGAGTGAGTAGTTGCGTACAGGTTTTTTTTAATAATTATATAAATATATACACACAGAGCATTTTATTCGGAACATGTCCAAGGATTTCAGTGTATAGAACGATACAGAATTGCCCTGATCATTCCAGAACTTTTAGAGAGGCCTGCACACACATTCACTCGTCCACTCACTCACTCGCAGGAAAGGTGTTCCTAATAACATAGTGTATATACTGTGTCATTACTGATAACAGTTCACTTAGGAATTATTTTGCTGTAGTAACTTCAAATACCAAAATTTAATATGTAGCGATAAGATGACTTTCCATATAATTACGATGACCTGTTTATCTTTTGACATATGAAATGACATATCTTATGACATAAACCGGGTGTCCTCTTATTTGTAGTATAATTTAGCCTAGTCTCTTGTTGTGTCTTTTCTTTATATTAAAAAAATCTGAGTGTGTGTGCCCTGAACAGAAAAATCTGCACAATAGTTTTTAACAAACAAAATTCAGACACAGATCATAAAATTAAACATTCTCAAATTTTTCTTGTCTCAGATGCTCCTCCATCTCCCATCTCTCTCCATGACCGCTTCAGTTCTCCAGCAGCAGGCAGTGCCAAAAGGCGTTTGTTTGGTGATGATGCACAGCCTCAGTCCCCAGTAAAGCGAACATCCGTCACACCCCTGAAATTCATACCCAGCACCTCTACAGAAAACAACAACCAGAACTCATCCACAGCAACTGTCATCTCCATGGCTACTACTAATGGTCAGCAACTCAACATCCCTTTTCCAGGTGTGTATGTATTTATGTATATGCGTGCATGCGTGTGTGTAAAAAAGTAATTTACACACAGCGGAGATCAAAATTAGGGAGCAATTTATGAACACTTGATTTGTTTCAGGAATAATGTAATCTTCATTGCTCAACATTGAAGGATTTTTGTTGTGGTTCTAGAAAGCTAATAGAACAGTGTGTTACTAAATAAATGCAGTTTATTGCAAAAAAACCTTTATTTTGTAGGAAACACAATGATCAGAATAAAAGAACAGCAATGACTGTAGCACAGAGAAAGATTACGTCTAAAATTTCTAAAATACAATTAGTAGGATGTGTACAGGCCCTTGCTTTGAATGACTTCAGCACATCTGTGGCCACAGGACCTCACTAGTCTCTCACACTGCTCTGGTGGGATTTTGGTCCTCTCTTCTTCCAGTCTCTTTCAGTGACTGTACTGGGTTTCTTGGCTATAACATTGTCACCAAGGATTTTCCAGAGGCTTTCTATTGGGTTTAGATCAGGCCTCTTGGCGGGCCATTTCATTATTATAATGTTTTAAGCTTCAAGGAACTGCTTTACCTGTTTTGCTGCATAACAGGAGGCATTAGCATAGACTTTTAATTCCTTATGCTAATAAGAGGTTTAGTCACTGCAGAGTGGGCTTTCAGTTTAAACTCTTACTCTGTTCAGCGCTGAACTGGCTAACAATCCCAGCTGCAGTGTTGAACCGATCTCAACCGCCTGTTGAGATTCTCCGCATTATCCTGTCCTCTTTACATTTGTCGTTTGTGGACAACACGGCTTTTTGGGGGACTCGAAAGAGTGTGTGATATGGTAAAGATGCTATTCTAGAAATCACAGATTCGGAATGACCAACCTCTCTCGCTATGGCTGAAAGGGTCATCTGTTTGGCCTTCATCTGTACAACCTGCTGCCGGAGGGTTTCATTCACTTTAGAACGGCTCACCATCTTGCAGTCAGAAAATCTGGCACCCGGTGCTAATTTCTTTAATTATCTGACTAACCCTATTTAACTGGCTGCCTAATTTTCCAGTTAACACCAATAACAGGAAGGTATCTCTAATGAGAAAGAGAAAGTGTTCTGTAATGAGATTTGAAAATAAGACTTATAATAAAAAATAAGATAAGATTTTTTTATTCTGTGAAAAATAAGATTGAAAAATAAGATTTTTTTATTCTGTGCTTCAAAATATATGTAACTCATGAAATATGCTTTAAAAAAATGCTATTTTACTCCTGTTTAGATCATTTCAAATAGAAACATTAAAATATATTAGAGAATTAAAGAATTAGAGAACAACCTACAATTTCCTACATGTGTATACGTATTTGTTGTTTTAATTGATATATTTATGTTGCTATTGTATGTTTGTGTCACCTGTGTTCACCTGTGTTGATTGTTTATAACCAATTATTTATATAATGTTAATTCTCCACTTAATCACTTTTCAAGGACCGATGAGCTCATGCAAAAACTCTGAAATCATTTTAGTTGAATTTTTGTTTCTGTTGCTAGTTAGAAACTAATCATATGCAATGCCTAATAAAGATTATTGCACTTTTTGCAGTGAATGACATGGGAAGTATCACGGTTATCCAGGTACAAGCAAACCAGCTAAACCCTCTGACTGCCCAGATGCTGCTTACCTCCCCAAACAAAGCCCCAGAGGTTCATACACAGCCAGCCAACAAACCACGCCGCACAGGATCTCTTGCACTCTTTTTCCGCAAGGTGAGGTGGAGTACAACAGTCAGCTACCTGCTTTTTCTGTTTTGATCAATCAAAATGTGTTTGTTATGTCTCCAAAAGGCAAAATAAGATACTACATATGAGTAGGATTTTTTTTTTTTTTTACAAATAATTACATTTCACTTACATGGATCAATTACAAAATGAGACGATTAGTATACGTTCAGTATAATTACCAATTAATTATTCAAGTTAGAAATTGGTGCTTGTAGTACTTTTTAAACATTTAGACTAAAATTACTGTTGAAGAATTGACCATCAAAATAAAACTATTTATTTATTTATTTTTGATAAAGGTGTATCATTTAGCAAGCGTGCGTCTCAGAGATCTATGTCTAAAGCTGGACATATCAGCAGAGTTAAGGAGCAAAATCTGGACATGCTTTGAGCAGTCCTTGGTCCACTGTACAGACATGATGAAGGATAGACATCTGGACCAGATCATGCTCTGCGCAGTCTACATCATATCCAAGGCAAGTAATAGAATAGCTTGAAGTGAATGCATGCATTGGCAAGTTCTGTGGTTAACTATCACATACTGTACCACAACAGTACCCGGTCTTAACACTATAAAAGTATTTAAAAAATAATTTTGAACAGAGCACGTATCAGACAGTAACACCTTGGCAACAGCTCTGTTGCTGAATTTATAAAAGATGATCTCTTTCACAGATCTCAAAAGAGGAGCACTCTTTTCAAGACATAATGAAATGTTATCGGAGTCAGCCTCAAGCAAACAGCCATGTAAGTAACACCGATTTATTATTTTTTTTAAGAACATAAGTGGTGTGGAAATAACTGTTTATGACTATGTGCCCAGATATACCGCAGTGTGCTGCTGAGAAAAATAGCTCACGATCAACAGACTGATGAAAAAATGGAGGTTGATCCACCAACAGACCAAAGTACTGATGCAAACCTGCTTTCAACTAAAAAACCTTTTTATTTTTCCGTATAAATACTTAAATGTTTTGCGTAATAACAGATCCAAGATTTATTGTATTGCTTCTGTTTGGATTCAGCCACCGTCAGGACAGATCCTGGTGCCAAAGCAAAGGCTGATAGGGAATCAGACGAGGACAGGGGTGACCTCATCCAATTCTACAATTCTGTTTATGTTTTGAAAATGAAATCTTTTGCTCTCAAATATGCTCACCCAGCAGCTGACAGAGTATGTATACTTTTTTAAATAATTTATTCTGATTTCGATGATTTTATGTGGAACTCTTTCTTTATTCTTCACTTTTCTCATGAACCCACAGGTGGATGCATCCCAGTTATCTCCATTCCCCTCACTGAGAGCTCAGCCTCTTTCCCCACGGCGAATATCTCAGAGACACTCTGTCTATCTGTCTCCTCACAAAAATGGTTCCTGCCTCAAACCCAGCTCTGCTTACACATACAAGTTTACTGGCAGTCCATCTAAGGTTAGACTTTTCTCACACGGCCATTGTTTTAATGTTCATTTGTTTGTGATTATTTACTCTTTACTTTCCTTCAGGAGCTGAGCGACATCAACCAAATGATCCGTCAGGGAAGTGTGAGCAAGAAGAGAGCTTTTACCATGGAGGGAGATGAAACCGAGTCTCCCACCAAACGTTTGAGCCAAGAAAGTGAGGATGTGCTGCTCAAACGTCTACAGGATGTTGTGACTGAGAGAGCCAATCACTGACTTTAACACACCTTTGATGTGTGTGTTCCCTGTTGGTGGTGAAGTTGCAACTACTAAAATTTGGACTAGTCACAGCACAGTGACGATGCAGCATGATCATAACATTTGGTTACGGAATTTTATCTTGTGCGCTATGGTATTTGAAATGTCACACTTACAAAGTTGAATCTGTATATATTAGGGTGTATAAATGGGGCTTTATTGATTATTTTATTGACCACATCTTCACACATTGTTCTTTGTGGTACAAACCCATGTATCACTGTATTGTGTTGTGTAGTATCTACACATCAAGAAGTATTATTATTTTTCTAATCCAAGATGTTATTCCATTTAAGTAGAGGAATTTGTCTGATGAACGTCTATAATAGTGTTGGTACATAATGTCATACCAATCTAATCTTCTTACGCCTTAAATGCTTTGGTTAAAACAAAGTGAGTGCTTACATGGTCTTTAATCAGTCTCTGTGATTGCTCTTATCTCTTATGTTCATTTCTTTTATTGTTTTGTTGAGATTTTCATAATACCATTTATTCATTTGGAATATTCTCAGGAACAGCCTTTAATCTTTGGACCTGAATAATTTTAGGGTGAGAATAAAGCTTTATACTTCTGAAAATATTGTTGGAAAAACAAATAGGGATTTGTGCATGATGTTTGCTTCATCTTTCTATTTGTTGTTTAGAAGAGTGATTTTTGTATTTCTTGTAATCTCAACCAATAAATTATTATTGGTTAAAAAGCTTGTAATTTTTTTGAAACCAGGAATCCATATACTATGCAAATATGCATGTCTAAAGGACTCTCATTGCTCCCGTGTGCAAGTGAGACTTTGTATCCTTACATCTATGGGCAGAAGGTAAAAATGTACATTTTACAGCATTTGGCAGGTGATTTTAAACAGAACAATTTACAGAAGTGTTTTTTTAAAGTCTCTCAATGAATACATTGAGACTGGTTCATCAGGTCACAACCTACCACATATGCCATAATACCATCAGTAATACGGCAAAAAAATTAAAGCACTCGGACAACAGACGGAGTATGGTGCAGTGCAGGTAGCTTTAAGAGCTTTGACGTAAGACAGTGGTGGTTCGTTTTTGGCTTTGTAGTGGTGTGGGAGACTTCAGTAAAGTTGGCAAATCACACACCTGCATCCTGAATTGCTTGCAGAGGCAAACCTGCAAGGATTGAGTTACGGTAGTCCAGTCTCGAAAGGAAAAGATACTAAACATTGACAATGTTGTCAGTCAGCTGTATGATCTGGTCTTAGTCAGCAATCAGGTCTGTGCTGAACTCAGAGTTTACGATGACCCATTAGTTCCTCAGGAGCTCTCAGGTTGCACTATTATAAAATGTTGTAGAAAGGCCTTTACATTATTTACTGTAGAGTGTCACCCCAATGAGTTTGAGGTTCCCTTCTGAGCCTTTAAGTTAATATTCTTTAAATTAATTTTAAACTTTAATTGTATATATCCATTTATTTATTTATCCTTATTTTTTTTCTTATATATTTATTTCTTTTTTCTTTTTCTTCTGTTTCAATAATTCTGTAAAGCTGTTTTGAGACAATGGGAATTGATAAAAACTATACAAATAAATTAAATTGAATCGAATTTAACAATACCTAAGTGACCTTTGTAGATAAAAATTGATGAATCCTTCTGATATTTTAAAGGAGAAATGGTGTCCGATTAACAGTGTGAGAGAAAAAAGACAGTTGATTATTACACCAACGTATGTGCAGTGACTGAAGGTGACGTCCTGCCAGACAACAATGGCGTCTGAAGGAGGTCAGGAGAGAATGGATTGTCATACACATAGTAGTATAAAAAAAAAACCCATGTGAAGATATGACTTCAACATGACAATGAATATAGAAGTACAGATGAAGACAGAGTACTGAGCCTTGTATGATGCGAGTTGAGCTTCTGTGTAGAGCAGGTGCTGAGCCCCTCCATGTCACCTGGAGGTACGAAGCAAATTATAGCCGTGCTGTGTTGTGAATTCCACGAATCTTGAGGATGAACAAAAGAGTTGACAGTTTGGATGATATGGCAGCACATATCTGTTGTACATTCCATATGCTACATACCTTACTGCAGTAATAGTTTTATAATAAATCAGAAGATCATGGGTTTGATTTTTTAATTATGAACCCCATCACTATGCCTCATCCTCACCAAAAACTGGAAAATGCTGGAATACTCCTTGTGCAAATGTTTTGGTTTGGTGTTTCTCGTGGTATTTTCTAGCAAACAGTAAATCCTATTTCCCAAAATATAATGCAGGTGCTGCACATTCATGCTGAATTTGACCTTTATTGACAATCCTTGCAGCACTTCATGATGTTTATAGAAATACATATGTGAAAGTAAAAACCTATTGCACTTGTGAGTGTTTTGTTGTTGCCCTTCACCAAGTCAGCCTGTGAGAACTTTCTGGGAACCTTAAAAAAAAGAAAAGAAAAGGTGTGCCTTCATTTAATATCTTTATATCGGTTTGTAACACTAGATGACAAATTACACAAATACCCATTGCTTTAACAAATTCCAGGATTGTAAAATCGAATGCCATTGACTCCATCTGAAAGAATAGTAAAAACTTACTGATGACAGAATGAATGGATAAAAATAAACACATGAATGAGAAGATAAAATATTGATAAGATATAAATGAGGGAGACTTGCTTAAAATTATTATATATCTAATGGCAAACATAACATTCTTTTTTATCTAATGGCAGAGATAAACCTACAGTGCATCTTAAAGTATTATTAGACATTAATTTAAAATGTCCAAAATGATTTATTGTGTATTGAATAAACAAATAGAGTACATACTGGTCATTTAAGCAAATTACCCACCTATAAGAAGTCTAGACTGGTTGTGCTGGACTCAATAGCTGTATAGCTGAACGGTTGTACCCTAAAGCAAAATACACAAGAAACAACGAAGTGATTTTCAAGATGACATTTCAGTGGATGCCATTTATTGTTGTATACTTAAACTCCTGCAATAAACCACCATTAATGCAATCTCTTGTAAGTCATTTTTATTGCACAAGAAAAGATCACATACCATGGTTTTAATTGTGATTGGTCCACAAGGGAATACAGGAGCTATTTGAAAATAAAAATAAGAAAAGAAAAAACATCAACTTGTTACTGTGGATTTTTAGACCAAGATGACCTTTTACTTTTTTGTAGCCTTTTTCTGCAATGTACAGTGTACTTGAGAAAACTTGCAGAATTTATACTTGGTGAACAATGGCTATTACCAAATGAGCTGTGTTCTGTTTTACTTGTAATCAGAACTTCTGAGCATGCATATAGCCTGTTCTCCAAAATAAAACAACAAATCCAATCTCAGAAATTGTAACTGTTGAGTGTCAATGTATTCATTATGACCACAGGGCTCAGATTTAGAAAACAAAGAACCCACTTGTATATTTATGGTATAATGGGTGTTTGTTGACATGACAAGCATTGGTAGGATTGTACTAAGCACAACTCTTGAGTTTCAGTGTGCATATATACTGTGTGTGTGTTTGTACGTGTGTGTATGTATGGTATGTATGCATGTATGAGGAAAAAAAAAACTTGGCACAGCTGAGGGGCACTTGAATGTAGGGCAAGACTTATCTGTAATTTTTTTTTGTCTGTTGAGGAAAAAAAAACAACAATTATTATAAGCTTACCCAGACATATAACCACTGCCCTACAACAGTCCCATCTGAATACCTGAATACAGGTTTGTGTCTAACATTGATTTATCAGTTGCTAGAACATTTCTACTCGTATATGAAAGGTTAACACATTTGGAGAGAGGAAAATTCCCTGTCTCTTCTGTTGGGAAAACACAATAACGGGCAAGACTATGGATTACAACAGAACAAACAATTATTAAAAAATAAAATCTGCCAATTTAATAAATATCAATAAAGAAAGGATAATGAAAACACATCAGTATTACCATAACAAACAAGTAGACCTTAGGTCTGGACCCATATATTGCATATTTTTTTCTGATTTAATTGTATAGAAGCATGTTGACAGCATCCAAATCTGTTTTCAAACAAATGGTTCATTTTAGAAAATTAATACACATAACTACATATATTCAAAACACCTTCTGTGTATATACTCTGCTTTTCTGAAGAGTCTTAGAAAAGGTATAATTAAATGAAATTATAAAGCAAAGCTTAAAAAAAATACACGATGGTCTGTTGTGCTTCACAAAACAGTTTCAAGGGAGCAAATCATTGGTTACAGCAAACTTGTGGGGGAAATGAATTTGTATGTTGTTGAGAAAGCTTAATAAGTCAAAGACCCAATGGCATTAGCATTTTAGCACTTCTCCATCAGTAATGTTCATCATATAGGAATTCTCTCAGCCCATACAGTTTGTTTCCATAGTGTGGTTGGCTTTTAAAACTGTTTATATAAAAATTATTATTATATAATTTATCATCAAATTATTATTAGTTTATTGCTGTATTAGCAAGAAATGATTAAGTGTACTGAGGTTTCTGGAATACTGCACTTTTAAGTTTCTTTGATCAGTGCCACACAGCAACATATGGTCCTCTTCAAAAGTATTGGAATAGCAGGCAAATTCCTTTCTACATATAAATTATTTATACAGATAAAGATTAATATGAGAAGAAACATTTTTCAGCTTTCATATCCTGATATTAAGCCAAAATAATCACTAAGGCATCTTTGGTGCAAAAAAATATTTAAGTTGCTTAACAAATTTAGTTGGAAATATCAGGAAATGAAAGTTGATCTATCTCATATTCCCCTTTTGATGTCAAAACCAAACAAATTGGCCTTGCTGATCCAATTCTTTGAGATTTAGTAAAAGTAAAATAGTGAAACTAATTCGATCAGCCATAACATTAAAACCACTGTCAAGTGAGGGGACAGTGGTTTAAATTAGGTTTAAATTTGCTGTATTTGAAACAGAAAAAATAGACAATGATTTAAGTGACTTTGACAAGGGACAAAATATGATGGCTATACAACTGGGCCAGAGCATCTTCAAAAATGGCAGGTTATGTGAGGTGTTCCTGGTGTGTAGTGGTTAGTACCTACCAAAGGTGTTTTAAAGAAGAATGACTGATGAACTGGTTGCAGAGTCATGGCTGTTCAAGTCTCACTGATGTGCCTGGAGAGCGAAGACTGCCCATTTAAACTGATCTTACAGAAAAGGTACTATTAGTACAAACTAATGAGAAAGTTAAAGCTGACACTGACAAAGTTTTCACAGTGAATCACAGTATCCTGCATATGATTCTGCATAGCCACAGACTAGTCAGAGCTCCTACCGGCAAAAGCGCCTAGAATTCTTACATGAGCAACAGAACTGGACCATGGAGCAATGAAAAAGGGAGGCCTGGGTGATGAGCACTATAGAAAACATCTATTCATGTAGACATTTCTTTGACACATACTACTGCCCAAACATTGCTTCTGACCAAATGGACTTATTGGCAACGGTATTCCTCTTTTATGGCATTTACTTATTTCAGCAGGTTAATAAACCCTGCAACACTCTTCAGGAATGGTTTGAGAAACATGACAAAGATATGAAGATGTTGACCTGGCCTCCAAATTCCCTTTAATCTCAATTTGATCAAGCATCCATGTGATGTGCTAGACTAATATGCCTGATCCATGTTGGCCCTATATCACAACTTACAGGGTCTGCTGCTAACATCTTGTTGACAGATACTACAGCATACCTTCAGAGATCTTGTGAAGTCCTTGCATTAATAGGGCATAACTGTACTTCAAGCACAATATCAGGCAGGTGGTTTTAACATTATGACTGATTTTTTTTTTATTATTATTATAATTTTGAATCAATTTTTAAAGTTTGTGTATCAGGATAAAGACTGATTCTTAAGTAAGGATAAAGACTGATTCTGAGTACTAGACATTTTTTAGTGTTAAAGTAGAAATGTAATTTAGTATTTTAGCAGATCTACTTTATAAATGGCCCTATATAAGGAAAACATGCACAGCTTCCAGCCAATCAGGTATTAGTATTTTCTGTGGCTATAGTATAACCTTTAATATACAAATCAACACCTACATGAGCTGTTGTTAGGGTAGTAAGAGCGCTTCCCATTCCAAAACACAGACATCTTAACATGTACAATAAAACATGAAAATATAACAAATACTATGAGTGAAATGCTAATTAAGAATTAAGTCAATTTCAAATGCTAAATAAGCATTTTCAATAAACTGGTAAATGAAAGAAATGCCTAATGAAATATTAAATAGCATATTTATATTTGGTGATTGCTGAGGCAAAAAAGATGATACAGAGTTCTAAGAAGTGACAAGGCAACGAAAAATGTAATACAAAAACAAGACCGAATATAAATGAGAAATATAATGTTCAGGTTTACATGGATGAAAACTGTCCTCTGCAGAAGCAGATGTGTATGTACAGTACATGTGTCCACACAAACAAATGTCTACACAATAAACAGAAGAAATAAGTAACACATATGACAGAATACAGTTCCAGATAAATATTCACCATAAGGAACGTGCAAAAATGTTTTCACATTAAAAACAAAAGTTAAGAAAGTGAATTCAAGAAATGTTAGGCATAGAAAAGTAATACAACCTAAAGAACTTAAAAAGACCCTGCTGTGAGATATGGAGAGAAAAATCTGTCAACAAAAATCTTGGGTGTCCAACTAGTATACAATATGTGTAGATACAAGAAATACTAACACTGATTTACAGTTTCTCCCAATGACATAATAATGATAAAAAATAGTGTGCTTTTAAACAAAAGTAACAGCCATATACAGCTATATAAATGTACAGGTTTTAAAAAAAAATCTTGACAGATTCTACTCTACACTATTTTTAGGTGCATCAGGTCAGACAATAGCATTTAAACAAAGCCTTCTGCTCCAGAAACTGTTTCTCATCAACTCTGGGCCATTTTACTCTATATGTAGGGCAAAACACAGTCATGATATCAGTTAACATAGAAATGTTAATTTCACTAATGGTGGAAGTTCCAACACGATCTTTAACCAATGGCTCTACAGTATATCTACACTAAGAGTTGCTCGGATTCACTAGGAAATGACACATGAACTCTTAACGTCAAATCCACAATCACTCTGCCCTTGCTTGAAATTATTCTCAGCATATTCCATCTGTGGTGTGTTAGAAAGAAATTAATTTACTTACAAAAAAATGACACTGGACATATATTGCAACTCCATGCCCATTAAAGTTTTTGGATTGATCTTTTTAATTATAAATGTTAAGCACTGTTCTTCTCTATTCTTAAGGTTCAACTGCACAAATTTTTCACTTTGCATTTATGCTAGCTTTCTACTGATTCATAAATGTTTGCTATTAGAATTTAGCAGCAAGCAAATAGTAATGTGCAACTAGTGTTGTACATCATATGAGAAACAGCAGCAATTCCACTAATAATCCACCCATGGGGAGTGGGCTTTAAATAAAAATGTTAAATGTTTCTATGAACAAGCTAATCAATTCATTTTGTAATCAAAGGAACATTTTTATTTTTTCTGTAACCCTGTAAGCACCATAAATTAAAGACAAGAGTCAGGTATCACTGCAGCCATTTTCTGACTCTCCCTGGAACTCAGGAATTGTGTGTGGATTGTATCCAGTAAGAAAAAAGAAAAGAAAAACAGAAAAAAGCAGGATAATTTTGATGAAATCCTTTGTCACTTCTAAAACTGAGCTAAGTGCCATACACAATCAGAAGAGATAAGGTGAACTCATTTTCCTCATTGTCCATTTCCATGATGCAAGTGTGACATCTTCACATAAAATGTGATGTTGTATTGGGTATTCTTGTGGTACTGAAATGTGAGTGTGTACATGCTGACACTTTATGGTAATTTCAGCAAACTCTTGGAAAGGGGTATGTCAAGATTTCACCTGTTTTTATTCTGCAGCAGATCTATAAACATTAAGAAGTTGATAATCAAATTTCTTTACACAAACTTTTACCAGCACAGCACATAAAGATAGTGTTGCTCATTGGAGAGCAGAGTCTACTAAACATCCTGCGTTACATCCAAGACATCTTCTTTTGGCACAGCCATGCTGAAAGTTTTCTTTACCTCCCCTTTTACTTCCTCTATTGCTTTGGCTGCACTGACCACAGATGAAGGGTTGCTAGCATCATCACTTGTATCCTTACTTGTGTCCGAAGCCTGCAAAGATTCTTCCAGACCACCCTCTTTATGCTTACATGCCAGTGTTTCTATATCCCTCTTCATTTTCATCTCTCCATCCTGTATCTCCAATAAACCATTGTCTTCTTCCACCACTGCGTCATCTTTAACTTTCTTTTTCTTTTGCTTAGTAATTCCAGTGCTATCTGATGCTGATGGAAGTGCCATAATACTACCATGGGGCAGGAACATGTGGGGATACAGTAATCCATGAGGCATTCCTGGGATCAAAAAGGGGTTGAAAGTCAAATGGCTCCCACTGCTTGTAATGCTAGCAGAACTGCTAGTAACAGTTGGGCAGGGAACAGCAGGTAACATTTTTTTCTCATTCTCTCCAAGTGTTCTCTCATCAGTACTAGGCTCAGGACTGGATCTCTCTTTAGAAGCTGATGTGCTGGAGCTGACTGCATGGGTAGGGCTTAAGGCCACAGTGGCAGAGGATATAGAAGTCACTGTTGCCGTGCTGGAAGAGCTGGCAGCTGTGGTTACTGTGGAGGCTGACGCATTTAGTGACTGGTTTATCATTCCACTAACATGAGTGCCATACATGGGTGGTTGCACTGACATACTATGGAGCATCATTGGTAGCATACTCAGGCCATTCTTAGAATCTTCTCCTGGTAGGGCTGTAGCCAAACCAGGTGGAAAGCCCATGAGCCCACTTATTGGAATGCCAGGGACATTGCGTAGGTTGGATAAGTTAACCAAATCCATGCCAATAAGCCCATCATTCATAAAAAGTGGTGCAATGCCTGCCGGAAGCTCAGGAGCTTTGGGCATCTCACTGCGAGGTCTTCTGCCTCTACGACGTGTGCTAGGATCCCGATTCACTGGTTCACTGAGAATCCGGGTGAACTTTCCTTCTGGAAGGAAACCCTTCAAAAAAACAAAAAGAAACTTTATGACTTAGATAACATTGATCATCAATTCTACAGTTACTGGTCATAAAGTAAATATTTAGTTCATCATATATAGTAACACCTATAGGCGAGCAAATGAGTAAGCAAATTAATTTCTAATTGTCATGTGACCAGGTTTGTGTTGGTTTGGTATATACAGCTAGATAGAAACGCATAGAGTTACACATGCAATTAAGTGGCATAAGAATCTAGTAATGCTCAGCCATTAGAATGAGAAAAAAAGAGATCTCAGTGATTTTGACATAACATGATTGCTAATGCCAGTCAGGCTTTTTTTAATGGTTTGGGTATTTCTATAATTGCTGTGACTCTCCTGTTATTTTCATGCATAATCTCTACAGTTTACTCAGAATTGTACAATCAAGAATCCTGTGAGTGGTTCTGCAAACAAATGACTTGTTGATGAGAGGGGTCAATGGTGAATCTACAGACTGAACAATAAGGTGACATACTGACAGAAAGGCTAAGGTAACTCAATTACTCTACATTTTGGTGAGCCGAAAAGCATCTCAGAATGCACATGTCAAACTTTTTGGCAGATGGGCACAACAGCAGAAGACCACATCGGGTTCCCAGTTCTGTCAGCCAAAAACAGAAAACTGATGCTGCAGTGGTTACCGGCTCACCAAAACTGGACAATTGAAGACTGGAAATATGTACCCTGGTCTTATGAATCTCAATTTCTGCACACAGAAGGCATGGTCATCATGGAATTTGCCAAGAGAATGAATTTATGAACCCAAACTGGATTGGTGTATAATAATGTGGCAATGGTTTTCTTGGCACCATTAATATCAATCAGTCATTACTTGAATGGTCTGTCTTAGTATTGCTGACCATTCGCACCCCCTTCAGGGCCATGCCAAATTTTTTAAAAAACATGACAACAAATTTAATGTTCTTCAGTGGCCTTCCCAGTCGCAGAAATAGAACAGATTTGGGATGTGGCAGAATGGAGCTTTTGCAGATTTTGTAAGATGGAGATCAAAACTTGAGAAAAGAAATGATGAGATGATGGTCACTGGAAACCAAAGTCAGTTCAGTCATCAATCAAAATCACACCAAAAATCTAAATCTAATCGAGTAATTTCATACTGAACCAGCTTGCATAAATTTTAACACGGCAACTCAAGATGTAAGTTGGTAGTGTGCATAGCCCCAATGTGCCTGTATGCACTCCCAACATGTCTGGGCATGCTCCTGATGAGATGGCTAATAGTGTCCTGGGAGATGTTCTCACAGACCTAGATTCACAGCATCAGAGAATTCCTGGAATTGTGGTGCTACTTAGTGACTTCGGCTGCTCTGATACAATGTTCCAGAGGTTCTCAACTGGATTCAGAGCTGGGGAATGTGAGGGCCAGTTAATGGCATCAATGCCCTTGTCACCATGAACTGCCTGCACACTCACTCCCACTGCCATGCACCAGAAGGAACCCATGGCCCACTGCACCTGTATAAATTATGACCTAACAGTAGTAAGGGTATCATTGACTAGATCTGTTTGACCCTCCAAGGATATTCCTCCCCAGACCATCACTGACACATCGTGAAACTAGTCATGCTGGATAATGTTGCAGGGAGCATAATTTTCATTATGGCATCTGCAGACACTGTCAAAATTTCTGTTACACATGCTCAGTGTGAACCTACTCTCATCCGTCAAGAGAATGGGGCACAAATGGCAGACCTGCCAATTCTGGTGTTCTATGGCAAACGCCAGCTGAGCTGCATGGTGATGTTCTGTGAGCACAGGTCCCATTAGGGGCTGTTGGGTCTTCATGCCACCCGAATGGAGTGTTTTTGACAATTTGTTCAGAAACATTCCCACCATTAGCCTGCTGAAGGCTGTGGACAACCTGTGCAACATGACTGTTTGTACAAACTGCTTCATGTAGTGAAAAGGATCCTAACAAAACACAAGAGACAAATCTTTTAGGAAGGATAAGGAGAGAGCAACTGTTTGTGTATACCACCTGCAAAACTATTCCCTTTTTGGGATTTTCTTGCTGTTGCCTCTCTGTTGTCTCTGTCATTTGCACCAAAGAAGGTGAAACTGATTTACAATCACTTATGCTTCCTTACTGGCTAGATTGATCTCCCAGAGATTTAACTCACTTGGTGTTATACTGTGATGGTTAAAAGTTCCCTTAATTTTTATGAGCAGTGTACTTTTCTTTACACACAGTTTGTGTGTCATGGTATGTGCAGCCAAAGCTGTATAAGCAAAATAGGTGTTATGTGAAATAAACAAACATCCCATTTGGAAACATATACTATTTATATGTGCATATTGCAATAAATTGTATCTAATTTTTAATGGTGCAGCAGGTGCAGTTTAAAGAGCAGTATATTTACCACCCAAGAACTGGCTTTAGGTCAGTAGTGTGTTCAGTGTCAAAAAGGGATTAAGTGGCCAAGTGACGAACCTTCGTCCAGCTGTTGTCCACGGCTCATTGTTGCCAGAGGGGAGCAGAGAATTTCAGGCATTATTCACAGCAACGGCAGGGCCACATTGAGTCTAATCACCAGCAGCTACAACAGTGGTGACCAAGGCAATGTGTCACAGCACACAGTTCATCGCAGCCTTCTGTGCATGGGCCTGCATAGCCAACAACCCAGCTGAGTCCCCACGGTAACTGCGCACCATCTCCAACAACTCATGAAATTGGCCCAGTATCAGTGAGATTGGATTGTGGATGATTGAACGAAAGTGGGCCGGTCTGACAAATCAAGGTTGCCGGTGGATCACGTAAACAGCCGTGCATGGAAATGCTGATTACAAAAAGAGGCTATGGCACCTGGATGCACTGTTGGGCGAACACAGGCTGGCGGTAGCGGTGTTATGCTGTGGGCAATGTTCTCTTGGGACACTTTAGGCCCCATTATTTCAATAGCACAATCCCTGACAGCTGTTAAGTATCTGAACATCATTGCGGGCAAAGTGCACCCGTTCATGGCAACTGTGCTCCCTGCCGGTAATGGCCATTACCAACAGGATAATGCGCCATGCCACACTGCCAGAACCGCAAAGGTTGGGTAAATTTCCGTTAGTGCCTTTGCCTCCAAATTCACCTGACATTAAGCCAATTGAACATTTGTGGTTCCACATGAATCTCAGTGTTGAAGCAGTTCTGTACTGAGGATACATTCCTTCCAAGGTGTTATGCAGGACTGATCACCAGTTACCTGGAACTTTTTTGCAGTTATTGCTGCACAAGAGGTGACAACAGATACTGAAAGTTACAGATATGTAACGCTGAATAATTTTTTCTCAATAATTAAATGAAAAAGTCTAATATTTTTGGCTCATTTGTTTGATTATGTTCACTTTGTTTACTTTTAGAAAATCAGATGATGTTAATACTTCTGCAGAAATCTAAGAAATTTCTAAAGGGTTCACAGAATTTCAAGTGAGACAGACAGACAGACAGAGACAGACAGATAGAAAGAAAGAAAGCCAGTTCACAAGACTCACTGAATGCTTCACCACATCTGCCCAGTCAGGAGCCACAAAGTATTCTATGTTTGCATCTAGCCACTGTGAGAGCTCCTTAATGGCAGGGGCCATTGCACCACCCAGCTAAGAAGCAAGAATCAGTATGATCAGTCTCACATTGTTCATATAACATAGGAACAGAAAAAACATAAAAGGGCACTTATGTACAGTTCTTACCCTGCGACCTGTGTTCCTGTGTACTACTGGAACTCTCTCATCACCAGTCAGGGATTTCACATCCAACTTGGTAGGGTCTTTACAGCGATGCCTCCTCTGCTTTGGACGATCAGCAAAACTGTGCAACATGCTTGCAGTCTGAGACTAACAGATGATGATTGAATTAGAACAAGAACAATTTAAACTTATATGGGTTTTTTTGGGCAAACAACTTCTCAAGTTGCTTATTTTTAAAGTAATAATTAAAAAATGTTTAACTGTACTAGGTAAGTATGGGTCACGTTACATAACTAATTCATTTTGTTTTTGCTATACAATGAAAATATTTTTGTTGGAATTCAAAAGGTCTCAACTGGTTGGGTGATTGACATGGTCAATCTAAAACCTTTCCCTTATTAGACTGGATGCATTTTTCTTTTTTTTGACAGACAATATGGACTTAGAAATTAATTCTGCTGCTACCATCATAAGTTTAATCATCAATAAAGATTAGTGGGCATGTTCCAGAAGCAGCCATGCAAGTCTAATTTTTTTTCCTTCACAGCTTGCATAGTGTTTCTGTCATCAACTGCTATTGTTTTCCTTGGCTGACAGATCTGATATCTGGTTCTTAGTACACCAGTGGTTTATTTCTTTTTCAGGACATTCCAAATGATTGTATTGCTATGCCCAATGATTGTACAGTGGCTGCAATCAAGTTTACCTCATTTCCCAATATGGCATGCTTTTCTCCATATCAGCTCTCAGCCATATCAGACAGCTCTCTGGTCTTCATGCCCAGTTGATCCTTTTTAACAAGTGCTCCAGATTCACTTCTTACTCATGTTCTAATTTGTTCAACACATCTAGATATGAATATCAGGAAATAAACCTGAGCATGTGATCTACTGTCTCATATTCATCTTTTGATCTCAAACCTAAATGTCTTTTGGCACCAAAAACAAGAGAACTGAGCTTACCAATTATTTTGGGAGGTTTAATTTTAAATTTAGGAGGATTTTCACTGAATAAAACTATTAAATTGTTACAGTATGCATGTCTATATATTAAAGGACAATCCACATCGCCTACTTTTATTACAGAACACCTTTTCTGTTAAACACAAAATACATTTCATTGTTTACCATATTCACATTTTTCCTTACTCAGAACCTCAGTTCCAGCCAGACTTTTTTGAGGATGACATCAATGAATGCACTAATGAGAACCATAATGAACCTCTCCTTTTTCATCATGTGTTTCTCATTTCATGAGATCGTAATGCACCCAGTACAGCCTCCCTTGGTGAACAGATCTTGTAGTATTTAAATAAAGAATGATTCTTGGAAAGGTGCAGAAAAGAGTAAGGCTTTAGAGTTTTTCCTGTGGACAAGGGGATCTCCATGAGATTTCAAGTCTCATGAAATTAAACTGACTGTTTGTGCATATGCACCAAATAGCATATTTGGTGTATTCAGCCTTCTTGAAGAAGGCACTTAAGGCAGCAACCCTAGGACAGGCTTGTGAACACCATAGGTAAGGGCTGCCATCGAGTAAAAGAAGGAGGCCTTCAAAACTACAGAAGCACTAGAAAGGTGTTGGTAAAAGCAGTTGGCATGGTAGTTCTTTACCAATCAATCACCTACATGGCTTTTGTAGTTTTCATGAACAAGATATCAAGCTAGACAAGATATCAATCTAGTTTGGCTAGAATCAAGCATCCCAGTTATTTGCAAAGCTCTCTGTTTACCAGTCAATCTATCCTCACCCAAGGTCAAGAGATGTGGGTAGTAAATGAAAGAAAAAGGTCACCAGTACAGGTGGTACAATTGAGGGTGCACAATTGATCCAACTGCATTTTTGAGTTGCTGGGCTTGCTCTCCATGATAGGGTGAGAACAACATTTCAGCCGTTGTCCCAACATTTCAGCCGTTTTTGCACATACTGTACAATATCTCAGCCATTTCGCACATACTATATTAACACATACAGTATTAACACTGGTCGGTCGGCGCTGTTTCTGTGACTGTTTCTGTGACTGTTTACTATTTATTGTCTTTTGTGTACTGCATTTTTTGTACTTTTTGTATTGTCTTGTAACTTGTGTCTGCACTGTCATTGTCCTGCACTGTCTGGTCCTGCACTGTCTTTAGTCCTGCACTGTCTTTTGTCCTGCACTGTCTTGTCTGTCTTGTTTGTCTTGTCCTGCACTGTTTGCACCAGGTTGCACAGTTGCACTTTATGTGGCTAGGACTACTTACAAGTCTTTAGCCCTGTCTTTGTTTCTATGTAGCACCTTGATCCTGGAGAAACGTTGTCTCATTTCACTACGTACTGCAACAGCTATATATGGTTGAAATGACAATAAAAGCTTCTTGACTTGACTTGACTTGACTTGAGAACCTCATGATCTGGGAAAATTCCTCTATTTTTGGTGAAGCCAGTTGAGATAATTTGAGCACAAATTATCACAGTGATACAGGTCTCCTGTTCAGGTCCCACTAGATTTTGCCAGTTAGCTTGTAAACTGATGGGAACCACCAGGAGGAGAGTATTTGTTGCTGGGGCCTGTTGCAATCTCAACCATCGCATTAAAATAGATATAATACAGAGACAAAACAATTAGGTGGCACTCACCAGATACCTGTGAATGTCATTGTAACACAAACACTCATATTAATCTTTCATTCACTGTTAAACACATGTTGTAAAAGCATGTTTGGGTAAAATATTCCATTAAGAATCTTACACCATTCCTTCAATTTCAGACCCCACTAAAGTTGTGTGACTGACCGTTGAAAAAGCAGGAAGCTCCATTCTGTAGCTTGGGTTCTGTCTGAGCCATTCCATTAAGCCTTTACTGGCTGCCTCTCTGTCAGCACTCATGGTTAATGACTCTGAGGAAGGGGAATGGGTGGGGCAGTCAGGCTGAGAGGAGGTGGAGGACACAATGGGGTTGTTGATAGTCTCTGGCTGCCCCTAAAAAAAACAACTCCTTTTACCTTCTCAAAAATGACTGACCCTCATATATCAAACAAACAATCTTTTTAATCTCCCTTACCTTTGCTTTAGTTAAGTTTATGTCCCGTTCCTTCATCAATTCAAGGTCAAGTGTTTCCACATTTCTCCTTCGACCTCTTCTCCGCCTCATTATTGAATCATCATGACGAAGACTACCATTAACAATTTGCCCTGTAACAGGGTGTACAAGTCCTGCTTGCAGAATACCTGCCATGTCCAATCCTATTAAGCCCTCCATGGAGCCCAAATTAGGCATCTTGTGAGGTGCTGATTGGACTGTGTGAGTTACGTGTCTCATAGATTCAACCTCCCTACCAAACGCAATTTCTGATGGCTTAGACAAATCCATGGCAGCTTCTTGCCAACCATTTAGTAGGAGGGTACCCCCATGGTGGGGAATGCCAAGTTGAATTTTTTCTACAAGATTGATTGGTTTGACAGGAACCTCTGAGTTAAATTCAAACCCACACTTAGAACGCTTGAGTTCAGAAAGAAATGCAGGTGTTATTAACCGATCCTGGAAACAATGGGAAAGAAAGAAAGGGACATAAATGTTGTAATTTTATAAAATAGCATGCTCTGTCATTGTTGTGTTTTTTATTTCACATTTACAAAGCTGTAACCAGTTACCTTGTGTATATGGGAAATTGAGTGTGGAATGTTCAAATTGTGGTCTTGAGGTAGTGATATTCTTGATGGTAAAAAAACGGCCCTTTGCTGGGCACTGTTGGACATGGAGGTGCTGATGCCTGATGTGGGAGATTCGTACTGCTGACTGGGGGCAGGCCACTTCCCCTTTAAAATAGCTTGGCAAATATTGTCAATGCGGTTGATGATAACTCTGTCCTGAAAGAGCAGAAATTTAATAAAGTGTTAAGATTTTAAATAATAACACTGATTAAATGAAAATATATTAGAAATAGTTATGAAACTATCAATTGAATGACTGCACAAACCTTGGGCCACTCAGAAAATGAGTAATGGGCTTTCTCTTGTAACAGCCGAGCAATGGTTGGTTCCTTTGGATCACGAAGACTGCCTGCCACCTCACATATGGATGGATTAAACTGTGGTGCTTCAACATAACTATCTCCCAATAAAGCTGAAGACAAATAAGGTTCATAGATAAAAAACACAACACCAGTATAATGGGTATCATACAACACATAAAATCACTCTTACTCAGATTTTTGCACAAATATTCCCTTTGCTTGTCCCTTTTTCTTGTATTCTACTTTTACACAGAATGTCACAGAATGTTGAAAAGCAATTTAAATGTCATACTGTGTATGGTTTTTATGTGACAAAATGTGAATTTGATTAAATATTGTTATGAAATACTATTACAAGCTAAAGTTAATGACAAATAAGTTACAAATAAGTTAGATATTTTGTCTTTAAGTAGATATAAAATAAAGTTTAAGATTAAAAAGTTTTAATAAAAAATTAACAATATTTTCTATGCATAGCACTTCAAAAAGCAATGGTCAGATCAAGACAATATTTGAGATTTGTCAGTCCTTTGTACCACCTTAATGCTGAGATCTAAAAGCTTAAAGCTTTAGAAAATTCTGAGATCACGATGCAACCACAACTGGTTGAGTTGATATACAGGGTTTCTGCAGGGTTTAATCAGTCAAATTTAAGACTTTTTAAGACCTTTTTTATGACCATTATGATTTGAATTTATGACCTACACGAATTACGATAAATAATTTCACTCATTAAAATTCCTTTCAAAAGTCTTTATTACTGACTTTCATTGAAAGTAACAAGATTTTTTATTTTAAGAGTAATTATATTATTATAGTATTCAACACCCACAGGACCTCCGCTTTCAGTGTGGAGGTTGATCCGAAACCACTGTGTGTGGCACTGGATGCAACAGAAACGGAATCCTGCGCTGTACTTGACCGGGTAACGTTAGTGACAGAGCCGAACAAAACTGACGGATCGCCTGCACCCGCTGCAGGCCTTTTACAGCAACGATATGCTTTTCCGAGTTTGCATGCGACTTCAAGGCTTTTATGCCTAAACTAGACAGCTCCAACGTCTTCTTACACAAAGTGCAATAGGCTTGATACCGATTGTTAGCGACGGGCTTGAGCCAGCTACAAAACGCACCGTCTTCGAGCCACAGATCGTTAAAGGTACATTTTCCCATTGTGATAGCCAGGATGATTTCAATTAAACTAAGCAGTGACTCAGTATGATACAGTATGTTCGGAGTTCGCGCGGGTTTCTGTGAAAGTCCTTCTGACAAGTCTGTATGCTGCCGCATGGACCTTGTAGTTCTGGAACGCTGTGATACCAGTGTGATACCACCCAGATTCCTCAAACAGAACTACAACAGGCGAAACAAATGAATGCCATTGCCGCCGTGAGCGCATTTTGATTGAAGAGCAAATTAATGGATGAGCATTTCAATTTAAGACGTGGCTAAATGTTTTTTATGACCTTGTATGGAAAATCCGGACGTTTTTATGTCTTTTTATGGCCTTAAATTCTTATTGTTAAATTTATGACTTTTTATGACCCCGCGGAAACCCTGATATAGAATGACCCTACTATCAAAGGTTCACTAACAGACATTACTGTGCAGATGGATGAGGGCACTCCAAAATGTTTGAATATATATTATACTATGAATAGTTTTGGTTCTAAAATCAGACTGACTAATCACTTGTGTCCAGATAACAATATATTCTCTATTGTGAGCCAGATTCACTAAGTAATTTCTCTGTCAATTTCCCAATTCTTTACCATTATGTTGGTAAACCAAAGTTTACATCTAACCAATATTATCTGGGAGGCTCTCTATTCTCAGCAGAGCAAGGACAGTAAAATGTTAATGTCATGGAAATGTGTTTCTAATCATCATTTCATCGTTATTTGACATCCCTCTTTGTAGCTGTAACGTTACAAATCTAAAAATTTCTAAATTTAAAATTGTGCACTAGAAAACATTCCACTAGGTGCAGACTGAATAAAACATTTTCACTGTTATTATCATAACCTGTGTCGAATTATATATGAGCAAGTGATGTTTAATAAAATCCTACTGTTGTTGTGCTTTTGTTTTTGCTGTTGTGTTCTTTGATGCTATTGCATTTTAGGGTAGCCCTAGTGCAAAACTGGGCAAGAAGAAACACCTACTGAAGAAGGCACTTGTTCCAATATTTCCGTTTAAATGAAAGTGCATAGCAAACAAAAAATTTTGGTTAATTTTGGATGGTGACCAAGTGCGTGTGATGTACTTTTTATACATAATTTCACCACAAAGTTTGATGTTTGATTGGTGTCAAGATACCCAATAGAACTTAAAATAGAGACTGGGAAATTTGCTGTACCTGTTGCCTTTGTGTCCTCTTCCTTTATCTCATCTTTCACTTCCACCTCAGCAGCTTGTTCCAGGTGTGGGATCAGTGTGGTGCTGTCAGGTTTGGGTTTGACCTCTGACTCTGCTGAACCCAAGAGTAACTCCTGTTTTATGTCATGGTCAGCATCAGGGTCTGAGAACACAGACTGATCAGGTTCTGGGGTGGGAAAGGTGGATAACAAAGGAAACGAAGAAGGCAAATTGTGGGGGGAGAGTCTGGGGTTGGTTGGATTATTCTCTACTAGTTCCAAAGAATTTTCAAGGGGTTTTCCAGAAGCTTCTTTTACCAACAATTTTTCATTCAGGACATGGGGAGATCCTTCAAGTAGTTCCTCTAGAGTCCCTTTGCAAGGTATATCATAAGGTTCTGTTAAGGGCACTTTATCTGGCTCCAGTAGGAGCTTTTCACAAGATTCTTCCAAGTACACTTGACAACGATCCTTCAGCTGTTCCTCACTTGGTATGGTGCACTCTACCTTTAAAGGCTCCAAATGATTTTCCATCAGCGTTTCTATAGACACATTATTTGCTTTACTTTCAATGTCCTTTACCTTCTTATCAGTTTCCAAATTACTATGGCTACCTTGCAAGATTTCCTCTTTCTGAAACTGATATTCCACATTTTCTCCTCTGTCTTCTGGACTAGGATTACAATTTGTTATGTCAGAATCACACAACTTACTTTCTAGGTCCTCGCTAATGGACTCTGATTGATCAATACCTACATCTGAAAGTGCAAGAGGTTGTGGAGCAACATATTCAGGTGGACTGGCAGATAAATCTGGTTGTTCCATGGAAGGCTCTCCAGAATTTAGTTCCTTGAACAACATGAAGCTTGGTGCTAATGGTTCTACTTGGTCACTCTGTGAATCAGAACTGGGTATGCTTAAACATCCTGTAAGTGGATCCTCCCTTTCCTGTCCATCTTCAGACTGAGCAGGGTCCAGGAATTCTGTTTCCAGTGAAGTTTCCCCCAAGATAGGGTCACCTTCATTGAAAATATCTGAGGATTCAGCATGATCTGAGCTTCCCCATGGGGTCTGAAATTCATTTAATTCGACTGAAGGGGCCATTAAACCAGTCTCCTCTGAGGAACCCTGTTCTCCCACAAGAACATCATTTCTAAGTTTCCCATCTATAGAGTCAGTCATGTCTCCTTGTGTCCCAGTAATATCTCCTTGCACATCATATGAATTTAGCATACTCTGACCAGCTGAAACTGAATTAAATGGAAATCCACTGAAGGGCTCTTTGCTAGTTTTGCTGTGTAGGGAGCCAGAGGCCAAACTTTCATGTTGTAAAGACCCGAGGTCCAAAGAGTCATTAATTGTGGGGCAGTCCAAGAAGCTTTCCCTAGAGTTTGCAGGCATAGTCATAGTGCTTTCTGATTCTGCTGTTGCTACTGATGTTACTTCTGAGGTTTGGTGGTGAACATGTGCATGCATGTGTTGTTGTATTTGTGTGGAGTGCAAGAGGCTATGATGATACTCTGTGGGCTGTGGAGAATGACACTGGCCCAGATAGCAGTGTTGATGAGGCAAGCTTGACACTCCATGCTTTTCTTTCTGAACATAGTTACGGTAGGTCTCCAGGAAAGACAAATGAGAATCATTCAATATGTAAAAGTCAGTTCGGCTAAGGCCATGCTTGGCTACACCAACAAGAAGATCACGATCATGTTTGCCACATTCCCACCAAACAGGCAAGTAAAGACTTGGACGACACAGCTTCAGTCGCTCCTCTAGGAGGGGGTGATGCAACACCTGCTCACGAACCTTTCGCATTAGCTCAATACGGTACAATGTGCGAGCAGCCCGTTCTTCAGTAATTGGTTCTATACATAGACTGGGGTCAACAAGACCTAGAGTGGAAAAAAAATGTCATAAATATAATTTAAGTAAAGAAAAAACAATCCATTCAGCATGTCACCCATTTATCCATCCAACTCTACCTTCATCTTTCCTTGGAGGCAGTCTACAAGCAGTGCGGCACATAGAAACAAAGCTCCAAAAATATCTCTCCAAACTTTCATCTGTTTTCCTCTCCAAACGAGCAAAGACACGGAACTGTCGCCAGTCAAAAACCTTCTTCTCTGGGTCATACACCACCCCAAATGAGGACACAGTACGATAGAAATCAGCCTGTTCACGGCGTGTCCACCTATAATACGAACACACCATAAAATTGTAAGCCAAATCCATTCAGTTGAAATAAAGGGACTCAGAAAACCAGAGAATAAGAAAGCATGTGTAGTGTATGTAATGACTTTATTTGAAAAGTGCTGTTTTGCTTGAATTCTATTTGTAATACCAAGTGGATTACCACAAGGACAATAATTAAAACAATATGAAATTGGTATCTATTTTGGTTGATTTTCATGGTTTTAAAATTGGTGAAAAAGAGAATGTGCCACATGGTGGCCATTTTCTTGCTCTCCATCGAACATACTGTTTGACCATTATAGTCTCAGCTGTGAGAACTGACAAATGTGGATCGTGTGTTTAATTATGTACACATGATCTAGGTTAATTAAGACTACAAAATTTTGTTTTTGCTCAAAGTGATCTGTTTATTACAATGGCACATAGTGCTTCAGAGTACTTTCAGTCAGTTCAAATTAACATCTGCATTTATATATTGAATACTGCATTATCGGACATGTATATATAAACTGTTTGTGTCTCAAAAACTCTGACATTGCTCACCTTCTTTGCCACTCAAGGAAAAGTGGATCTGAATTAGTCATACAGCTTCGTAGCTCCTCACCCACTTGCCAGGCAACAGGCCCGATGCCCTCATGCGTGAGAATTTCATGTCGAAATGGTTCACGACGTGTGTAACGCTGATAGGCTGTGATAAGTCGTCTTAATCTTGCTGTAAGTGCAGATGGTGTTGGCCATAGTGCCTGACCTTGCTCAACTACCTCCTCAACTAATCCAACTGGACGAGTCACTACGGCAAAAATACATTGCTTCTGTGACAATAGCACATACATATATATTACTGACATATAAATATATCATAATAATCTCACACTAGGGGTTGCGTGACATAATTTGGATTAGTCAACCAGTAAATAAAAAAGTACCAAAAATGATTCAGAACATTGCATAGCTATTTTGCAGCCCTTTAAATAGTTTAGCAAATAAGGAGTCAAACCCCACTTCAGTCAAAAGTCATAAACAGGATACAAATTACTAACTTCTTTAAGGCTACAATATAAAACATAGAAATTAAATAAATCCATGCAACAAACTGCAACAACTGTGAGGTGACCTGCAACTTACTCCATTAAATGCACTCTTTTGTATAGTGCATAGCCACTCTGCTAGAATGCAAGGATTTTATTTAAACTTTATTTAGATTTAAAGAATAACAAAATAAACAAAGAGTAGCGGGTGAATGCAGCATTAAAAGACACACCTCTACACTTTCAAAGAGAGTAATAAAGCATGCAAAAAAACGTTTTTAAAAATATCTTTTCCAAGGAAGGTTGTGCATAATGTGAAATGTTTTAACAGTAACAAAGTACATACAATTAACCTGGTTTCTTTACTGTCTGCATTTCTTTCTTAACTGTCTGCATTTTCTTACCATCTGCCTTGCTGTCCGCAGTGCCCCCAGTGGCAACTATTGAATGAATTAGTTGACTAGTCTATGCAACCCCCCCAAGACAAATTAGATATGTACGTGTATTTAACATTTTAATATTCCAAGCAAAAATCTTTCAAATAGTTCTCAAAAAACCTACCTCTAAGAGAACTGTCATGTTTCATGTCCTCTGAGAAAGGGTTTGCCTGCTTGAAAGTAAAGAATATTGGATGCTATCAAATTTTTTGTCCATTTCACCTACAATTTTCCAAAAATATAGCTCACCTGACATTTAATCATTACCTTTTTCTCTTCTGTGTCCTCTATTCCCTCTGGATTACCACTTACTTCTTCTTTTATATCAGTCTTGTTTACACTGCCAAACAATCAAATAAAGTGTATTATAGCAGTTACAACAAATGACAAAGCATGAAGTAATTCAAGCAAAATAAAAAATGTACATATACATTTATTTGTAATTTATTAAGCTTAATCTCAACTGAATTGTAAATGATTAACCTAATTTACCTGTCAGGTACATCTGGTGCAACCTCAGTACCACCCTGCTCTGCTGTAAGTGCAATGACATCTGGCATGCCAACCCGCTCTAAGAAACATAGCTGAGGATCTGCGCGCATGGCATTGTACCGCTCATACCCTTCACAATGACATACAACAGTTAAAGACAGTATAAAAATAGTTAATATAAAAAATACTAGTTGATCCCTGTCCTCTTTCTAACTTTTTCTAACTTACCGTGTTTGTATACTCCAATCAGCAGAGACTTATCTGCCTCAGCATCCCACCAACCAGTAGGGATTTCCATGTAGTCAACTTCTGGCAGGGCAAACTCTAGTTTGCTACCAAACAAACATAGCTCATGATTTAATAAGAAAAATAAGGAAAAGCAAACAGTGCATTCCTTATTTCAAATCATAAGAGCATAGCCACTGCTTAGGCTAAAACCTTTTAGGTGAAACTAAGTAAAAAAAAATAGTAAATAGGAAACATGATACCTGGCCGAGACTCCTTCAAGAGCCTGACTGGCAGCCTCACCGAGTACCTCTGCCTTAAGGTAATAGAGCATCCTCACCCTCAGCAGCACCCTATATAATAGGAACATATTTGGTTTTCATGTTACCATCTGGGATCATGCTAACAATAATAACAACAACAATAATAATCTTCTTTGCTAGGTCTATGTTTATCCCACCCAGGGTGGGTTCCCACCTTTCTCCCAGACTTCCCAGGATAGGCTATGTACCCACTGTGACACTGTTCAGAATAAAGCAGTTACTTGGTTAAGTTTATTTAATATAACTAGAACTGCACAGTCATGATAAAAAAGTATGTACACTCTCTCCTTCAATGTTATTTATTTATTTATTTATTTACCAGTGACTAATGATTTTCTGGTCCTTACAAACCTCTACAAATATACAAATTAACCTTGGGTGACAAAAATAACCCCACAACAGATTTCAATATGCAGTCATTGTTTCCAAAAACATTAAGCCAACATTCAAAAATCAAGTGCGAAAATAAGTACTAGGCCAAGGCAAAGCCTCTTCTCTCCAAAAAGAATATGGCAGCATATAAACCCCGGGTGGTAGAAAGATGGTAACAATTCAGGGTGACAAAATCTCCAAAACTGAACTGAATGCTAGTTAACTTTTTGAAGGAATAATTAAAGAACCCACCTTTTTTTTGGCAAACCCCCTATTTGATGGCATACTATCCTACAGAACCCAACATTTTCCTCTTTCCTAAACATTATTTTTATTTTAAACCATACAACCATTTCAAATATAATTTCAACATAGAAAGCAGTGTTTTGAGGGGTCTCACTTGTTACAGTGCTGTTTGAGGTGTTTCTTGTAGCTGTCATCCTGGAGTACTACTTCTGGGTTACAGTGGACTAGCCAGTCAGCATTCTTTAGCTCCGGAGGACTTAACTGGTTCTTTACTTTCTTACCTTTACGGCCCCTCGGTACAGGAACAGATAGTCCTGCACAGAAAGTAAGTATCACTGAAGATTCAATGACAAGATACCAAGATTTAATAAAGTTCATGCTTTATGTCAAGTTATAAGTAAGGAAGTAAGTCAAAATAAAGTTAAAATAGTGCCCTCAGGTATTACTGACACACAAGCTATTTATGATAGATTGATATTTTTGCTAAACACACAGAAAACATTCAATGCTGAATTTTCTCTTCGTCCACACCTCCAAGCAGAAGATTAATGCTTCTATGTATTCTTAGGTTTGTGCATATGGATTCATGCCTATTAAAACCCTAGGTTTTCAACAGGTTCAAAACCAGAAACTAACTAAAATGATTAAAAAACTAAATAACTAAGACTAGACTAACAAAATTTTTTTGGCAGTAACAATATACATATTGTATCATACTCTCCCATACAAGGCTTTACATTCAAAACATTCCACAGACTGGATAATGAATTAGGCTATAACCTGAGTGGTTATGAAGTGCTTGATTGTGCCCATCCTTTGTGGGTGTGATTAAGTCCCAGATGAAACTCTTGATCTTGTCGTCACCTCTGTAGTGACGGACACAGTAGGCAAGTAGTGCTCTGCACAGGACTTCCATGTCTCTTTCTGTAAGGTGCCACTTAAAACGTCCATGATTTAGTATGTCCTTCCACCGCCCCCATCTATACATACAGTTTGAATATTAATATTTTCACATTCTAAAAACAAGAACATACATACAATTTAAAAAAAAACACTATGGTTAATGACATTGCAAACAGAAAGTAGCTTTTATCTCTTTTTAGGAAATAAAATGGTAGTTATATGTGACTGTGGTTTTGTGAAACCCGTGAGATTCAGTGAGCATCACCTGGATATCTTGTTTGAGCATGCACGCAAACACCCACACCTACATCCACCCTATGATATTCCAACAAGTGATGCAGTAAAACATAACACAGAATTTGAAATAATTATCACCGTCACACACATTTTCTGTGGAACTTTTTCAGTTTGCAAAAGTTCTGAATGAGAAGAAAACCTGGAAGCTTCTTGTTTTTTTTACACAGTACTTTATAATTGTTGGGTTTAGCATCTAACACATTCAGCCAGGGGTAAACGGACTGTCCAAGTCCACCTTAATAGCTCTCAATGTGGGATTGTAAGCTCTATTTCTACTAATATTAGGTTAGATCCTATAAGTGGTACCTGGAAGCTAGCAAGGGTAAACAGAAACCATTCTTTGACTAAATATGTAATGTTCCTCAAACCATTCCTGGTTTTTTGTAGTGTGGGAAGGTGCATTATCCTTCTAAAAGTGTTGCCATAAATATGTGGACTTGGTCTGCATCAGTGTATACATAGATTGGTTGGACAATTCAACTGACACATAGGACAACTGACAAATAAACACACTGGCTCTAGTGTTTATACCAAAACTGTTACTCAGGAGCTCCACAGGGTTAATAATCATGGTCAGGTTGATTATAGCCAAACCTTTGGTTGCTTGTGCTAGTGCCACTAATGTAAGATTTAACCCCTCTGGACACTTCACAAACACTACCCTCCTGTGTACTTCCATGGCTGAAAACCTCCACTTAATTAACGTTATATGTGCATATAGTGCCGTGTTGTGGAAAGGAATTTCCCCTTTTGGGACAATAAAGTAAAGTAAGTTATATAAAATTATATCAAACAAATTTCTTTTCAGGTTTTTCCAAAAAAAAAAAATCCAGTAATAAAAAATCTTTTTTGTGTATTTGCATAAAAATACACACAAAATTATTTTTATTTACTGGAATTTTTTTAAATTTTTTTTTTTACCTTTTATCACAGTCTTGGATATATCAAAAATTACTAACAACATTGGCTTTTATGCATTATTTCTTTTTATACAGCATCAGATTTGATTTTTTTCCCCTCCCTCATATGCCCCTTGTTGCTGTTTTTTCATTATTGACTGCCATTATAACCACATTTTTTCACTGCATGGTCATTACATGAAAAAACATGTATTCTTGGTTGTTAATGGCTCTCTCTGATGAGAAGAGGTAAAATTTATAATTTTTACTGTTGACCAAACGGTGGCGCCATTACCCCATTACACAGGCCTGTGCAAAAAAAAGCTTATTTTCAGGATTTTTGTGGGTGTGCTCGTGCATGCTTGCGTTTTTTGTATTAAAAATAAGCCATTTGGTGTGTGTGAGTTTTTTTTTGCACATTATTGATGTCACAAATTAAAATGGGAATTTATTGATTAGAACTGAGGTTGATTAACAGATTTATGCCAAAAAATAAAAACATAATCTGATATATTTAAATAAAATAAATGTATTGCCTGTTTTCAGCCTCAAACCACACGTATGGGTGTAGAATTTGAATACAGAAAATTTTAGACCTGGTGAATAATTTTTAATCCCCTTTCAAAGTACATGTTATATAAAAGGTTTGTCCCAAAAATCATTACTCTAGCTGAAGCCCAGAGAAAGATGTGGCCAAAAAAAAAAAAATGGGGAAATAATGCCCCCTAACGGACAAAAACGTTTGGACAAAAAATGTCCAGAAGGGTTAATTGCACCAGAAGTGAAAATCTTGCACTGTGGACAATGTCAAACATGTATTTCCTACATCTTTCAGAGTTCAGTGTGAAGAAAACTGAAAGACCCTTATCACACAGACTGTTACATGCCCAGAGTGAATTGGGGTGGATCAGTAATGGCAGTGACAAGCCCATCTAGCACAAGATGTTGCAGGTCAAACCAAGTATAATCAATCCATTCTAAAGCACCATGTGCACCTAGTTGTTCAAACATTGTAGCCTGCAGGTGGTGCCAGGTATCAGGATGATAATGCACCAGTGCACACAGCAAGACTGCTGACACAATGGTTTTATAAACTATGAAAGTTAAGGTGAACATTTCCCATGACCTGCAGTTACCAGATCTAAAAATTATTGAGCCACTTTGGGTTGTTTTGGGGAAGCGAAACAAAATAGGAAACATTGTCCTCCACCAGCATCATGTAATGACTTGGTCACTGTTCTGCATGAGGGATGGCTTAAAATCCCTTTGTTATCGACAAGATGGGTTGATGCTGTACCTACACTATACTAATAAATTACTGTGATTTTAAACCATATGTGTTTTAGTTTAATTGTACAACCTCTGTAGATTGTATGTTTAAAACTTCACATGAACACCAGGACCCAGGCTTTCCCAGAAGATCCTTGCTCAAAGCAACACACTTCCTCTACCAGCTTATCTTCTTTCCATAGTGCATCATTTTGTAATATCTTCCCAAAGATGAACACACACCCAGATGTCCACAGGTGCTGGACAGGAGTCAGCATGTACACACTAATCAGTCTGTAGCTGCATAGTCCCATACACAGCAAGCATTTTTTCCTGCATCCACAAAGTAACTTTGAGAACTTGCTGATCACTTACTGCCTAATATATCCCACTCCTTGACATGTGAAACTGTAATGAGATAATTAATGTTATACAGTATATAACTTTCACTTGTTTTAATCTTATGGTTGAAGCGGTTCTGCGGGGAAATATTTTAGCAAGATTGACAATGATTAAAAAAATTTGAAAGCAAAAACCTTTGTATCTGTAACAAAGATTGAAGGACTTGTAACTGGCCTGAGCCTCAGCTGAACTCAGTGCTAATGCTAAGGAGGCACTATGTGAGTCTGTGGGGCTATTAGCAATCTGCACAAAGCTCACCCTAACGAACTGTTTATTATCGCTGGAGATTTCAGACCCCACCCCCGCTACTCAGACCACATCACTGTTATGCTAATTCCAGTACACAGACTACTCGTCAGAGGCTCTAAACCAGCTAACAGGAGCCACCTCTGCTCTTCAGGACTGTTTTCAGTGCACTGACAAACTTGTTTTAGGAAGGCTGCAACCAATCGTGATTCCATCAACTTGGTATAGAACACAGCATCAGTGACCAGCTACATCAGCAAGTGCATTGATGTTGCTTGAAGTGCATCTCCAAGACCATCACCACATGTTCCTACCAAAAGCCATGGATGACTGCAAAGGTGTGGACGCTGATGAAGTCTAGAGACTCTGCCTTCAGAACAGGGGACAAGATGGCCTTAAGAACAGCAAGGGCCAAACTGTCCCGAGACATCAGAAAGTCAAAGCCGTACTTGCGTACATGCCCAGACAATCCACAGCCACTTCCTGGACAGAAGAGACACGCAGTGCATGTGGCAGGAACGAGCATCCAGGTGATCACGAACTACAGGACAACTTCACCTGCCTGTGACAATGATGCTTCCCATCCAAATGTGCTGAACGACTTCTATGCTCAGTTTGAGGTGCAGAACAACAAAGCAGCAAGGAAGACCATGGTCTAACCACAACTGATATGAGAACTCTAAGTAGAGTAAAGCCAAAGGGAGTCTGCTGGACCAGACAACATTCCTGGTAGAGAGCTCAGGGAAAATTCAGAACAGCTAGTTGATGTCTTTACTGACATCTTCATTTAATTTAATTTCACTGTGTACTGCGTCAGCTATATATAGGATTGAAATGATAAAAGTTTCTTGACTACTATTTGACTTCTAAAGTATTAATTTGCTCCCAGATAGAGGGCAGTTAATTAAGTTACCAACAAATTATTTAGCCTAAAACATCAGAAGAAGGAACAGACAGAATTGTCAATGAAGACATGTAAAGACAAGATACTATGAGACAGGACAGAAAGCTAAAAATGTTTTGGCAAAGAGTCTGTATAAAAATATAATTATTATTAGACACTGCTTCAATAAGATAATACATGACCTTGATTGAATTCAGAAAGCACTCGAAAAATATTACAAATCCCTTTACACTCAACCAGATAAAGCTGAATTCTTTATACCTTCCCTCTTTTGGTACTAAACACATTACTAGACTCATTTTATATATAAATGAGAAGTACTTTCTCGCCTTAATACTAATTAAGTGACCTGGGATGCATGGGTTTCCTATAGGGTGGTATTACCCTATGAAATACCAGCTTTTTCCTGTATTCCAGTTCTGCTTCAATATGAGGGACTGTGAGGAAGAAGATTCTATGATCTGATCGAACCAAGATTGACTGTTTAGCCTCAATTCTAAATGTCATATCTGGAGAAAACCAGGCACCAATCATCAGCTGCCAAATACCATCCCAACAACGAAGCATGGTGGTGGCAACATCGTGTTGTTGGGGTGTTTTTCAGCAGCAGGGTCTGAGAGATTGGTTAGGGTTGAGGGAAATCTGAATGGAGCAAAATACAGAGATATCCTCTTTAAAAACCTGTTCCACAACGCCCAAGACCTCACACTGGGCTGAAGGCTCACTTTCCAACATAACAACGACCCTAAATATACAGCCAAGACAATACAGGGGTGGCTTAGGGACAATTCTGTGAATGTCCTAGAGTGGCACAGCCAAAGCCCTGACTTGAACCCTATTGAACTTCTCTGGAGAGACCTGAAAATGGCTGTCCATGTTGGTCCCCATCCAACCTTAACAGAGCTTGAGAGGAATTGCAAAAAAAGAATGGCAGAGAATCTCCCAATACAGGTGTGTAAAGCTTGTTGCATCATACCCAGAACGACGTGAGGCTGTAATTGCTGCCAAAGGTACTTCAATTATGTACTGAGTAAAGGGTCTGAATACAGAATATGTACATGTGATAATTAATTTTTTTCACCGTAATTCACTGACATTTCTAGAAATCTGTTTTCACATACTGGGAACTGAATGTAGATGAATGGGGAAAAAAAAAAAACATGTGAATTTTAAAGATTGTAGTATCAGAATGTTTTCTGAATGCACTGTCGCTGTTGACAGATGGCCCAGTTCTATAGTAATAATAATAATAATAATAATAATAATAATAATAATAAAAAACAACAAAAAAAGCATTGCATTTTATACAAGGTAGGCACTCCATTGTGTTGGCTATTGTAGCCATCAAATTGGACAATTTTGTTGTATACTGTACACAGTGATACCTCGAGATACGAGTGCTTTGACATACGAATTTTTTGAGATATGAGCTGTGATTCGACCAAACTTTTGGCTTGAGATACGAGCAAACATTTGAGATACGAGCATCCGAGCCGCCACCCCCGTAACAAAGATCCCCAACAACCACGTGTGCTCTGTTTCCCCGCCTCAGCTTCCCGCGTCTCACTCGGTTAAAGCCGCCTTTTCACTGCACACGTCAAACGATGGCCGATAAACCGGAAGTCATTCATTTCCTATGGAGAGTCGCAAAGGCGCTGCGTGAGGTGCCGACCATCTGCGGATCCGTAATTTTCGGATCCGTTTTGAGCGTTGGATCCGTTAAAAATTTTTAACTTGTGCAACTACACCACATCTGATATGCCGACCGGACAGGTTTTTATTAAAACGACCGGCAGATTTTAGTGAGGAAAGAGTGACAAAAAAGGCGAAAACAAGTGAAGAGAAAAGCGATAAAGAAAATTAAGCAAAATTAATGGAAAGAAAACAGAAATTGTAGCAATTAAGTTCAGTTAAGTTAAGAGAAATCAAGCATCACGTTAGTTCTGTTAGTTCTGGCAGGCCACATCGTCAAGCGTGCATCAGCTGTTAATCAGCTGTCCACGACGCGCACCAATCCGGGTTACGACATCCATATTACCCGACCATTTAAATTCCCATTCATTGAGCCGCTTTCTAGTGCTTCGCTGCTGCTGCGATTTAAACTCCCTCCTCCAACCTCGACTCCACCATGCCGGGACCTGTGTTCATTGTACCAGTTTACATCATAAATCTCCACATATTTTTCTCTCTCTCTCTAATTATTTAATTATTTATTTATCCATTTATTATTTTCCTTTCCTATTTTTAATTCTATGCATGATTAAAGTAAAACCAGTTTATTTTTTTAACATTCTCTTTTATTACTGTATGTTTTTATACAATATTTGTCATTTATAAATACAGGTACTGTACATTTTTCATATTCAAAACACAAACAAAAGAACTGGAGTGGAAGTTTGCCAGCTGGAACGGATTAATGGGATTTCAGTTAATTTAAATGGGGAAAATTGCGTTGAGATACGAGCAATTTGAGATACGAGCAAGGTCACGGAACGAATTAAACTCGTATCTAGAGGTATCACTGTACTGTCATCTTACAATTAGGTTCACCTACAACTCTAATTTAATTTATGCTAAGTTAGTTTAAGTTACTAACCTTGTTAACTAGTAACTAATTTAAAAAAAGTACTAAATGTTAAGGCTAAAGAACACTGCTGACTTATAAACTTGTATATTTATAACCACCTTTCTAAATTCTTTTGGTGTAATGAGGTAACTTACACAATCCACATGACAGAGAATGATAAGATGACTGTGTACTGCACACTAATCCTTTAAAAATTAAATTAAATTTTATTTGTATACTGCTTTTAACAGTACACACTTTCACAAAGGAGCGTTACCAAAATATAAAGGTCCACCAAGTTGCCATTGCTGGGACCCTGAGCAAGGCCCTTAACCCTCAAATGCTCAGTCTTATAAATTGATAAAAAAAAGAAAAAAAGAAAAAAAAGATGTAAGTCACTCTGGATAAACGTGTCTGCTAAATTCCAGAAATGTAGAATGGTAGAAAGGAAAAAAAACTAGCTGGAATGACAAGGAAGAAGAACTCTCTGGTATGATAAGGATTTTGGAAGAAACCTTGAAAGGACCCAGACTGAAATTCCTCCTCAACGAGGTGAAAACAGATAGTGTGATTATAAATAATTTACTAAATTACATACATTTATATTATTTATTATTATTATTATATGATATATAATTATATAAATTACATGTCCAGGAATTGAGTTCAGGTTTCAACATAAAATCTGTTTTGCTGAAATCTGTTTACTAAGGGTGATTTAAGTGAAAAACTGTGGCAATTGCAGTCCAAAGCCAGCTACATTGTTTCTAAGTGGTAACATCCATAGTAATCTCACATCTTTTCCAGCTTCTTGCACCTCTAAAATTCTCTTTTGAAATCTGTTCAGAACATAGTTTATAATATCAAATCTTTCTTTAAAAGGCACAGACTCAGTAAATCACACTCAGCATTTTTTATAGCACACCACTACAACACACATACAGTCTCTTCTCATTAACCATAACAATGATTCCATGTGAAGAGTGTATGTAACACTTTTTTGATTTTTAAAAATGAGTTTTCCTCATTTTTGTGGAAATGTATGAAAACATGGAGTAAACAGATCATGTAAATAATTTATCCAGATATTCCATAATAAGATTTAATATCACATGGTAATTTTTAGTAATAAAAATGTCTTCAAATGCATGAATATTATAAATAAAAATATTTTTAGTCTTCACTACAATATAAAGTGAACCGCTTGCCACAAAAGTGAGTACACCCCTAAGTGAAAATGTCCACATTTTGCCTAATTAGCCATTTTCTCTCCCCGTGTTTATGGGGAGCAGGTGTTAAATTTGGTGTTATCGCTCTCGCTCTCTCTTACATGGCACCTCATGGCAAAGAATTATCTGAGGATCTGAAAAAAGAATTGTAGCTCTACATGAAGATGGTGTAGGCTATTAGAAGATTGCCAAGACCATGAAACTGAGGGCGGTATTCCAACATGATAACACACCTCCAAGACGAACACTGCCTTGCTAAAGAAGCTGAGGGTAAAAGTGATGGACTGGCCAAGCATGTCTTCAGACCTAAACCCTACTGAGCATCTGTGGGGCATCCTTAAATGGAAGGTGGAGGAGTGCAAGGTCTCCAACCTCCACCAGCTCCATGATGTCGTCATGTAGTAGTGGACAAGGACTTCAGTGGCAACCTGTGATGCTCTGGTGAACTCCATGCCCAAGAGGGTTAAGGCGGTTCCGGAAAATATTGACACTTTGGGCCCAATTTGGACATTTTCACTTAGGGGTGTACTCACTTTTGTTGTTTTGTTTTGGTGGTTTAGACATTAATGGTTGTGTGTCGAGTTATTTTGAGGGGACAGCAAATTTACACTGTTATACAAGCTGTAAACTCACTAATGTACATTGTAGTAAAGTGCCATTTCTTCAGTGTTGTCATATGAAAAGATATAATAAAATATTTACATAAATGTGAGGGGTGTACTCACTTCTGTGAGATACTGTATGTGTTTTTATGAAAGTGCAGAATTTTGCAGTAAATAATATCTAAATATCTATATATTACTTTGCAGTAAATAATATCTAAAAAAGTGAATATTAAAAAAGCCACTGTCAAATGGTCTGCTAAACATCTGTTTTTTTATTGTAAACTGCTAAATAAAAACTGTGGACCTTGTTTGCAAAGACCCACAAGTTGTCTGGTATTGATAAGGAATTAATTTAAAGGCACTGTTTCTTCTTGAAACTAGACAAAGCAAATTTATACATACTGAATTATTTTTTATCTAAAGGTTTGATACAAGGTAGTAAACAAGTGTGACTGAGACTGACCCAAATATGAGCAAGTTCTTCTCCACTCTGAAGCATTCTGCTCGAAGATATCGCTTGCTGCGTTCACCAAGGCGCCGCGAACGACAAGGACGCTCCTCTGAGTCACTGTCTAGCTCTGAAAACTCCATCAGCTCATCATCTTCAAACGAGTTGTAATGTCTTGTTTGTTTCCGCACACGAGGTGTATCAATCACAAGACTCTCCTACACAATATGTCAAGAGAAGCCACATTATGATATACATACATTCAGTTAATAATGTGTGCATATATTAACAGTACAGCCATATATCCCTTGAGCACACTAATGCACTTCTTATTTTTATTTACCTTGATCTCTTATTTTGTCATTATTCTTGCAATTCTCCGAAATTTCAAAACAGGTAAATTAACAAGTACTAATGTAACAGAAAACAATTTTGTGTATTTATATGCTCCTGAAGGTACCAACACACATGGGTTTACAGATTAGTATTTTTGTATCCTAAGTGCCTGTTTTAGAATCATAATCTGCTTTATTGCCAAATATGCTCATACACACAGTGCTGGAGAAAACAAGGTAAAAAAATCTGTGTATTAAAAACCGAGAGTAGTAGCTACACATGAAAACACAAAAAGCATACAGATGTGTAAAAGAGTTCTGGAATAGCTGTAAACAATAAAGACAATTACTAATGTAAACCTCAATTTATCAGCTTCGAATTTCTTCATAGAATGGCATGAATAACAGAAATAATTGTTCCATAAATTCCCCATAAATCTGTTTTAACCATGAGCTTTTTCTCTCTTTCCCAGAGTCCTTCCTTCACAAATGCCCTTTTGCTAAATTCCAAGGTTGGGACATTGTGACATTTTTCTGATTAAAACAAATTGAGAGCTGCCATTTTTACCTTTTCTTCCATGGAGTCAATCTCCAGCTCAGCGATTTTTGCCCATTTTTGCCAGAAGTTTGGGTCATCCAGAGAGATGTCAGTTCGGTTTCCAGAGGAAACAAAGCTGGCCTAGGAAAATTTATAAAATAGATATAAATATAAATGCTTGTAGAGGGAATATCAAGTTTACAAAATAAAAGATTAAGACATTGTATACAGGAAAATGGAAGCATCACAGGGCAATCCAAAACTGGGGGAATACCCAATACCCACTACAAAGTGAAGAGAGAAGAATGAACAGAAAACCCAAATAATAAGAGCAGACTCAGCAGTGAACACCGCATCGTATGTAGAGGGACTACCAACTCTGAGATTTTGTCAGCACATTAGCCTCAAGCTCTGTTAGCCAGTTAATTAGCAAAATGGCAGAAGGCTGCAACACTTGAAGGGAGAAAACACTGAGGGTCGTCCAGCTTGACATGAAAATAACCAATACGGTTTTACTTATTCAAACAGCCACAACATTCCTTTTTCCTGGAGCACTTATAGTTGAATGGCCAAAATACAAAAGTATTTTTGATATGAGTATTATTTTACAATCTGCCTGCAAATTTTAGCCTTTTCCATCCAATACCTGGTATTGGATGAAAATGCCAGGTATTGGATAGCAAGTGAAAGGTATTGGATGTGGTAATAGCAAGTGAAAGGTACTGGATGGAAAAGACTAAAATTCCCAGGCATATTGTAAAATAATACTCATAATATCAGAAATGAAAATACACACCAACAGAGAATGGAAGTTTGAGAGGGCTAGCTACAGCCACACCTCTGCTCATTCTCCAAAGACTTCATATACTCACTTCATAACCAGTGAATAAAGTAAACACAACTGATTTAGTTAGGCGACCATGATTAGCTGATCCCCAAATTATGTAATACACACCATGCACTATATACTTTACTGACTAGTGCATGAATCAAGACAATAACAGTAACACTAACATCTTTTTTCTTACTTAAAAGTATAAGCAGTTTCCCAGTTGAAGGCAAAAAAGACATCAAATGCATGTTAAGTGATTCTGCTGTAGCTTTAGCAGAATATAAGATTTTTAAATTTAGAAGCTTGTTGTTGGCTATGTTTAAAATGTTCTCGAATCCTATGACAGTGCCTGGTAGCCCCTGCCCCTCTTCTGCTAAGCAAACAAAACTGCAAACATGGAGTTCATGTAGTGTCCAACATTCTAGACTTTGTTTTTTTTTTTTCAGTTGAATAAATTCATCATAGATTTTCTTCATCTTGGAAAATCTAGCGTTAACACACTACCGAAACTATTTATAGTACAAAATAGCATAGACTAGTTCAATAGTGTGTGATTTCGGGTGCACCTATTTAATCGGCATCCTGCTGCCCAGGTTTGGCACAGAAATAGTTACAAAATCTCTTGGGTGCTGAACATGCTAATTTGGTGGTGAAGAATTTGTTGCCTTGCTAACTAACTCTTTAAGCCTGCCTAGACATTAAGCAGATTATTATTAATAAACTGTGGTGTAACTGCTCTGCTCACCTACATCTTGAAGCACTGAAAAATAAATCATTTCCTCATGTTTACCTTGTATTCATTGTCCTAAAACAATACAGACTAAAGACAGAGATGTGTTTTAGACAGACAGAGACAATACTACAATTTTTGTTACAAGACATTTAAATGTAATACCTAGACACGTCTGTGCTCGTGTTTACCTTAGCAAATGTAGATCCCTTTCCCTCAGACTGAATGGTGATGGTCTGTGTACGGCGTTGCAGAATCTGATCAATATCTTCTTCGCAGAACTTTGAGCCTTCATCTTCTTCATCCATAAGTGCACCATATGCACCTTTCCTCAAGAGATCTTCCACTTCCATCTTAGATAATTGCTGTACCTGTGACAGTAAAATAATGAGAATTTTTTTGACAATAATTTATTTGGCTTTAGTTTATATTAAAGGTTTAGACAAGTGTGAAAAGTTTTAACTTTGAGAAAACAACAGAATAAAGTGAAATCATTTTCACAATTTTAAGTAAACTTGTCTAGAGGCGTGCTGAGGACTATTTTGTAATTGCACCTCCAAGCAATCTTATTTAATTTTACAGACTCACTTGACCATTCCTGCCTGCTCCCACAATATTTCCTAACAAATTAAGGTTGTCTTATTTCCCACTATACACTAGATGACAAAGTTTGTGGACATCTGACTTATCACACCTACTGTATATGTGCTTTCTAATCATGTCATTCCAATTTTAAGCGTCCTTCACACTGCACATGACAAACGACCGCCGATAAACCAAAAGTCATTCATTTCCTATGGAGAGTCGCAAAGGCGCTGCGTGAGGTGCTGACCATCTGCGGATCCGTAATTTTCAGGTCCGTTTTGAGCGTTGGATCCGTTAAAAAATTTGAACTTGTGCGACTACACCGCATCCGATATGCCAAACGGATGTGATGTATTCTAATGTTGTCCAATCAGGTTCGTGTGCGCGAGGTGATAAGAATTATTGAATATGAACTTTAGTAATTTTTTAGTAATTTTTAAACTTTATCAAAAACAAACTTTTTGTTTTAAATACATTGTTATTGATAAAGTAATAAATTATTAATATTTATATTGTATTATTTTTAATGTTGTGTCCATGTTTCCTCAAAAATTATTTGCGGTCTTCCTGGATTTATTGTTGCATTGATTGTATTTACTCCTTCAATAAATTCCTTCATTCACCATGATAAATGGAGGGAGAATACAGGCTCTTGCTTTTGCTTCCCTTTACTGGAGACGCAAAAGAAAGCATTGCAAATCAGTGTTGATAAAACACTACCTGACTGAGAAAAAGTCTCGGTGAGTATCACCGTTTAGTGCAAGAGTTGCGCCTTAAAGGAGAAGATTTTCGTGGTTATTTTCGGGTGTCATGATCATATAGTAATGGGTTTTCCGAGACCGCAAGAATTAGATTCTCTCCCATGTTGACGTCTACAAGATCATATTGCACATTCCGTGCGACTGTCACTAGGGTGTGAGAGCCGACAGTCGTGCCTGTTTGTCGTGTGCAGTGTGAAGGCCGCTTTAGTACCCAGTTATTAGTGGAATAAAATAACCTTCACTCTTCTAAGAAGGCTTTCCACCAGAATTTATAGCATGGTCTTAGGGATTTGTTCATTCAGCCAAAAAATCATTAGCCAAGTCAGACACTGCTGTCTGGTGATACTCAATTAGTCAGGCCCAATACTCTTCCATGTTAATGTTCCAGTTTTTTTTGGGTCTTGTGGGATTGTCGTCACCTCTAAGGTACACCTCTAAACCTTTGCTCTTAAAGTACAATGTAGTAATGGTGAGCACACACCCCATTTAAACTGCCTTTGCGGTTGATATCCTGTAGAACTGCCTTGTCCAGACCGAGCTTTAGACTAGCTTTGTCAAACATCTCCCGCTCATATGAATTGCGTGTAATAAGGCGATAAACCTTCACAGCTTTGCTCTGGCCAATGCGATGACATCGAGCTTGGGCCTAAAAGATTGAAAAAGAGGAAGAAAATGAAGAACCATTTATCACATTTTAGAGGTTACTTAAAATTGCCATTGTCCTATATTTTTTGGCACCACCAATTTACTTCAAAATACTGATGTTCTTCTTTGCTGCTTGATGGATCTTTATGTATATGCCTCTTTCCTCTCCCTTACTTTTAAAAGTGATAAGGGAGACTCCGCCAGTGATCTTGGGCCTACTGACAAAAGCAATAGATCTATAGCATTTTATCATAGCAAACAGGCAATTAATACAAGGGCTGTAGACCTGCAGACTACACACAACAACTGTTCCTGACCTCCTTCTGTATGGTTATACATCCTATATAAACTTATAAATAACTATAAGTTATTGACCTGCAGGTCATTCTGTGGGTTCCAGTCAGAGTCGAATATGATGCAAGTATCTGCAGCAGTGAGGTTGATGCCCAGTCCTCCGGCTCTTGTGCACAGTAGGAAGACAAAGCGATCAGAGTCCACCTTACAAAATCTATCAATAGCCGCTTGTCGCAGATTCCCTCTGACTCTCCCATCAATGCGCTCGTACGTGTACCTGAAACAAAGTAGCTTAATTATTAAAAAACACATCTGCAAATAATATGTACTCAATGCAAGTCCATTATAGAAAATGTATTTTACCAGTATTTCTTCCATTTCTTTTTTCTATTTTTTCTCAAGAACCAAAAAAAAAAAAAAAAACCTGACACGGCTTTGAGAAGCAAATCTAAATTGCATACCAAGTACGCAAGAATTGCTATCCTGGCACCACAGCCTGGTTCTCTGCTATAGCAAAAAAAACTGGCATATTTAACGTGTTAAATTAAAATTATATTTACACCAGAAAATTATATGATTCTTAAAGATCATATAATAAATTGAATATTAGATATCAGATTATAAATATTACTCTTCCAGAGTTAACATAAATGACTGGATCACTGTTCTACCCCACAAAATCCAAGTGTTTAGTTACCAATGTTACTGATATCACAATATACAAAAACACGTACCTTAAAACAACTAGAAAATTCAAATAAAATAGATATTTTTGTAGCTCAGGATTCTCTACTTAGAAATGCTACAAATGTTTTAGTGCTTCCAGAGCAGCGTATCTCTCCACCCCAATTAAAGATAAGGAAATTAATCCTAGATTTTAATACTGCAGAAAACTAAACACCATAAATAAGCAGCAGCAATGATCTGAATTATTTCAATGGCAAACTTGAAAATATCATGCAAAAAAAAAAAAATTTAAATATTAAATATCAGATCAGAGTTAAAAATAGCACATTCCCCTTTTGAAAGATCAGTTAATTCCATTGATTTCTAAATCATCTTTTATGGTAGATCTCTTACCTACAAGTTTCTTTAAAGAGATAATACCAGTAACTACTGAAACCCTTCCAAAAATTATCACTTTAATAATTCCCTTAGAACTGGCTATGTAACTAAATCTTTTAAACAGTTGAATACTAAGCCTAGCAGAGCAGTTATGCTCATACCTACAGTATATAGGAATCACATTTATTAAATGCTTCACTCAGATTTAGACCTCATCATAAAACAGAGACATAGTAAAACATGGTATTAGCTTATAACATACAACACACAGTGATATGTTTCACCAAAGCCACATGAGATGCACCAGCTTAATAAATTTAGGAATGTGTAAAGGGCTTTAAGACAGTGGATGTTAATTCTGACAAGAGAGAAGTTTGTACTAAGACAACATGCAGCCAGAAGTAAGCTGTCTGGCTAGATCGTATCTCTGCACGGGGTTTCTGTTTCATGTGCAGCAGTAAAAGACCTTGGTGTATTGGAAGTATTAAGTCCAGTCTTTCATTTGAAGCTCATGTAGATATTGTTACTAGAATTGCTTTCTTTCAAGATAAGAACAATTGTGTCACAACACAATGCAAAAAAAATAGTTCATGCCTTTTTTTAACTCTAGGTTGGATTATTGTAATGCCTTACTGTCATTTAGTCCAGAATGCAGCTAGAGTCCTAAGCAGAATCAGATTATATAAACACATCACTCACTTCTATCTTATCTACAATGCATTGGCTGTGAAATGTGAAGTCTATTTTTGGTACCTCAAGTAGTAAAGGCTACAGCAGGTGACAGGTCTTTCTCTTACAAAGCCCTGTAGTTATTGAACAGCCTTCCAATTTGTGCTTGATAAAGTGTTTACGTGTTTAGCCTTGCCTTTTGTAGAAATTTTCATCGGTAAAAGGAGCAGATCTGAAGGGTTCATGAGCTTAATGTTTTGGTTGTCTTTGTCTTTCTCTCACTTTCTTTGTCTATCAATTTTGTGCTTGGATCTCAGTCATTAAACATTTGATGACTTTAGCAGAAAGGAATACATGTAATGAACTATAATGAATTCAAAGATCAGGCTGATACTCATGAGTCAAAAGCTCAAACAACTGCACTTGATTTAGTGTACAGTTATTGAAAGCAAATTTACTGTATTGAAATTGCGATGTCCGGTGTCATCCAGATGAGGATGTGTTTCCTTTTATGCCTTCTTCATTTTGATGGGATAAAAGCAACAGGTGCCATAATAATAAGATAATAAATATTACTCACTTGTCACCTGTCAGTGGTTTTTATATTACAGATAATGCTTTTAATGTAGAAACAATTGACACACATTTTGTACCTAATAAATATACACTCACCTTCTCTGAATGAGGTAGTCCTCTAGTATATCTAGGCACCGAACCATCTGAGAGAACACCAAAACTTTATGTCCCCCAGCAATGAGTTTGGGCAGAAGCTTGTCAATAAGCACTAATTTTCCAGCAGCCTGTATCATAGCCTGCAGCTGGAAATCTGGTGCCTCAGGATTGTGGGTTTTCCTAAAACTATCCAAAATCTTTTCTTCAGCACCTAAGAAAATCATTACAGAGAACATTGAAGATATGTGCTAATGTATTGTTTTTATAGGTATGTGTGTGTGTGTATATATACCCGTGATGAGATAAGGATGGTTGCAGCATTTGCGTAGCTCCATCATGGTGTTAATGAGGTTGGGCATATTGTGCTGGTTGGCTCCCTTTGCCAGAAAGGTAAAGTTTTTCTCCAAGATGGCACGATAATATTTTTTCTGCATATTGGTTAGTTCCACCTCAATGATAGTTTCTTCTTTGGGGGCCAAATTCTTCTCCACATCATCCTTTAGACGCCTCAACATCATGGGCTTCAAAATTGCTTGAAGCTTCTTAACCTGTTGCCATTCGTGTGATTTAGTAGACAAACAAAACAGACAAATTCACAACAGTTGCTAGGTGTTTAAATTAATTAATACAAACAATTAGAAATAAAAAGAGTAAAAATGTACATTATTTGAAAAACTAAATTAGATTAGTATTGGGTCTACTTGTAAACTATATTAGCAGAAATCGTAGGAAGCTAAAACAGCACAGTTTTATTCCATGAAAACTAAAGTGAATTAGATTATTTGTGTGTCTAAAATGTAATGTAAATGCAATAATTCCGATTTCCCTTACTGGAGATCAGTTTACGAATGCACACTGCAATCAGTGCTTTTCCAAACCCTTTCTCCTTTCTGTGCAGTGACTGAAAATGGAGCAGGTGTACACTGTGTGGTATTAGCCTGAATGGCAAAAACCACATGCATACTGTCAGCCCACTCTAAAATGGACAGCTCTTCCACAGAAAAGTATGCAGATTTTTTATTTTACTCTAGAAGCACATTTATTTTCTGTTCTATTTTTATACACATCAAATACACTACAGTAAACTTGGTCATAATGCATTTTTAGTTCTAGCTAGCTAGCTTCATATTAGCCATGACACTACACAAACCTTGCCATCAGTTTTGTTATTTTTATTTGTTGATTATTACTAAGTCATGGGGAAAATGAATATTTATCAGGTAAACCTAAATAATGTGAATTACTGTTACATACAGTGAAAAAGTGTTTTTTTTTTTTTTTGCATGTTTGTCACACTAATGTTTCAGATCATCAAACAAATTTCAATATTAGTCAAAGATAAGTAAGCACAACATCCAGTTTTTTATTATTAAGAGAAAACAAAATCCGAACCTACATAAACCTAATAACTGGTTGGTCCACCCTTAGCAGAAAGAAAAGATCTTTGCAGAATTGTTGTAATTCAGCCACATTGGAGAGTTTTTCAGCATGAACAGCCGTTTTAAGATCATGCCACAGCATCTCAATAGGATTCAGATCAGGACTTTGACTAGGCCACTCCAGTCTTCATTTTGTTTTTCTTCAGCCATTCAGAGGTGGACTTGCTAGTGTGTTTTGGATCATTGTCCTGCTGCAGAACGCAAGTTTGCTTGAGGTCCCGAACAGGTTGCCACACATAGTCCTTCAGGATTTTTTTGTAGACAGCAGAAGTTATGGTTCCATTTATCACAGCAAGGATTCCAGGTCCTTAAGCAGAAAAACAGCCCCAGACCTTCACACTACCACCACCATATTTTACTGTTGGTATGATGTTCTTTTTCTGAAATGCAGTGTTACTTTTATACTTTTATACTTAGATGTAATGGGACACACACCTTCCAAAAAGCTCAACTTTCACCTCGTCAGTCCACAGAGTATTTTCCCAAAAGTCTTGTGGATAATAATAAAATAAATCTTGTGGATGTTTTCTGGCAAATCTGAGACGAGCCTTTATGTTCTATTTGCCTAGCAGCTGTTTTTGTCTTGGAACTCTGCCATGCAGGCCATTTTTGCCCAGACGCTTTTTTATGGTGGAGTCATGAACACTGACCTTACCTGAGGCAAGTGAGGCCAGCAGTTCTTTGGATGTTGTTGTGGGGTCTTTTGTGACATCTTGGATGGGTAATATTGGGTCAAACTCTTTCACACAGGGAAATGTAGGTTTGGACTTTGTTTTGCCTTAATAATAAAAACCTTCATTTAAAAACTGCATGTTGTGTTTACTTGTGTTATCTTTGACTAATATTTAAATTTGTTTGATGATCTGAAACAGTAAAGTGTGACAAACATACAAAAAAATGAGAAAATCAGGAAGAGGGCAACCACTTTTTCACACCACTGCACTTGCCAGTGTGAATAAAAACAGCAAAGTGTAGTCAATTTGGAGTAAAAACATTATCATTAATTGAGAGAACAAGGGTGGCCAACATGTTCTGTTCAACATGCTTACACTTTCCTAGTGCTCTCTCTCAAAGTAACACTCTCAATGTAAAACGGCTCATGATTCAAGTTTAATTTTGGGATATTCCAAAGTTAAAAAGAGGCAAAAAAAGCTCACAAAAACTATCATATTTCAGCAGGTCAATTGAAAGTTACTTTATAATAAGTGAATGATCCAGTTATAATTTGTCTAATCAGAGCCTGCTGGTGCAGGTTCAAGATAATCTTTTGGTATTAAACAAAAGTGCTTAATAAAATAAAATAAAATGCTCTTTGTACAAATGTTCCTTGTGTATTCAACACCCCCTTGAGAAGAATCGTCAGCCAGATAATAGTGACTAAATTAACAAACAATATGGTCTAGGACTAGAAAGGAGGGGAACCGCACCTGCTCTTCAGTTTTTAGATCTCCAAACTCCTCAAGGAATGTGGTCTCTGAGGGAAACTGCACTGGCTCCAAGAAGTTCAGCAAACTGAAGAGTTCCTCCACAGAGTTCTGTAGAGGTGTACCTGTAAGAAGCACTTTATGCTCCTGAAGAGCAGAAATAAAAAAAAATAAAAATAGAAGCAGGATGAGTCAGCATTCTAAGAGCCTTAACTTTTCACAGGTGTCTGAACACATCTGGCAAGTTTTCTTTGCTCTGTACATACCAAATAAAGATATGTATTAATTTCTGCCTAATATAATTACAGATTACTACAGATTTTAGGATTATAGTATTTAAAAGGTGGGGTCTCCGTTGTTTGAGAAATGCTTCAGAAAACTGCGTTGGGCCACCAAACAAAACTAACGTGTAGCCAATGAGCAGAAAGGGGCGTGTCTTGTCAATATGGGCGGAGAGAGCGTTCAGTGTGCATGTGTGACATTAGCAGAAAGCGGTTTTAACATTGACATGGAGAATAAAAACAAAGAAAGAAAGCGAAGAAAGGCTAACAATAAGGCAAGAAGCAGGACCCATGTTAATATAGGATCATCTTTCCAGCGCTCTAGAGAACTGAACGTCTTCCGCGTGAAACGGAGATAAACCTTTCACGGTACAACACACAGTACTACAAAAACACATTTGTATTACCATAGTATTACTCATTGAGTTCATTTATTGATAAAAATATACCCTCGGTCAGCTTCCCCAACAGGTTCCACCATAATACTTGTCTGGGTTATACTTGGATTATACTTGTCTGGTGTATGTGTGGGGCAGAGCTATCAAAACAGGGATGGGACCCATTTGGGTTAGGGGCATCTTTGTTTTGGTGATTTCAAATGTCAACATTGGCTTTCAAACAACGGAGACCCCACCTTTAATAGCATTTTATTTTTCTTTAAATAAACATACAAATTCTTCCTAGGATTAAAATGCATCTTACTTTGTATAGTATTCAGTATTTAGGGAAGGGATGCAGTCATGCATATACTGTACATCCACACAATTATTACAATTTTCATCTCAACCAGAAAAGATACCACTTAGAATTTGAATATTTAAAATATTTAACGTAAATTTTAAATAATAGCATTTTGTTTTACAGCATTTTGTTTTACATCTAAGGCAAAATAATATACATTTATTCAGCCCTGGGTTTTAATTGCTTTCAGTCTTCAGAAATTGAGGTTTGTTACACCTCTCAGGGAAGGACACAGACATAATAAAGAGGAATAATAATAATAAAAAACCCAACAAAACATCAGAAGAGAATGTCAGCTCAATATTTCACAATGTAGTCTTACTCTAGCAAACTTGGTGAAACCACCTCAAAGTTTAAAATGATTGAATGCAGGACTTGATTGCAGGACTAATATGCTACAACAAAAATGCTTATTTAACATTGGTGGGTGAACGAATGAAATCCTATAGTCATATGAATTTTAATTTAGAATTGTCCCCAAGTACATAATAGAGAATATAAAAAATATTTTATAAATGGTGTAGACTAAAGTAGATGAAAGTTTTTGCTTTCTTAGTACAATGGAATAACTACTAATACAAAAATGTTAAGTTTTAATATGTAAAAGTTAAAATATTAACATCCCAGATGGCAAAATCCCAGATGGTTTCTATGGTGCTATTAAGTGGCTGTTATGGGGTACCAGGTGGCTGCTATCATCTTGCTAGAGAGGTGGCCATCAATAATGCATGTTTTTGCACATGGTTTCACATGGTTTGCCACATGATCACAAGGCACCCTGCAGGCATGCTTCTTAGAATTTAAATACACTTGTGTCTCACAAAATACCAACCAGGTTGCACACGGAACAACATACTGTAGCTCAACACACAGTAGTTAGCCCAGGTCAGGCTGCTTTTGGCCAAGTTGACAATAAATAGTATTGAATAAATATTTAAATATGCCATATCTATATCAACATAGCACCGAGACAGCACTGGTTAAAGTTGTAAATTACCCGTTACTGGTCTCTGATCAGGGTTGTCTCTCCTTGCTGGTGTTATTTGATTTTAGTGAAGCTTTCGACACCATTGACCATGCTATTTTACTTGATAGGCTAGAAAATAATGTTGGTGTTAAGGGGCAACCGTCTCCAGGCTCAGGTCTTAATCGACTCATTGTTATTAGTTAACAGATCTAAATGGTGACTACTCAAAACATACTACAGTTATGTTCTGTGTTCCACAAGGTTCTGTTTTAGGCCCATTGCTTTTCTCCCTGTACAGTATATGCTACCCCATACCATCGCAAACTTGGTATTAGCTTCCAATGATATGATGGTGACATGCCGCTATATGTTTTAGCTAAGTCAGATGATAGACACCAGCTTAATAAGATGAATGTATGAGGGACATTAGACAGTGGATGCTTATTAACTTCCTCCTGCTTAACTATGATAAGACAGAAGTGCTCTTACTAGGACCACACTCAATAAGCTTTCTGATTACAGATTATCTCTGGATGGTTTTCATTTCATTTCTCTATCTATATTTCATTGTGTGCAGCAGAAAAAGTCCTTCGTGTGATTATTGACTCTGGTCTCTCATTTGAAGTTCACATACATTTCACCACAAGAGTAGCTTCATTTCATCTCAGAAATACTGCCAAGATAAGAAATATGATGTGCAATTAATAGCCTGGCACCTTCTTACCTATACGAGTGTGTGCGTTTTTACCAACAGAGTAGGGCTTTAAGTTCTGCTAACCAAAACTTATTAGAGGTCTCTCGGTCTAGGTGTAAACGATGGGGTGATTGTTCTTTTGCAGTGGCCGATCCTAAACTCTGGAATACCCTCCCTTCTGAGTTACCTGCTATCACTAATCTGCCTTTGTTAAAGGCTGCTATTTAACTAAATAATTGATTGAAATAATTTATGATGTCACTACATGATGCAGAAACACTGGTTTATGCCTTTGTTACCTCTAGGTTGGACTTTTGTAATCCTTTACTATCTGGATGTTAAAGTAGGAGCATTAATAAGCTGCAGTTCAGAATAGCCTTGTGCCACAGAACTTTCTTTTGTTGTTTTTTTTTATGATCAGAAATGCCTATTTGCCTATTACTTTATTAATGCCTATTTGGTAGTTCCTCAAGTATGAAGGGAGTTATGAAACAGCCTTCCAATTATTGTTAGGGACTCCGACACAGTCTCAGAGTTGAAGACCAGGCTAAATAAACATTATTTTAATCTAGCTTTTTATGAATAGCATTTTTCAGGTTAAGGAACAGATCTGGAGGGTTCATGGGCATAGAGTGTTTGGAGAACTGGAATGTCTGGATGCTGTCGCCTTTCAAGTCGCTCAGGTTTGCTGACTGGAGTGGTTGAAACATTTATATCCCAGAAAGCACTTATGTTTGTGTTATCTTCTGGCTCTCCCTTTTGGTTATGCTGTCATAGCTATAGTCCCTCTTTGCACTTGGCACATACTGTAAAGTACATTGTCTGTAACCACCATATGACTCTTCTTCTGGACCTACTCCTGAAGCCCTACCCCTGGTAATCTCATTGCCTGGTGTGCACTCTGCTGGGGATAGATGTGCATGGACAGCCTGTGACTCATTGGATTGCTGTGGATGGGGCCACACAGAGACTTTCACAATGCCTTTGAAATACTGTTGCGTCAGTCAGCTTTATGGTCAAGTCTTCATCAAAGATTATTTAAAGACTTCATCAGGAATTGCACTGACCCATTACTTGCTTAATTCCACATAACTCTTGGTTGCTTAATTCCACACAAACTGTTGTAGAAATGACATTTACAATTACATTATTTACTGTCCAGTGTCACTCAAGATAAGATAGGTTCCCTTAGGGCCCTGGTTTTTCTCAAGGTTTCTTCCTCATATTATCTTACAGAGTAAGAATATGCCTCCGGCATCATTAAGTATGGATGTAAGAGATATATAGTAACTTAAATGTAAACTTTCTTTTCCATTCTGTTTCCATAATTATGTAAAGCTGCTTTGAGACAATGTGAATTGTTAAAAGCGTTATACAAATTAATTGAATTGTTTCTGATGTAAAGGTGTCACACAGAATACAAAGTGCAATGCAGTTTGCTGCGTGTGGGACTGCATACCTGCAGACTATTCAGGGTGCCCATGCTACTCCCTGTCCACCACCGAAAGTGCCAACAATGAGCATGTGAGGATCAGAACTGGACCATGGTGCAATGGAAGAAGGTGGCCTGGTCTGATGAACCATGTTTTCTTTTAAATCTCATGGATGGCCAGTTGTGTGTGCATTGCTCACCCGGGGAACACATGGCACCAGGATGCACTATGGGAAGAAGGCAAGCCAGTGGAGGCAGTGTGATGCTTTGGGCAATGTTCTGCTGGGAAACCTTGGGTCCTGCTATCCATGTGGATGTTACTTTGACATGTACCACCTACCTAACATTTTTAAAGACCACATGCACCCTTTCATAGAAACGATATTGCCTGATGGCTATGGCCTCTTTCAGTAGTACAATGCACCCTGCCACAAAACAAAAAGGTTTCAGGAATGGTTGATAAGCACAAAAACAAGCTCAAGGTGATGTCTTGGCCTCCAAATTCCCCAGATCTCAAATCAATCGAACATCTGTGGGAACATCTTGGTGCCAGATACCACAGCACACCTTCAGGGCTCTAGTGAAGTCCATGCCTTTATGGGTCAGGGCTGTTTTGAAATCAAATGTGGGACTAACACAATATTAGGAAGGTTGTCATAATGTTATGCCTGATTGATGTATAATTAATATGATTCTCTGACACTGTAAAAGAAAATGTGTAAATTGAGTTGGAATTGTTTAATTTATGGCTGTTTAAAGCCATGTACTAACAAAAAACATTTCTTAAAAGTCCCTGACTGTGCCAGATATTGAATAGAAGTGAATGACACTCTTCTCATGCCCTATTGCCAAATTCATGCTCAAAACTTGAATATATTGATAGATACAGTATATTTTAAAGTGATTATATATTTAGAGGTTTTGGAAAAAAGCCTGATAGTATGATTGATAGTATAAATTTTTTTTACAGTAAAATAATTTGATCTAACAGCAAATTCAGACAATTTACTCTCATCACTTCTTGAGAGTGGTGAGAGTAGATTGTCTGAATCACCCACTATAGATTTCCACCATTAAAATAAAATAATAAAAAAACAGGTCCTGGTGTACCCAGGTTTAATCATCTGATTGTAATTTGGGAAAACAATATTTAAGCTAATAATATAATATAAAATAAAACTAGTCAACCAGTAAATTACTTTTTTGAATTGCTGAACAAATAGTACAAATTAACAGTCCCACAAGAAGTAGAGTGTAGGAGCAACCTAATACCTCTATACAAGAGTTGTTAGTTAGACATTACAGGAAAATATTTTCATTACTGGCTCCATTTCTGGCTTTGTTGTTGCTGAGATCAAACACAATTTTGTAGAAAACAAACAGTATATCAATAAAACTACCAATACATATAAAAAAAGAGCTTACATTGACTAGACAAATGGTAAAAAATATTGGTAAAAGTCTAATAAACCAACCAAGTTCATGAGTTTGAGTCCTTCCAGCAGTTTACAGTTACGATTCTTCAGTCGATGGGCTTCATCAATAACCACACAGCGCCAATTAACCTTTTTCAGTTCAGGGCAATCAGCCATGATCATCTCAAATGTGGTGATTACACCATGAAACTTAAACAGGCCAGATATTATGTTTCCCTGCAAAGAAATAAACAAAGACAAAAAGAATCCCAATCAAATAAACATTACTTTTCAGTTTTATATCTATTTAACTTATTTATATCTATTACAAGGTGCAAATTCAACCAAACAACTATTTGCCATGTCAGATCCTTACTGGTAAGACTTAAAATACAGTTTCACAAAAAAAGTCCAAAGAAAGACAAATGGGAGCATGAGTAGTTATTTCCCTTCACTTTTCAGTCATAATACCTAATATTTTGCTGTAGAGGCTGTAAAGGATTGGCAACAAAGAATTGAGAATCGTACACAATAAAAGTGTTCCAAGGAAGGAAACCGGTGAACTGACAACAGGTTCAGGGGCCCAAGACTCACTGATACATGTGGGGAGTGAAGGCTAGCCCGTCTGGTCTGAACCCTACTGTACAACAGTCTGCCACAAAAATAAAGCTGACTGTGATAGAAAGGCGTGTGAATACTTTGTGTATGGGGCTCTGTAGCCGTAGAGCAGACAGACCAATGCTGACCTCTGTACACTGCCAACAGTGCCTACATTGGGCATGTGTGTATCAGAACTGAATCGTAGAGCAGCAGAAAAACAGAGGCCTGATTTGAATCATGTATTCCTTTACAAAATATAGATGCCCAGGTTGCCTGTGTGTAGAACATTTATTACTTATTGTGATAGACAGCTAAAGTTACAATGTTTCAAAGACATGAATATACATGTTCTATACATTTTGGTGAGGTTGTAGGAACAACTCGTACTCGCCTCTGGTCTTGTTTGACCATTTGTCTGATTTTTACAAGGCTCTATTATAGGCCAGTTATTCATAAATGGTATTAGCTTCCACTGCTGATATGCAACCCTATGTTTCAGCAAATTAGACAAAATACTTGCTAATAAAGTTAAGGAACACTGAATGCTAACTTCATCATAATTATTTCCCACATGAGAGAAGTTATACTATTGCTACAATCAGCTAGACGCAAGTAACTTTGGATATCCTTTCTGTTAAATTAGGACCAGCAGTGAAAGATCTTGATGTAATCATTAACTCCTGTCTCTCGTTTGAATCTTGTGCAGATAGTATTACTAAGATGGCATATCAAAGCCATTCCTTAGCTAAGAATTATATTTAAATAATGTAAGGAAAAAGGCTATTTCATTACTATAAACAAACTTTAATTTGTACAAGACTTTAAAAATTGGTCTTGATTCTAAAATACTACTTATGAGCTACATATGAACTACCTAAAACACTGAATGGTTGCACCCCACAGTACTTCAGCAAAATTGTGGTCTATTATGATCTGCCATGCCTGCATTGATCCAACTTTTTGGGTTCTTTAAAGTACCTGAAATAATGAAAATAATACCACCTATGGCAGGACACAAGTGCCTTTTCTGTCAAAGCCACCCAGCTATTGTATAGAATTAGTGTTCAGGACTCAGACACAGTCTTAACAACCTGCTCTCTTTTTCTCTCTCTGTTGAGCTGTTCATGGACTACTTATGCCTAATGCGAGTTGTCTGTCTGATCCTGACACTTCTACCTCTTGTTCTCCAGACCTCCCTGATTCATCTTGACATTTCTTCTGTTTGGACCTTCTGAAATTGTGACTCTCAATTAGATACTGTAGACTCGAACAGAAGAACCACAGCTGTAATCTTAAAGATTATAATTTTCATACTAAACATCCTTTCAACACACAAAGCATTTGACCTTAGTGTAGATAACTATGAAAGTATTATGACTAATCCTATTATTGGGTGTTAACCATAAAGGTATGGATTCCCTTTTGAATCTGATCTCTCTAAAATATTTCTTCCAGCCACATTCGGCTCTCTCATTAGGAATCTTATCATAAATCTACACCTATAGTTTTGCAAAGCTGCATTGTGACAAGGTATATTTTAAACACAAATACAAATGAAACTGAATTGAATATACCTGTTCGTCTCTGTGATACATCTCGTACTGCAGAATCATCTGGCGACTGATCTGGCTACCATGATAAACAATTACATTAATGTTTGTCCATGTGCGGAACTCTCTCTCCCAGTTTGTAATAGTGGAGAGAGGGGCAATGATAAGGAAGGGACCTCTCAAACCCATAAGGAAGATCTCATAAAGGAACGTTATGGACTGGATGGTTTTTCCAAGCCCCATTTCATCAGCTAGGATACAATTTTTCCTAAAAAGGAAGAGGACAGTATATAATTTTTTAAAATGACATTTGATTAATCATTTTTGTGTATGAGTGTTAATATCACTGATGAAAAGTAAGTCCAAAAAAGTCCATGTTTGTTTCTTCACTGACATGTTTATTTAAGAGTAAAGCTGATTTCTAAGATATACACTCACGTAACATTTTATTAGGAATTTCTGTACATCTACTCATTAATGCAATCATGTGGCAACAGTTCAATTAACAAAATCATATAGATGTGGGAGGACGTGATGGTTCAGTGGTTAAGGCTTTGGGTTACTGATCAGGAGGTCGGGGGTTCAAGCCCACAAGCTGCTGAGACATCAACGTTGGGTCCTTGAGCAAGGCCCTATACCTCACCTGCTCCAGGGACATCATACTAAGGTGGTCAGCACTGCGCTCTGACCCCAGGGCTCATAATAACCTGGGATATGCAAAAACTTTAAGCATTTCACTGCATGTCATACTCTGTATGTGTATGTGACAAATAAAATGAGAGTTTGGGTGCTTTTCAAACTGTTCAAATCGGCCATCAGTAATGGGGAAGAAATTTGATCTTAGTTTTGACTGTGGCATTGCTGGTGAGAGACAGGCAGGTTTGAGTATTTCTGTTACTGCAGATCTCTTGGGATTTTTCATGCACAGCAGTTTCCAGGGTTTCCTCAGAACTGTGAGATTTCACAATCCACAACTGTTTGTGGCAGTCATGCATATGAAAATGCTCAAAAAGGGTCAAAGGAAAATGGTTTAAGCTGACAGAAAGGCTACTGTATAACTTATTCAGTATAATCATGATGAGCAGAATTGCATTACAGAATGCACAACACTTTGAACATTGAAGCAGATGGACTATAACGGTCACTGCTAGGTGGGATATGTTGTCTTTGAACACTTTATGCCTGTAACAATCAAACTCAGCTTGAATGCAACAGCCTATATGAGTATTGTTAAGACCATGTGTATCCCTACATGACAACAATTTACCCATCTTTTAAAGGCTACTTCCAGCATGATCATACCCCATATCACAAAGCAAAAAAAAGTCATCTTAGACTGGTTTTTATGAACATTACAATGTGTTCAGTGTTATTCAGTAGCCTTCCCCAGTCACTGGATACAAGCAAATTTTAGATGTGGTAAAATAAAAGATTTATGATCATCATCAAGAACTGAGGCTGTTTTGAGAACAAAGGGATGTCCTACCTGGTATAGTGTTCCTAATAAATTGTTTAGTGAGTGTAAAGAACATTTTTTAACCCCAATCTTGTCAAACCAGTGTCACCCAGTGAGTTTTAAAAAGTTTATATAAACGTTTTTATTTTAAACTTTTTTTAAGCATGTCAGTTTTCATACCATAATTTTTGTGAAACCTGAGTGTTATTACCTGTTGTACCAATTGAAAAGAAGCCAGTTCATGCCCTCTAGCTGGTATTCTCGGAGTTGGTTGCCATTTCTGTATTCACGAGACTGTTCAAGCTTTTGCCAATGCTCTGGTGCAGGCCTCTCCTACAGTGAAACAGAGGAATGAGAGGAAGTACGTTAACTACTGAGAATTATTTAAAAACATAACATTTCATATAAGAAGTCATTGCATTAAATACAATGCATTGCCTTCAGGTGAAATAAAATTATAATAGGTGAACACTGAATAACAAAAGTGTGTCTCAGTACTCAGTACTAAATTCGTTTCAGTCAATTTCAATGTAAGAACTTACAACAGGTGTAAGGTCTGGTATTTTCTTGAGCTCCTCAAACTCACGAATCTTCACAGGGTCTACATCCTCCTGCAGTTCCCAAGTGCTTTCTTCATAGGGTAGAGAACACCATTTTACCAGGTAGTGCGTCACCTCCTGTTAGTACATATGAAATGACTTCTAATAGCAGTATAAGCCACAGATTGTATTTACTCTGTTACTGCTACAATGATACTCCCCTCTCCAGTTTCTGTGTCTGTAGTGATCGCAATCTCCAAAACCCGATCCACTTCAACATAGTCAGGATTAAAGAGGTCTTCATCCAACTAGAGAGATTGACACTGATATTAATAATACAGAACAGCATAAAATATGACTAAATAAAAAACACCACCTTAACAAATGTTATGGATAACAACAAATGGATGAGAATCATGTTCATTGCTTTTTTAATCATTTTTATTTTTTTTGAGCATGTTCTATATTATAACAATACATACAGTACCAACCAGGTTAATAAAAGCAATTGATTTAGATAATCAAACCAGCAAATTATTTGAACTATACTACCTTGGTTCACACTCAAGCATACCTCTGAGAAAATGTGCTTCATTTGTGCGTGTTTGTTCCTGAAGCGCTTAATTTTTTGGTGAATGCGCGGGTCCTTTTCCAGCTCTTCCAATGTTGCCCATTTACAGTGAAGGTAGGAACTAGCAACAAAAGAAAAAAGCAAAGCACCACACAGCAGGACATCAAATGTTATATCGGTATTATTGTTGAGAAATTCTCTTATTTCCTGTATGGTGACTTGGCATTCAAATTTGTTTGGAGTTGATGGAAAAATGTGTCATCAAAATTTGGAGATGCAAAAAAACCTTTTTAATTGGTGACAGAAAGGCTGGCATTATGTCTGGCAAATCAAATTCCTGAAGTAAAAGTTTTTAGTTATTAGAATTTTTGCTATTTTTTTTTAATTATAGCATCCACTTGTTAGAGAAACTTCATTGAAACCTTTAGAACAAGGGACAGTTTATGGAGCAGCAGTAGCTCAATGGTTAAGGCTGTGGGTTACAGTTCGCAGGGTCAGGTTAAAGCCCTAAAACTGCCAAGCTGCCACTGTTGGGCCATTGAGTATGGCCCTTACTTTATTTTCTACAGGGATTCTATACAATTGCTGAAGCTTTTCCAAATTGGTTTAAAAAATAAATAAATAAATAAATAAATAAATAAATAAATAAATAAATGACAACATATTTTGTACTAGAAAAAACAAAAAAACAAAACAACTTTTCTGATAAAATTCAAATTGGCTGGCTGACTTGCCAGTTTTTGGGATGGTCTTAATATGACAAAATTTATTGGAGAAATATATAAGGTTATTTTAAGGTTATTTTCAAAACTATATTAGATTTGCTGGTGGAAAATCTAATACCAGTTTTGACCATGTTTCTACAACCATATTTCTTCTGGTTCTACACTGCATTGGGGAGAAAAATGTCTTTCAAAAATTAATTTTTAACCTGACCCTGGAAAAAGAAAGTGCACATTTGAATTTAACCTCTTCTAGATTATGGTAACAGCGGGCATACGGGTGTTAATAAGTCCTGTATAGTTACTTAGTTACTGTTTGGGAAAAGGAAAGTAGACATGATTTAATCTCTTGTAAACTACTGTTATGCCTTGCATATTGGTGTTAAGTCCTCTTTAGATATAATTCGCATAGAACGCTGCTGTTAGTTTGATTAGAGTAAGGTATTAAGCACCTAAGGTCCCAGATCATTGAAATCTGAAGAGACCCAATTTAAAAGTCTTTTAAATAATAAAAAAAAGTAATCATTTTTTTATTTATTCTAATTTATTAAGTCTTGTGCCTCCCTGTCATTGGTGATATACTACTGATATGTTTGCGGCAAGTCAAAATTTCATTTGAGGTGCCTTTTGGATTTCTTTTTACATGTTGCAGTTGCATCTAAGCGCATTTCTACTGAATGGTACTGAATTTGTGCTATTTACACACTGTGGATAATCATACATCATGCAGTGCACATGGGGTTAGGGGGGTTAAATATTTTTTATATTATATTATTACAGACAATCATTCCTCCCAAACTAAGACCACTGGATTTACAAATTCACGGACTGGGAGAGCAATGTCAGAAATTAAGTAATTTTGTGTTTATTAAAACTATTTCTGTATTGATCTGAATGTATCCTTGGGATACTTTTTATACATTTTAAATAAAGAAAAGACCACTTCTAAAAAAAGCATGAAAGGCTGATTTTAGATGGAATGTAAGTGCTTTCCACCCTTTTAACCATTAAGGTTAAGAATTCGACTTACAAATTTCTGTACTTTACATAAAACTCTTCTGACTCTTCAACTACTTCTCCAGGGAATGTCTGAAATAAGAATTATAACAGAAAAATAGGTGAGGAAAATGTTCACACACTACAACAAACAGTGATTAAAATAATGAAAGAGGCCACGCCACCTCCTTCTTAATAGTCCGCACAGAGAGAATCTTTTCAATGATGTTGGCTTCATCTTCAGGGGGTTCCTGAGACACAGAGTAAAGTAAGAATAGACAAAGACAAAATCAATCATTTCTGATAATATTAGAGCTATACCTATTTAAAATGTGTGCTTGTGTGCAGGTCTTTAGCTAACCACTTTTTGACTTTTCCTAATATGGTCTTTTCAAACCATGTTAAATGAAAATTCATCAAGCACATGATTCTGCACCCAGACGTATAGTGATGTGAAAAATTGTTGGCCCCTTCCTGATTTTTTTTCTTCATGTTTGCCGGACACTTCTGGGAAGGTTCACCACTGTTACATGTTTTCACCATTTGTGGAAAATGGCTCTCATTGTGGTTCACTGGAGTCCCAAGGCTTTAGAAATGGCTATATAAGCTTTTCCAGACTGATAGATCTCAATTATTTTCTCTCACATTTGTTCCTGAATTTATTTGGATTTCTTCATGATGTGTAGCTTTTAAGGATCTTTTGGGTCTACTTCACTTTGTCAGTCAGGTCTTATGTCAGTGATTTCTTAATTGTGAACAGGTGTGGCAGTAATCAGGCCTGGGTGTGGCTAGAGTAATTAAACTCAGGTGTGATAAACCACAGTTAAGGTATGTTTTAACAGGGGGGCAAACACTTTTTCACACAGGGCCCTGTGGGTTTGGATTGTTTTCTCTTAATAATAAAAACCTTCATTAAAAACTGTATGTTGTGTTGTCTTTGACTAATATTTAAATTTGTTTGATGATCTTAAACATTAACGCGTGACAAAAGGTGCAAAAAGATCAAAAAGATAAAAAAAATAAAAATAAAAAAATCAGGAAGGGGCAAACAGTTTTTCACACCACTGTATATCTATCATCATGGTGCTTGTGTACACTTGTGATGGATGGAATAAAAGGCAAAAGTAGTGTGTGGTAAAGTAGAATAGTGGGAGATGCGGCAGCTACCTCTGCTTGCCAAGCGAGAGTAGAGGAGGAGAGTGCTGGAATTCGCTCTGTTCCCAACACAGCAATGGTTTCACCATCATCATCCACAACCTTGAAATCTAGATCTTCATTGTACTTCCTACGCTTCACCTGACGTCCTGATCTCCTTTTCTGCAGACAAGGGAAAGAACAAGACCAATGAGTGTTTGAAAGTTATTAAGACACACATGCATGGTGAGTGAGAGAAAGTAATCACAAAGAACACAAACACAGGCAACATGAGTGAGATAGATATATATATATATATATATATATATATATATATATATATATATATATATATATATATATATATATATATATATATAAAGAGAGAGAAATCATTTCAAATAAAAAAAAAAAAGAGAAACCAAATTTTCAACTACTGTGATTTTCTTATACTATTCTAGGTTCTAAGCAAGAAATATAAAGACAAATAGAAGCTAGGTAAGAGCCTTTTAATCATCAATGGAAATACATGAAATGAAATGGACAGAATGAACTGCAGACATGACATAAAAACATAAATGGGGAACTCACAGTGTTGTCCATAGGGTCTGTGCTCTCTTCTCCTGTAGCCAGTGTACAGAGTGAGGCTGTATCATCGCTCTCAGCTGCCTCCTGTGAGACATCGCTTTTCCGCTTCCCTTTTTTCCTTTTTTCCAGGGGGACGACACTCTGCTCTCTGCAGAACATAAGAAAAATGTTAGGACATGAAGCTTTGCTTTTTTTTTTTAAATCTTACATTACATTTTTAAGATCTCACAAATAAATCATAGTAGAGGAATCCCTCTAGACAATGATGTGTCTCTAATAAGGCAGATGAAGCAAATAAAGCTTGACAATTCTTATTGTGTTGATTATAACTCACTATTTTATTCCTAAACCTGACTGCTCAAAGTGTGTTAAATTTCTATAACAGCATAGCTTTGTCACTAGTAGTTTCTGCTTTTCTAAATTTTGAAAACAATGTCTTTAACTTAGGTGTATCTAAACGTATGGCCTCAACTGCAGGAACTTGTCTCACTGAGATAATATTAACCCTTCTGGACACTTTATTAATGATATATTTTTATTTAATTTAGTGGACGTTTTTGTACATGGACATCATGAAAGGGTAAAGCAAAGTGTCCAAAATGGTTAAATACAATATTAAATGTAACAATATGTAAGTCTATAAGTTCAAGGAAAATAATCAACCGCAAATTGTTTCAGCAGATCATCACAACATGTTAAATTATTTCCCTATAAAATTATCCAGTCATAAAATACCCTATCCTGTTGTATTCCTGACCTAAGTAACGAATGCAGTTTAAAGCCATAATTTGTACTCACTTTGGCTTCCTACCACGCTGCCTTGGTGGGGAGGTCACATCCTTTCCCTGTGTTTTTGACTTGACTTCTTGAACTTTCTTGACCTTTTTAGGATCCTTTACTGCCTTCCCTTCTGCCTTCTTTGTCTCTTTTATTTCCTTCAGTGTTTTTGATTTCTTCAGGAGCAGTCCCTTCCCTTCTTTCTGCACTTTCTTTTTCCTTGGTCTAATGTCACAGTCTCTGTCCTCTCTTGTGTCTTTCTTGTCTTTTTTTTTGCGTTTTTTCCTCACCCTGGGCCCACCTCCACCATCATCCTCCTCGCTATTGACTGGTGAAACAGAAAGGTGGGGACTAGTGCTGGTAGACCCTTGGACTAATTCCCTCATCCCAGAGAGTTTTGCATGAGCCACACAGTGATTAGATGGCCCATCGATGATACGGATCTGCTCCTTGCCAAAGTGGCCTATTGAAAAAGTGGTCTGTGCACTCTGCTCAGAGGCATTGCTGGCGGAAGTAGCTGAGGCGTGCATTAAAATGTGTGTGGCGGTCATCTGTAAGACAATAAAACAAGCATAAATAAACTTCTCACTCAAATGCAAGAACAGCAGCAATTATTGGTTTAATGCTTTGTGTAGTACACTAATACGGATAGATAATATTTTTAAATGCAACATAAAAATACAAGCCATTTAAATGCTGGAGTTATAATGAACGTACACACAACTTTAGATGCAACTTGAGTCATGAATTTACCAGGGGTGTTTCTAGAAATGTAACATATGAGAGGATCATTCCCCAGAGGCCTTACTCAATTTATTTCAAGCTAAACTAAATATTTTACACTGGTTTAATCATGGCAAACCCGTATTAATGAAGATCAGGATTAGCTAATGTCTAAGAACAACTGTGTGAATTCATTAGATACGTTTTGGAATTCAAGTAAATTCACTAGGTTTTATTGATGCTACTACAGTCACCTTATCAGGATAAGTCACCTCAGCCACCATTTTTCCCCAACGACCCTTCTAACTTCCTTTAAAGTGTGCTAATTTAATAGCCAATATGAAAACACTGCCCCATGGTTTATCAAAATAGCCTATTAAATAAATTACTTTTTTAATTTGTCAAATTTGTACTTCAGCCAGATCGCCAGATGCATTGAACTGGTTCTGAAGCAGGTGAAAAACAAGCAACGAGGAGACACCTCTGCCCTTCAAGACGGTTTTAAACGCACTGACTGACAAATGTTCAGGGAGGCTGCAACCAACAGCGATTCCACAGAATTGGTGACCAGTTACATTGGCAGGTGCATCGATGAATTGACTGTCTCCAAGATCATCACTGCACACGCTCCAACCAGAAGCTGTGAATGACCACAAATGTGCATGTACTGCTGAATTCCAGAGACTCCACCTTCAGAGCAGGGGACAAGACAGCCCTAAGAACAGCAAAGGCCAATCTGTCCAGAGACACAAAGAGGCAAAGCGCACACATGCCCAGAGAATCCACAGCAACTTCCATGACAACAGCGACACCAGACACATGTGAAAGGGCATCCAGGCGATCATTAACTACAGGACAACTTCACCTGCCTGTGACAGTGATGCCTCCCTTTCAGATGCACTAAACGACTTCAACACTCAGTTTGAGGTGTCCTCCAGATAATGTTCTTCCTTGCCACCATTTTATTCTAACCACGGCTGATGTGAGAAGAATTCTACACAGCTTTAACCCACTGAAGTTCATTGGTTCAGACAACAATTCTGAAGATGTACTCGGGAAATGTGCAGAACAACTAGCAGATGTCTTCACCTACATCTTTAACATTTCCCTGAGCAGTGTCTTTGTTCCTACATGCCTAAAGTCCAATAGTGTCCCTGTGGTGAAGAAGTCTTTAGTGTCCTGCCTAAATGACTAGCGTCCCCTCACACTCACTGTAATGAAGCACTTTGAGAGCCTTGTAATGAGGCCCCTTCACTGTTTCCCTTGCCATTTTTTTTGAACGTATTGTCCAAACCGCTCAACAGATGATTTCACTGCCACAAATGCTGTTCATAGACTTTGAGCACTTCAGCGTTCAACTTAATCATCCCTCAGCACCTGACTGAGAAGCTGAGCCTTCTGGGTCTCTCGGTCAGTCCGGATCAGGAACAGCATCTCGAACACAACACTGAGCACTGCGGCCCCCAAGGCTGTGCGCTCTGCTCACTGCTGTTCACTCTGCTGACTCTAGACTGTGTAGCAATGCACAGCTCAAACCACATCAACAAGTTCACTGATAACACTAACGTGGTGCATACAGAAAGGAGGTGCCTGGTTTAGAGCCAGCAACCTGCCTCTGAACTTTGACAAAACAAAATACATGATTGTTTACTTCAGGAGAGCAAAGAACAACTATTCTCAACTGAACATTGATGGAGCCACCATGGAGATCACCAAGAGCACCAAATTCCAAAGTGTTCACCTGGCAGAGAACCTCACTTGGTCACTCAACACTAGTCCATCACCAAGAGCTTTTACATTCACTGCATTTGGCAGATGCCCTCAACAGGACATTGTACAAAATTGCTTTTAAGTTTGCTAGGTTACAGACTTGGGATACAGTACCAAGAAAGACCAGCAGCGTCTCTAGTTCTTACGGACTCTGAGAAAAGTCCATCTCCCTCCCCCCATCCTGAGCATGTTCGACAGAGGGACCATCTAGAGCAACATGAGCAGCTGCATCACTGTCTGGTTTGGGAATTGAACCATCTTGGACCACAAAACCCCACAGTGGATAGTGAGGACAGCTGAGAAGATCATCTGCCTTCCTTCTATCAAAGACATTTATACTACACGCTGAATCCAAAAAGCCAACAACATTGTGGCTAACCCAACTCACCCCTCATATGCACTGTTCACCCTCCTGATATCTGGGAAAAGGTACTGAGGCATTCTGGGTAAGACAGACTGTGTAACAGTTTCTTTCCTCAAGCCATCAGACTCCTTAACACCTAGAACTGAACTGTAGTAAACATACACACTGACCTGTACTAAACATACACACTCACACAAACACACACAATATACATCTATGTTTACAGCACTACTCTTATAAACACTGTTTACATGCTGTTTTGCACAACACAATTCAATGCTATTATATAATATGCACATATGTATACATGTTTACAAGAACCCTCTTATTTTGTACAATACTGGCCAGCGCTATTTTGTATTGTCTGTCTGCATTGTCTTTTGTCTTGCACTAGACATTATTATTATTTTATTTTAGGAAAAAAAAAATTTCCTAAAATAAAACAATTCCTGTTCATGCTGAAAAATGCAGGTGCACTATTGGTGCCTCGTTCGCTTCACAGATGAGAGCAGGTTCACATTAAGCACATATGACAAACGTCAAAAAGGACTGGAGATACCGCAAAGAAGGTTATGCTACCTGCAACATCATCCAGCATGACAAGTTTGATGGTCAGTCAGTGATAGTATGGGGACGAATATCCTTGGAGGGTGACATAGACCATGGCAGTGCTAGCCAGTAGTATCATTAGGTCCCGGAATGATAGTATCACAACAGACTGGAGCTCAGTGATGCCCTGATCCAGGTCTAGAAGGACATCACCAGGACACAATCTGCCATGTCATCGGGAACATGCCCACACTTAGTCAGGAGTGCACATAGGTATGGGGGGCACTCTACTGACTTATATAAATTTCATCAATGCAACTTTAATGTAAGTTGAATCAGCCTTAAATTAATTTTAATTAATTAATTTGATGTGAATTTGAATCCAGCCCTGGTTTCCACTGACCTCTGACACATCAATCTCTTCTTCTCAACAAATTACAAAATAATTTTCAACCTGAAACCTGTCAAAGAATTCATACTTGGACAGTAATTCCATCAGTTTAAGCACTGTAAGTATTACATTCTGTCTGAAAATGTTTTTCACACAACTACACAAAAAAGAGGGAGTAGGGAGATAAAGAAAAATAATAATAAAAATATTTATTATAAAAATATAAAAAAGCGATGGCGGGCCTTCGCACGTTTGTTCATCGCTATACGGTGCCTTCCAGAAAACAATGCACGGAGGGCAAGTGCATCAAGTGGGTAAATATCAGTGGACTATTTTATGTTGTTACTGACCCATTTGGGGACTGTAGGTAAATGAAACCCCACATTTTAGACAAATGGGGGCGCTAGTGAGCCACTTAAGAGACACACCTTTGTCTGACCTTTTTGTCCACACTTAACAGCCGACAAATGTGATGTATGTGTCAAATTTCAAGTTAATCTAAGCACACCAAAAGCCTTAAATATGCCTGAAAAAGAAAGTAATGTTTGACGCTTTGCCATGTGAACAGCGTTCAAGATAGCAAAAATCCCTACGCAATTTATCATCTACAACGTCTAAGCATCATTGACACCAAAAGTGGTCAACATCGTATGAATCCTCTAGGAGGAGTATTTAAAAGTCCATTGCATGCAACTGTGAAAAAATGCACCTTTATGACTGACACACTTCCTGGTGCCTGGTGGTGGCGCTATGTCCGAGATTCACAATAGGCACATCGATGCGATCGGAATCCTTGGCCGAACATACACACCGCGTGTCATCCCAATAAGACATTTTTTGCTTTAGATATTAGACATTTCCTGTTTCTCTGAATTCGCCATAATTTAGTCGCCTCGCCATGGCAGCACCGTTCGAGATATCAAAAATCCCTTCGCAATTTAGCAAGTGCAATGTCTCGGCGTCATGTTGACCACTTTTGGTGTCAATCGCATGAATTCCCTAGGAGGAGTATATAAAAGTTCACCACATGCAACTGTTGTGACTGACACACTTCCTGGTGCCTGTTGGTGGCGCTATGTCCGAGATTCACAATAGGCACATAGATGCGATCGGAATCCTTGGCCGAACATACACACCGCGTGTCTTCCCAATAAGACATTTTTTGCTTTAGATATTAGACACTTCCTGTTTCTCTGAATTCGCCATAACTTAGTCGCCTCGCCATGGCAGCACCTTTCGAGATATCAAAAATCCCTTCGCAATTTAGCAAGTGCAATGTCTCGGCATCATGTTCACAACGTTTGATGTCAATCGCATGAATTCCCTAGGAGGAGTATTTAAAAGTTCACTGTATGCACTTATAAAACAATCCAAAATGGCCGACTTCCTGTTGGGCGGAGCTCATAGTTTAGAGCGCGAAAGTTGTTCGGGTCGATGAGATCTATATGCCTACCAACTCTCGTACATGTGCGTACATAATTGCCCGATCTGTGAACCAATGTTTGATTTTACATCCTAGTGTCGTGCGACTCTGACATGTGTGCCAAATTTCAAGAGTTTCCAAGCATGTTAAGGGACCCCAATCGGCCAATGTGTGGGGGAAAAAAAATAAATAAAAAAATAATAATACTCCCGAGGAAAAACAATAGGGCTTCGCACCATTCGGTGCTCAGGCCCTAAATAGGACGCACAGCATGTGCAAGGTTTCTCTCTAACAAAAACAAAGACATACACAAACCTGATACTTTATTTTTTTAATAATTGTTCTATAAATATGTTCTATAATTTGTCATTTTATTTGCTAATTATCCTAATGGATAAAAGAATATGCAAATTAATTATTCGATTCAATTTATTTTTATAGCACTTTAACAACTGACATTGTCTCAAAGCAGCTTTACAGAAGCATGAACAGAATAAAAATTGTGAACTCCCTGAGAAATTATATGAGGAAGACACCTTGAGAGGAACCAGACACAGAAGGGGACCCATCCTTATTTGGATGACACTAAACAGTAAATTACGTAAATGTAAATAATGTCCTTTCTACAACGATTTATAGTCGAGTGTATCTGTGCAACCAAGAACTCCTAAGGAACAAATAGGTCAGGGTCATTTCAGAGTTCATTACAGACCTGTGCACAAAGTTGATCAACGGAATTAATATCCTCTAGTCCCATCTAGGGACTTTTATTTAAAAAAAAAAAAAAAAAAAAAAAAAAAAAAACTTTGTTAAAGTACTCCAAGTGAAATTGAAAGTACATTAAAAGGCAAAATGAAAGCACATCAAGGGAAGTATTTACTTTTATTACTTGCAAATCAACAATAATGAAGTTTAAAAACAAAGAAGTCTGAGAGTGTGACAAACAGAGCTTCATTGGGAAAAACTGGTAATCCATGGGAAACGATCATGCATTAAACAATGATTATAACTGCTCTATTGATTTCAATGAAATCACTGCTCTATTGAGCCATATTGATTTCACGACAGTCATTACCTGTTCAGGATGTCACGTGGTGTTGTCTGCTTTGTCAGGTGGCACTACTTTCTCTACATACATTTTATCTCCTACGTCAGGATCCCAATAGAGATAGTGAATAAACAGGGTTTTTTTTTCTTCTTCAGAGACCATTTGTTTACTGTACAAGCTATTATGAATTAAATTGTTTTCCAACTGATTCAAATAAAAAAAAATGTGAAAACTAAATAAATTGTGCTGGTTTTATTTAAACCTTTTATTTGACACTGGATTTGCCAGAGAATTATTGGTGGAATCCACCGACCTAAATTTGAATCAAGCCTACCACAGCAGTACACGTGCAGAAAAACACACAAGGACACACACATGCATTCAAATACCCTCAGCAGGCATTTGCAGACAGGTATGGGGATAATATCAATGAATCACAAGCTTTCCATGGTGGGCATGAATCAAGGCCGTTGTCATGGCAACAGACTCGCAACCAAGCTGAGAGAAGCAACAACGCAAACATGCGATCTCTGTGGTAACCCTTTGGTCACCACAGGCTATGGGGCGCATTTAGAAGATTCAGACATTCATGTTCAATTTTAAAATAAATCCATATAAAACTGCCTGGAAACAGAGTTTCAGTTTACCGTAGATTTATGCACAGTGACTTGCTTGCATATATATATATATATATATATATATATATATATATATATATATATATATATATATATATATATATATATATATTCCATGGTACATGCATACACACATGAATGAAATTATTATACAGACATGGTGTAAAATAAATGTTTGCCAGGAAGTTATGCCAATCCAATCCCACACAAAGAAAGAAAGAGAAAGACCAAGATACAGACACAGGCAAACATAGACCAATCAAGTGCCATATGAAATCAATACCAGTTCCAAACATCCATTTCTTGCCACACCTGCATTCTGGTCAATGACAGCTCCCTTTCTCACATAAAATGCATAAGCATCTTTGGAATAGGTTTATATCAAACTGAGGAATACTAGACAAAAATACACATATGCCATATTTAATCATATGCCACGATCTTACAAGCTTACAGATTATAATTGTTGATCAAATAAATATATCCCAACATAGCAAAATAAAATGTCATTTTCCAATGAAAAATACTTCTTTCAGAGTTATTAAAATACAATTCCAAAAGCATTGAAAGATGTTTTATTCAATTCTTTCTTTCTTATTTTTTATTTTTTTTTTAATTCCCCTTCACGTCCCCTTTAAATCAGTTTATAAGCATCTATGTTTAGTCATTCATCTTCACAAAAAGTTGTATACTGGACAGGGGTGCAGTGGGTCCAAAGCCTGATAACATTAGGTATGGGGTGGGTCCGCACTTTCAGACAATTATTCACACAGCAGAATGCTTTAGAGTAGTCAATCCACCAATGAGGGGGCTTCAAGCTCAAGATCAATCCAGCGACCCTGGAGTTACAAGGAGGCAGGTCACCCACTGCACCACCATTCTACTCTTTACTGCATGTTCTCATCTGAAAGAATGCACAATACTAGTGTCTGTCAGGGATAGAACACTACACAAAATTCAAAGCTGATGTAATACAGTAGTGTGTCAAATATATTGTATGAAATAAATTTCAATTCAAGCAGTTTCTGTAACACACAAACCAGCCCATCTGGTGCCAACAAACAGGCCATAGCTAAAGTAAAAGAAATCCCCCTTTTCAGATGCTTGATGTGAACATTTGCTGAAGTTATTGATCTGTACTTGCATGAATTTTGCCACATGATTGATGGATATCTGCATGAATGAGCAGGTGTCACATGAATGTGAAGAAAGAGGCAAGCTCTACCAAAGAAGGATTGAAAGGCTGAAATGGCCTCAATCATTGTCTTTAGAAATATTAAACAAGATTTGAGAACAGACTGTACTTAATGTTCTGCTAGCAGTTTTTTCTTGAATTTATTAAAAGTGCTAGAATTAATTTTCAAAAGTAGGTTTGTGTGAATTATCTCAAAATCTGAATTATCATTGCTAGATGGTTATTTTTTTCATACGCTGACACAGATGTCCAACCCACAGAAGCCCTAATCTCAACATCACTGTGTCTGTCTGGAATATTAATTAAATAAACAGACAGAAGGCTTTGAGGCAAACTACCTCTACAGAAGGTTTGTGGTTAGTAAGATGTGTGTGAATTTAAATTGAATTAATCGGTCTCATAGAATATACCCTATTATGTAATTAAAATGAGCAATTTTATTAAAAAAAATCTATTTTAGTTAGATATTGTAGTATTATCACTACTTCCCTGACTGCCAATACATTAAACAACCAAGATTTCCATTCTCCTTCACCATCACATTTTCAAACTTTCAAGAGCCTACAAGTCATTCTGTCCTGCAATCCTACCACCTGCCCATTACATCCAATCCCTTCTATTATGCTCTAGACCATCTTGCAAGACCTCCTGCCCTTTATCACTACAATCATCAACGATCCCATAACATCTGCTCAATCCCAACACCAAATACTTTATAAGGGTTATTCCCATCCTGCAGTAACCTGTGTTGGGTTCCCCAGACTTTAGCAACAACCCCACACATCAGCAAACTTCTCACTCTTTATTTTATAAAATACTTTAACACAGTGTATTTGTTTGATTTTTGCTATTACCTCCCAACAGAGTTTTAGACTTACGGTATTCTTAGTCTGCAACCTAGTAAACCAGTATTGATGTATTCATTAAGGGACTTTTGTACAATGCTTTGAATAAGGGCTTACGACAAATACTGTAAATGTACATGCAGTACATATAGTACATGTAGAAAGGCTGCAAAAATTTTATTTGCAAATTTATAGTGATATGTATCATATACAGTCCCCTCTAACAGTATTGGAATGGAAAATATTCAGCTTTCATTTCAAATATTTGATGTGTTAAACAACTTAACACTGAAATAAAAACATAGAAACAGATCTTAAGTAAATTAAAGTAACAGAAAATTCAGTGGCATATGTCTTACATGAAATAACAGGTTATGCTTATGGTTTAATTTTGCACAAGAAAGAGCAAACAAACCATATATTTAAATATTTTATGTATAAAATTACATATTTAGCAAATATGTTTTTACAGAAACAGCATACTGAACATTTTCGTAAGTAATTTTCTTTCAGTGAAAAGTATTACTGCAATCCAATCTAAATGCTTAGCATGCCATAATGTACTTAAGACAACAATCAAGAAGGTAAAACATTTCATCCCACATTCCTTGTCTTATACACAAGACAAGGACATTATAATGACATTGTAATCCAAGGAGAACTTTTTTTTCACCAAGACACTGTGTGAAGCACAACAATTATATAAATACTAAGAAGCATGTCTTCTGGGTGCCAAATGACTAGACAAAACAAACTGCATGAAACCACAAGAAAATCTTGGTCAAGTTTACAGATTTGGTCTTTAAACGTAGCCGTGCAAGCTACAGTGATGGCATCAGCTCCACCATGATTGTTGTTAATTTTTCGGCTGTTCCCTGCTTGTGGTCACCACAGCGGATGATGTGGTCCACATTAGATTTGGCTCTCCCATTTTTCCAGGCTTGAGACCAGCACTGAGAATTAACTCCCTGTTAGCTCCAAGTTTTTAAATTAAAAATTTTTTTTTTTTTTTAAATTATTAGTATTTTCTCAATTTATTCTAAAATAAGAATTAAAACAAATAAAAACATGAATGCACATTTTACTGCCATCTAGGGTAGTAACTTGAAATGTTTACGCATATTGTTAATGCTCAACTGTATGGGGTTTTTCAGTGACGAATGCCACCGTTTACAGAGAAGGCGGCCTATCATTAAACCCTAATTTACAGCGAGTCTGCAATATGTGCTATGGAAGTAGTTGATATGCACGTCTATCATCTTTTCTAAAGAAACAACAGGAATCAAAGTAACTAAACAGTGTCTTTAACTCTTAGAAAGATAGGAATGTATTCGGTCAACCATTAATTATTATTACTACTAAAACATGTGCAACCACTTTGTGGAAATAAAACAAAAATGAAACCAAAAAATTGGGGAAAATGTCATTGGAAAAATAAACAAACAAACAAACAAACAAATAAATAATTGCCTTGACTTGTACTGATTTGGTCAGAGCAGAGCTTGTGTTTGCCAGCATTCCATGTGTGAGGGCTGCATGGTCCTCTGGGAACCAGAAAGGTACAATATGATATCACGCACATTAAGGACAAGATCTCATCATGTTAAAACTGTTACATTAGCTCTCACAGATTAAGAGCAGACATAGCTGGTTCCACCAGTATAGTGTTCCACCGAGTATAGTGTGGCTCAACATCTATAGAGAGACCAATACCAGATTACAAGCATCTGGCAGAGGTCTTTAGGGAGTAAGGTCCCAAAAACTACATTATATATGGATACCTGAGAATGTTTTGTGATTTCAAAGGGCCATAAGCTAATATATATTTTTGATATATTCTACAATAAACACAAATAAGTAGACTCTAAAATCAGAATAGGATGTTTCTATGGGGGTTTTTACACCTGGTCACTTCATGCGTTTTCTGTGATCGGATAGCTATCCGATTGTAAAAAGACCAGGTCTAAATGCCATCTGAAACGTTTTCAAAACGGATACAAATCCGATCGTTCAAACCACTTCAGGGGGTGGTCTGGGACGCATTTCAGATGAAACTGGACAAGTGTAAATGCATGTGATTGTTCAAGCCACATACCCTAGCGCTATAATCCTCCCAAACGGAAGTACGTCACTCGCAAGTGACTCACGAGTCGTGCATCACGCCAGAAATAAATATGTTTTCCCATCAGTGCTGGCGCCGATCTTTCACCTAGGTGTCTCGTTTGGTCTTAAAATACAATGCTGCCGCCAGCGAAAATGCAGCAAACAGTAAATGCCGTTTTTTGCAGCAACCGCATACACCAAGGCGTGTTCCATTTCAATTACCCCGGAAATGAGGTAAAATAGATTTGCATTTTGGGCGGGAGTAGAAAGATCGGATTGATATCCGATTCGCCATGACGCATTTATGTGGCCTAATGTACATGGAACAGTTTTAACAAATCAGATAGCTATCAGATCAGAGAAAACACATGAAGTGACCAGGTGTAAAAAGGCTCTATAAGAAAAAGAGACTTAAAACTTGAACATTTTTAAGTGTTTTCAAAATTAGGCAGAGTAACTGTACCTTCAATGATTAAGTTCATATTCTTGCTCCCTCCAAAGCCAGTGCTTAAGGCCTTGAGCCCTGAAATGGCTATAGATCTGTACCAGACCTGTAGTTTGTATGCCTTCAATAATGTTATCAGGACCCAAATATCAGTTATAGTTGGTGTCCAATAAGCAATATTTTCAGCTATAAAATTCCTCCAATGCCAAGTCCTGCCCTTTGGGGATCGAAGGCTTTATTGCAGATAAAAACAATATCGTCTCTGGCACACAAAGCAGGTTCCAAAAGGCTTGTTTCCACACATCAGTCACACCAGATTATACCAATCACATCTGGCAATCGTGTCAATCAACTCCTTTATAAAAAGAGGTCAGCCTAGTAAATATGTGAAGATTAATGAAGGGTAATTTACCAATTTATCCCATTTTCCATCATATGGAAAGATGAGTTTAATAAACCAAAGAAACAAGTGTTAAGTGTGTTCATTTTGTACAGTGAATATTCTGATTGGTTTTACATCAGTCCACAAATAAATACATAAATATTTTTAGGGTGGCATAAAATTTGTATTTTTTTTTTTAGGTTGGATTAAATGGCGTAGCACTTCAAGATGCATGGCAACCAAAATAATGTTTGTGTATGTAGGCAAAATAATACAATTTCTATGATCCTTATACCACATAACAATGGACCACATTCATGATTATGCAAATATAACTTGAAATGAATGAAAAATGTAAGATTGTAATGCAGGAATATATTCTGTCTAGTTGCATGTAGAGCCCATTCACCAATGGAAGAAAAGAGCGAAAAATAAATGAATGACCATACTGAGTTGACCATCCACAAATCTCATCTGAGCCTCATCTGATACTAGCTTATGCACCCACTGGCTTAGGACGCTCAAAAATAATGGACCTTGCAGACGCCAGGACTAGTATGGGAAGTAAGATTGTGTACCAGAGTACTGGTAGAAATGGGATGGGAACAGATCTGCATCCCTAAAAAGTCTGCTGGGCAGGACCTGCCCATATACACTGTCTACAAGGAGAAACTTTTGTACAATTCTTAATGTCAAGGTGGTCCAGACGCTACCCGCTGTGTCATGACAGATTATAAGTGGATGGATCAGATAAACTTGTTCACAAACCTCTCCCTGAAAGAATCTGGATTTTAGCATTTAATGGCCATACCACCCATGTGTCTTGCGGTATAGATTAAGCTAAATAGTGCTCCTTTTCGTGGGACACACGCAGCAGCCTTTGGTCAATGTTCAGTGAAACAAATTCTTTGAATACAATAAACTACTCAAAAGAGTAGTTCTGAGCATAAACAATAGATTTATATTAATGCACTTAATCTAGTATGTATTGTTTCTACTGTATATAAATAGCACATAAACTGAAGCTTGTACTGCAGTCACTTCACTTAATCTAGACTAAAAATCAACATGTTAAAAATGTGTTGCTGTTTATCAAACTAAAATGTATAATCGTTTATATGGTGATGTGGTATAAGTGAAATAACATTTCAGGGGCTTAGCAGCACTTTGTGTGGGGGTTGTGCTGTATCATATCCCTGCCCTGGACCATAGATGTTTTTACTATTTGAATGCGAGACTTGCCTGAACAACAAAATTCAGACAGAGAGATAGAGACAGAACAGAAAGATGTGAAAGATGTGTAAGGTTAAACTGACCTGCTTGTCCTTCTTTTGTATTTTCATTTTTTTCTAGAACTTTGAATCTGCATCTATTAAAACAGGGATACAAAAAAAACAATTAAAGCAACAATAAAAGATCATACAAATCATTATCATCATGTGCTGACTACAGACAACTGAAAGCTAGCATGGCCCAACTACCAAATAATTTTAAAAGTCCATAATGGTCGAACATAAAACAAATACAGTAATACCTCGGGCATTCGCGTTTCGGGATTCGCGAATTTGTGAAATTTTAATTAACCTAACTAATTTGCATTCAGGATTTTTTCACAGATCTGCAAAATTTTTGCGAAAACCCTGCAGAAGTGTTTATGTTTAATTTTTGGAGTAGGGTTTTCATGTTTTTAAGTTTAAAATTGGTAAGAAAAATTGTGTTAATGAAAATTCTATTGTTTTTTTGGGGGGAAAGTTAAAGACATGCAGGAAATCAGTTAAGAAATACCTTCGAAAAAACTATGCTTTCCTATGGAAACATTCCTTTTTATGTAAAGTACTGAACTGATGCGATACCCATTCGCAAAGTTTATTCCTTTTGGAACATTAATGGTTACATAATTATTAAAAAAATACTATTTTGTAATTGTAAATGTTAACAAATTCAATACAAAAATTATAAATTTTCTGCTAGTGTTCATAGATAATGGATACTCTATAGGGTATGGGCAATGACGTAAGCTCCATGACGACGCGCTATTGGCTGGAAGGGTTGGAAATAGCCAATCACTCTGCAGACTACCATCTTTCCTTGTTGATGATTGGTTTTAGCTCGGATGCTTTGTGTACTAGTGAGAAAGTGTTGCAATTTTTAAATAAAGGTTTATATTATTAAGGGAAAACAAAATCCAAACCTACATGGCCCTGTGTGAAATTGTTTGCACCCCTTTTAAAAGATAACTTAACTGTGGTTTAACACACCTGAGTTTAATTTCTCTAGCCACTCCCAGGCCTGATTACTGCCACTACACCGGTTCACAATCAAGAAATCACTTAAATAAGACCTGACTGACAAAGCAAAAAAGTCCAAAAGATCCTTTAAAAGCTACACATCATGCCAAGATCCAAAGAAATTCAGGAACAAATAAGAAAAAGTAAATGAGATCTATCAGAACCTTCCCAGGAGTGGCCGGCCGACCAAAATTACCTCAAGAGCGCAGCGACGACTCATCCAAGATGTCACAAAACACCCCACAACAACATCCAAAGAACTGCAGGCCTTACTTTCCTCAGTTAAGGTCAGTGTTTATCATGCAGGCCATTTTTAACCCAGTCTCTTTCTTATGGTGGAGTTCCAAGTTCAAAACCGATGCTTAGCAAAAAGAACATAAAGGCTCGTCTCAGATTTGCCAGAAAACATCTTGATGATCCCCAAGACTCTGGAAAATACTGTACTCTGTGGACTGACAAAAGTTGATCTTTTTGGAAGGTGTGTGTTCCATTACATCTGGCATTTCAGAATAAAAACATCATACCAACAGTAAAATATGATGGTGGTAGTGTGATGGTCTGTGGTTGTTCTGCTGCTTCAGGACCTGGAAACATGAATTCTGCTGTCTACCAAAAACTCCTGAAGGACAATATGTAGCCATCTGTTTGTGACCTCAAGCTAAAGCAAACTTGGGTTCTGCAGCAGGACAAAGATCCAAAACACACCAGAGGTCCACCTCTGAATGGCTGAAGAAAAAGAAAATGAAGACTTTGGAGTGGCCTAGTCAAAAGTCCTGACCTGAATCCTAATGAGATGCTGTGGCATGATCTTAAAAAAGTGGTTCATGCTCGAAAACCCTACAATGTGGCTGAATTACAACAATTCTGCAGAGATGAGTGGAATAAAAAAACCTCCACAGACTCATTATTTCCTTTTGTTTTTATTTAATTCTAAAAACCCTCAAGATGCCTAAACTGTCTGTGCATTCTAAGGCTCCTAGCAGTGTTCCTAAATTTCCATAAAGTCCCGTAAATTTCCATAAATTCCCGTAAAGTTTCCAATTTTGAATATTTCCAAAATTCCCCAAATTAAGTTCCCGTGGAACGTTTCCAGAAATTTACTGCCCCTTTGCAACCCTAGTGGCAAATAGCCATTAGGTGATACTGTACTCTATTTTTACATCAACCCTTTATTTTTTTACTTTAACTTTCAAATGAAATTAACATGCTTTGGGAGCATGATTTCGGTCATATTTAGGGGGTTAAACTCTAGAAATAAGCATTTTTAGTGACTCGTACTAAACATTTGTGATTCTTCCTGATCTGTGACGGGTTCTTGAACCTAACCTCATGAATGTTCAAGGAATTACTGTATTCATGAAACCGTATTCAAATGTAAAACTGCTCTACCAAATGAAGGGCTGTATACCAAGACCCCAATTCCCCATGTGTATTTTGATTAATTAACAGGTGGGGTTATCAAGAAACAAGTTATTGTTAAGTTCAGTTTTAGTTTATTTTGCATCAACAGATTTTTACTTTTATCAATGACTGATAAAAGTGGCTGCTTCTTTATCACAGTATTACACCCATGATCCTCATAACCTAGAAATTAATCTTTGGGAGTCATCCTGGTTATACTGGCTGTCAGCTGACACGGAGGATAAACATGAAAGTAGTAATTTTTGTTTAAATTCACCCATTTTTCCAAGTGATCAAAAATAGAGGAATATGCTACTAACATGTCTTTCCTGTTGTCCAGGTGTACCGTTAGAGTGACTGTTTAAAGAATAAATAAATTCTGAATCACATTAAATTAGTTTGATCCCCGGATTTTACCTATGCATTTGTTATTAAAAAGGATAAACCAACAGCAAAACTAGAGTGTCTATGGAAGAAAAGAAAGCCCATATTGAAACTGAGAAAAAAAAAAAGAATAGCCAATACAAAAATTTGCAGTCCTGAAAAAGAAAGAAACCACTGGAGTACTATCAGTCAGACGTCATACAGCTGGCCAAGTAATACAAGAGCAGCTGTTGATAAAATCTGTAAAAGAGCTGTGAATAAAAACCACAAAAACAACAATCAGTGACATCATCTATGACCTCCAAAAGTCAAGGATGAAGTTCACAATCACAATCTTACAATCCATTGTTCAAAAAGAATTTGAGCAGAGATACTGAGGCCATACCACAAGATGAAACCACTCATCAGCTGCAAGAATCATAAAGCCAGACTGACATTTACAATTCAGAGAAGAGCCACAAAAGTTCTCATAGCTTAACATCTACCAAAGTTATAGAATTGTGGGTAGAAGTGTGTGGATAGAACTGTGGTCCAAAAACATACAAGCTCATTGGTCAAGCAAGGTGGCGGAAGTTTCACGGCTTGGTCTATATTTCTGTTTTTGTTTGAGTTGGATTTCGCTGTTGTGTTTTGCATTTTGTTTGTGCTAACGATGATTATTGCAATATACCTATTTATTTATCTTTCCCACCCCATAATAAAATATCTTGATATACTTTGAATTATCTTCTTGATGAAATCATGGTCTCAAATCTGTTCTTTTATAAGACGACCAATGGCTTAACCACTGAGCTACAACTTATGAATTGTGTCTTGAATCATCAGGTCTCCACCCTGCTTTCTGTTCAAAAATTCAACATGGAGAAAAAAAGAAAGGAAAGAAACTCTCTGAAGAATGCAGAGAGTTCCTCAGGTAACTCCAACGTGGACTCAGTTTCACTGATTAGTGGAAATATCATTAACTTCATGTATGTATCATGCATTGACAGAGAGGGGGCACACATATTTTAAGACAGTAAGAAGTACACAAGATGCCCATACATCACACTGCACAAGCTTTTGTTTGCTCTCTTTCGGAGCCTAATGGGCAACCAAATGGACTGTAAAAGAGAGAGGCTTTCTCTCTCAGGCTTAAAAGAGCTGTCTGAAAAGAGGAGGCCTATCATAGTCAGAGAAATGCTCATCTTTCCCAACAGGACCAACCATTGCTACCCTGCAGCATTGGGCATATTTTTATCTTTCACTTTCAAAGGTAAGTGAAACAGCTGCTTTTAACATCATTGAACCTCAGCAAGTTATGTAGACACTTAACCAAGAAGTGAATCCATGTACAAACTATGCAAAATGCACAAGATAAAAGCTTCTTGACGATAAACTAAAAAATCAGCACTGAACACTACATGAGGACAATTTAAAAATGACAGATTCATGCAGATGTTTCAAAGGCTCTTGCTGCATTCTTCATAAGCATGATGAACTAAAAATAAAATCTCCAAGTCAGACTATACATCTGGGTAGGCAAATACAGTATTCACTATTATTTCTTTTTAAGTTTTACTGTGTTAGGTCATTTGAAGCTGCTGAACTATTTATTAAAATCCCCATTTTTTAAACTGCAGGAATATTGCACACCACCAGTTATATCCTTCCATCTCGCTTTGACCGTAATTGTAGCGTAGTGCATACGCTTGTACAATATCTAGCACAGACTATGCATTCACACACACACACACACACACACACACACACACACACTAATTTCCTCTCTGTCTCTTTCTATTCTATGTTTGTCTGTCCATATTTAGACTTAAAATCACAGGTAAGAGTTAGTTCCTGTTTATTCTTTTCTATTTATATAAATGCCACATTATTGAACTTACTGACATATCATGCTTATTAACTCTATACTACAAGAAGCGAATCTACTCAGAACATTTTTTAGAAACCAAGCCACTGATCATACTTGTTCCCAAATTAAATTGAGATTTCATGTAGTTAACAGCTGGTCACTTTAATTAAATAAGAAGAGAATTATTCTACAAAATTAATGGGACCGATCAGTTTATGAGACTAATAAATTATATTTGCAGTGAAGCCCCTATATTGCTAATGTGTACCTTGTGTTTCCACTATTTCCAGCATAAACAGAACCATTTTCCTTACACTCACATGGCAAGAAAAATGAATAAAGCATTGGAGAGTTTTAATTAGTGAGAAAAGCAGTGGATATTCAGTTTCTCTTAATTTTGAATTGGTCTGGTCAGAATGAAATAATACAGAGCTTGAAATGTATACGAGATTTATAGTGCAAGAGAAAATGTGCAAAAGAGTGATGGGAGAGCACACAGGATACAATACTTCAAAGAAAGTGAAAATGAGGAGATGAACGAATACTGTATTGCAGGAAAAAGTATGAACATTGATAGGTAAGGACTGCTGCAAACACTGCTAGACAAATGGCAGCATAGTTTGAGTAAAGAGGGATGAGGAAAGTCTGGCAGTGGTTTGGGGTGAATAGGAAAAAACAGGAAAGGCTGGGATGAAGTCAAAAAAAAGACAATGAGACCATAACTGATTGCGGTCCAGAGATGGTGAAGCCAAAATGGTGCTATTTACATGTTTAGTGCATACGACCACCAGACGCTGTTACACAATAATAATCATGCACCAACAAACCTGCATGATGTTGTGCTGGAGAAACTTTGCAACCTCGGCTTGCTACAAAGACCAGGCTAAAAACAAACCCTAGACGATCAAAAACAAACTCCTGTCCATTCTACTCTTAAACATTTGCTCCCTGGAAAATAAACTGGACTACATACATATGCAAATCTCAAATCAGTACTCCCTGTGTACACAAAAAAATGCAGAGAAGCGCCCCCACCTGTGTGGCTACTCAGACCACATCTCTATGCTAATTCCAACATTCAGGCAGTTCATCAATCGCTCCAAACTCGTCATGAAGCAGGTGAAAACCTGGCCAGCAGGAGCCACCTCTACTCTTCAGGACTGTTTTGAGTGCAGTGACTGGAACATGTTCAGGGAGGCTGCAACAAACAGCAATTCCATCAACTTGAAGGAGTAACCAGCTACATTGGCAAGTGCATTGTTGACGTGACTGTTTCCAAGTCCATCACCACATGCACACACACTGAACTGCTTCAATACCTCATTGAACTATCTCTGTTTACAATTTCTCTAGTATTGCACAATGTACTTTATAATATACAGTATGAACACTGGACTCCACTATTTTGTATTGTCTGTTTTAGGGCTGAAACGATTCCTTGAGTAACTTGAGTAATTACTTGCCCCGAAGCTTTGTTTAGTCCATTTACTGTAACTACACAAGGAGCATTGCGCTTCCCCGTGTACCATTATTATTGAAGAACAACCCGCTAAACTCTGGACATGTGATGTAAACACAGACGCTGCAAAATGAAAAACAAAGGAACAGTGAGAAAGCGGCGGGGGGAAACTCCGTACAGTGTGTTCTCTGTTTGAACTGGTGTACCACAACAGTACAATTGCAATGCTTCAACATCTCATCCAAAAACACTCAGTCTTCGCATTGCATCCACTGAACGGAGTCAACACAAGGTAAAGTTAGCATTCGCATTTAGCCTAAATCATTAAAATTGCTAGTTGAAATGATGGCCTGTAAAAATTTAACAGGTGAAGTGAATGTCTTTATAATGACACTTCAAGAGCTGGGATATAATAGACAGCAAATGAACAGTAAGTTCTTAAAGCTTATGTGTTGGAAACAGAAAAACCTAGCAAGTGTAAGGATCATAGTGATTTTAACAAAGGCAAAATTATGTTACATGACTAGGTTTAAGCATCTCCAAAACGTGCTTGTAAATTGTTTCCAGAATGCAGAAGTTAGTGCCTTCCAAAATGTTACCAAAAAACAGGTGAATTGGTGAAAGCTATGTTGGCAACCCAAGTCTCACTAATGCATGTGGAGCATGAAGGCTGGATCCCACAGAACAGCTACTGTACCAAAGGCTGTGCAAACAAATTTTGATTTTGGCTCCCAACAATCACAAAAACAGTACAAATGTATTCGGAAAAAAAATTATTTAGTAACATTCCGTTTCACAAGTTATTTTAGCCTGTGCGCTTTCCTCTCCCAAAGCCAGTACTCCCTCAGCCTATACTGTCAGTGAACGTTTGTTCCGGCAGCAGCGTGAGTGAAGATGGCAGAAAGAGAGCAGCCACAAAAGTCAACAAAAAAGTTAAAAGCAGTTGTTTGAGAACAGTTTGGATTCTAAGAAGCAGATGTGGATCAAAAGCAATTTATGTGCAAGATTTGCTACCTGGTGGTGTCTGCACTTCTTGGTAATATCACAAATCTGTTTATCATTTAAAACTTAAAACACAGACTGATCTATGACCAGCTGATGGTAAAGAAACAAAAAGAGCAAACAAAAAAAAAAAAAAATGACTATCACATCTTCCAAAATGCAGTCACCCATTAAGGACACACACTTCAGTCCAACTTCTTATCCATCTACTTCAGAAAAGCAAAAAAAACATAACAGATGCTGTTGAATACTTCTTAGCCAAAGACATGTGCCCTATTAGCATGGTTGAAAACGAAGTATTCAAGAAATTGATAAATACTTTATACAAGCTTTATGCTTTGCCATCTCAACACTATTTCACAATAGTTGCTCTGCCTGCTTTATATGAAAAATGCTGTCCAGTAGAGGCTAGTGAAGTTTCAATTAAGCAAGTTTTAATTAAGCGATTTTAACAAAAGCAACAACAATATCAGGAAAAATAGCACTTATTCCAGTTACTGTGTGACTGTCTCTTATAGCTCACCTTTACTACTACTACTACCACCAGAGGTATTATTATTATTATTATTATTATTATTACTCTTTGATGCTACTGAACTACTCTTTGATGCTTTCTTTCACTGTCAGCAAATTATGTTTGATGATGGTTGAGATGATCACATTGATGATTCTATAATAAATACTAAAAGTATTTATTGTAATCTTAGAGAATGCAATGAAGGATTCCAGGATCAACTGTGCAACTGTGACGAGCTTCTGTGAGAAGCTCGTCAGCAGCTTTTCCTATAGTTGGAATAAAAAAGAAGAATCTTGCAGAGGCACAGAAGCTGCTGAATCTGCCTGATCAATCCCTTAAAACACAATGTCCAACTTGATGAGGATCTAGGCAGGCCACGATCAACAGAGTCCTTGAGCAGCATAAGGCTATCGCCCAGGTCTTTTCTAGCGACCGAAAACTCAGACAACTCACACTCTTTTGGCAGGACTTTGATGTACTGTAGGCCATCAATAAGTGTCTTAGACCTCTGGTTGAATTCACTGATATATATTTCTCTCTAGAAAGTGTAAGTGTCTTTTCTGAATCCAACCCTCCTCCTTTTCAATAATTCAGTATTGGAAGTGCAGGAGGATGACACAGAGCTTGCTAAAAGCATCAGACAGAAGATAGTAGACAACCTCAATGACAAATACAGTGACAAAGCAACACAAGAGCTACTCGACATGGCCTCTGCCCTGGACCCAAAGTTCAAGATAAAATATGTCAGTGAAGACAACTGAGGGTCTACTGAAAAAATTCTAACTTTTAATAACACAACCTTCAGATTTAACATACAGTATAATTCTTATTTTCCGTACATGTTCTCTCCAAGGAGAACGCCCCTCTTAAGACAGCAGCAATGCCTGCTGATGTTACAGAGGATGCTGCTGCTCCAAAGAAGAAGAAAAAGAAGGGGGGACTAGGCAACTTCTTCAAGGTCACTACAGACAAAGTTGCAGGACCTCCTCTGCAACAGAAACAGGTAATTGCTCTCGAGTTACAGCCGTACCTGCAGACAGACACTAGTTGCTAAGGAAGACCCATTGAAGTGGTGGAGGGAATCTCAGAGGCTCAACTCACTGCTTTCCAACCTGGGATGAAAATCTCTGTGTATTCCAGCCACAAGTTGTTCTTCAGAGACGGTCTTTATCACTGGTGGAAATATTGTCTCCTGCTTGCGTTCATCTCTGAAACCAGATCATGTAGACAGGCTAGTGTTTCTGGCTAATAACCATTATTCAATCTGATAGAAGTTGAATCAAGTTAAAGTTTAACTTGTTTTCTGTGAGTTCTAAGCCATTATGATGGGCCAGCCTTAAATTTTATTCGATTGAGTTACTGACTGGAATTTGACTGTTTAGGACTCTTTCAGTTTGTTATGTTACATATGTAAGCAAACCTATTTATACTTATTTTGTCATTTTTTATCTGTTATTTGTATTTTATTTATTGTTTGTTTAAAGTGATTCTGGAAGTGCACTATATTGTCGGTCTTATTTGTTTTCTTATGTTCTTTTTACAATTAATATTTTATATGAAATGTGTTAAGGTTAGAGACTGTAGCAGTGAGATAAAGACATGAGGCAGAGATGGAGGTAGCAGAGATGAGGATATTGAGGTTCTCTTTAGGAGTGAAGAAGATAGACACAATTAGGAATGAGCACATCAGATGGACGGCTCAGGATGGCTGTTCAGGGGACAAGGTCAGAGAGGCAAGATTGAGAGGTTTATCCATGTACAGAGGAGGTAGAGTGGTTATATTGGTAGAAGAATGTTGGAGAAGGAGCCATGTAATGCCCCTTTTCCACCAAAAAGAACCGGGTGCTGGTGCTGGTTCAAAGTTGGTTCCACTGGCGAACCTTCTAAGAACCGGTTTGTCTTTCCACCGGCTAAAGAGCATCACAGAGCCGAGTCTGATGTCACTGTATTCGTGTCACGTTTCCCAGCAACTTTAGCGCAGCAGCGGCAAACACAAACACATCAACAATGGCGGATGTTGCTTTACTGTTAATGCTCATGGCTTTGTGAACCTACATTAACACCCAAACGCAGCAAATCCAACATGTACGTGCTGCTCCATGTAATCTGTATAAACGGAGGTTGTTATCGAGAAGGTACATAACGTTATTTTATCATTAACACAGAAAAAACTTAGCCTTAGCATGTAGCTACCTACTATCATGTGTGCTGATAATGTATCATATCGCGGTAAAGTAAAAGTGTATTAAACATTGGTATACTTAAGGTACATTATCAAATGCGCTAACAGTAGCCCCGCCCACAGCCCCTGACACAAGCGGTTCTTAAGTGTAGACCAGCAACGTTTTGGTGCTACTTAAGAACAACTTTTCCTGGTTCAGAGCCGGTGCTTTGGCTGTCGAAAAAGAAAGAACTGGTTCTAAATTAGGCCCTGGCTCCGAACCAGCACTCAAACTGCCTCGGTGGAAAAGGGGCATAAGAGGTCAAGAGGAAGGCCAAAGAGGAGATACATGGATAGGACATGAAGGAGCAACAGTAGAGGATGCCGAGGACAGAGCTAGGTGCAAACTGAGGATTAGCTGTGGTGACCCTGAACGTGAAAGTAGAAGAAGAAAAAAAATTATATATAAGGAGTGTTTACAGTTTTGTTCAATAAATGCAACATATTTCCAAAGACAGTTAGTAATCATGATTTTAATTATGACCAAAATAATCGTGATTATGATTTTTTTAGATAATCGAGTAGCACGAACTTAAAACTGCTGAAGGTTGCTAAAAAGTTAAGATCAGCTATGCCAGAAAGATGTGTAGCCACAGACTGGTCAGATTGTCCATGCTGACCCCTGTCCACTGACAAAAGAACCTATAATATACACAGCATCAAAATTGGACCATTGGGCAATGGAAAAAGATGGTGGAAAAAGTCTGTGTGTGCTGTTTTTTCAGGAATGGTTAAAGGAACATGACAGAGTTGAAAGTTTTGTCTTGGCATCCAAACTCTGAAGATCTAAATCCATTCAAGAGCTTGATGTGCTAGACAAACCATTTCAATCTGTGGATGCCCTAACTTGCAACTTACATGACTTAAAGGATCTGCTGCTATGTCTTTCTGGCAGATACAGATACAACACACTTCCAGAGCTCTTGTAAAATCCATGACTTGGTGGGCCAGAGTTGTTTGGCAGCACAAATGGGACCTATACAATATTAGGCAGGTGGTTTTAACGTTATGGCCAATAGGTGTGTGTCCCTAAAGTTTGAGAAATGACAAAACATTGTTTTTATACAAACAAACGAAAAGGAAAAAAGAAAAAAACTGTTACTAGACCAATAGAAAAAACTGCACTTTAGGTTTTTTACAGAGAAACTGACCAATAACATACACTTTAAATACAACATTACATAAATTCACAATGCTTCACTGTCCCCAAATATAGAACCACTAGAGTACAGAATACTCTATGTGGAAATAGACTCATATCCTGTGTCTCAAAGCAAGGGTGGGCAAAATGGCCTTCAAATAATATCTCAATATTTGTAATAATAAATGGGATATTGTAACAAATAAAAATGCTATTCCATATTTAAATAGTAAAAATAACTCATCCTCAGTGTTACCAAGGAGTTCAGTTTATATGTGGTGCATGAGGTACTTTATGTGAGGTCATTATGTGCTTAGCAGGGGACAACCCTATTAAATGTTTATCATGCTAAAAAAATTGTTGACTTTTTTTTGGAATTAAAAAGGCCACATTTAGGCTGAATTTATCAAGCTGGTGGCTTTCTATCTCTCATTTTGAAGCTTTCTTAAGAACTAAACTAATTTAGAAATGTTCGAGAATTTCAAATTTTATATTAGCAACTCTGCTCATGGCAAAAACGCATGCTGATTGAGGTACATCCATAATAAGTATAGTTAACTGATATTAGCTATATACTTGTCTAATTTTAGCTAGATGAACTATACAGTGATATATTTCATACTAATGGACTAAAAGAAATCTCCATTTACAGTAAGCAAGCACAACTAAAAACAACTTTTAAGCAGACAAATTTGCTATGTTAATTTGAATGTACTAGAACTATATAAAAGAGCAGGGTTTACATCAGTATCAAAGAGCCCCAAAACTGGACATAAAATCAAATGACCCAAGTTCTTTTGATGGTCAGAATGTGATTCACAGCACCATGAGAGCAACATGAGATTTTTTTCACAGCAACATGGACAAGGTTCTTAATGGAATCTCTAACCTCTTGTGGAATTTAAGCACAAAAGGAATGCCCCACCCAGTATTAGAACTGTGTTCAGGTGAGTGTGCAAACTGTCAAACTGTCAATAATAGCAAATACAAATATTATTCAGAATTATTCATGTGTTATTATCACATTAACTCATTAATTACTTAATGCCAACGATTATTTTAGCACACATTAATGCATTTTTTTTTATTATTATTATTTTGAAATTCCGTTGCTCATTGGCTCTGAATACACATTCAGACAAACCATGGATCACAGGAGGGGTGGGATGTTGATCGGTACTGGCTTGAGATAGGCATCATCACACAATCTCATCCAATGAGAGAATTTGGGGTGGGCCAAAGACTGCTGCAGCACTCACACAAACCAGAACAGAAATGAAATAGTGGGGACAGAAAAATATAGAAAAGTACTTAAACTCTTAAATGGACATTTTCATTTTATATCTCTTCCAAAATGTTTCTGCTGGTAAATCTTCAAAAAAGATATTAAATAAAAATATTTAGAAATGATAACTTGCTGCTGCTCAGAAAGTTATGAACAAGGCTCTGGACTCTGAAAATTAATGCTCTGGCAGTGGCAAATAGCATTTGCTTTATGTTTCATTTGATTACATTAATGTTTAAGTTGAGATTTACAAGAAATATTTTAACTGTAAAGTGTTTGCAAACCACATATTATTGCACTTTTGTTCATATAGCAAAACATTTAAAATAAAAGTGTGCACACTTCTTTTAAATTCATTATTGAAAAAAGATATATATTAAGTGCAAAGAAACAATCGTTTTGTATATATATATATATATATATATATACATACATATACATACATACATACACACACACCATGTGTGTGTATACAGATGCATCTCAAAAATCTCATGCAAATTTGTCTGGAAGGGCAATTTGTGGTAGGAACAGATGCATAAGCAACAGGGATGACCATAACCTTGAGAACGTTGTAAAGCGAAGCCGATTCAAGAACGTGGGTGATCTTCAATAGGAATGGACTGCAGTTGGAAACAGTGCATCAAGAGCCAACAGACACATAAGTGTCAAGGAAATGGGCTACAAGTGTTAGCATTACTCAGTGGTCCAAAGTCCTCTTTTCAGATGAAAGTAAATTTTGCATTTCATATGGAAACCAAGGTCCAAAAGCCTGGAGAAAGAGAGGAGAGGAACAGAATCCAAGCTACGTGAAGTGCAGTGTGAAGTGCCCACAGCCAGTGATGATTTGAGGTGCCATGTCATCTGCTGGTGTTGGTCCACTGTGAGAGACACCACATCCCGCAATACAGATGTGCTGAAAACCACTATCAAATCAACATGGGCTTCCATTACACTTCAGCAGTGCTATAGGCTGATCACCTCCATGTAACACAGCATTGACACAGTAATTTGTGCAAAACGAGCCCCAACCAAATATTAAGTGCATAAATTTAAAAACTTTACTAAGAAGCTTGAATTTTCTGTCATCTTCTAATATTTTGATATGTTGAATTTTTAATATTCTTGAGTTGTGAGAATATTTATATTGAAATATTTCAGTTCATGTGTAATAAATCTAAAGTATATGAAACTTTAAATGTTTAAATTAAATTGTGGGAAAAAAATAGTTTTCTTGATATTCAAATTTTTTTAAATGCACCTTCTTGTGCAGTTAATCAGTCAAGTCAGAAAACACACTAATACACACATTAATAAAGCTTTTTTTGTGTGTGTTTGGTAGCATTCACGTTATTTTTTAACTACAGAATCATTGTTCCTGAATGCTGAGAGAGCAATCATTTAAAACGCAACATTATGAACAACACAAGCACCTGTGATTAGAAATCCCTTCTCGTTTATACGCCAAGATGGACCCTATAGTGCACTTCCAGAATGAGCATAACTTCAGAATACTTGTAAAAATGTATGTACATGAAACTTGCCCAACACATATAAACAGTTGATTGGGTACGAGTATAAATTCATTCAGTAAGGCAAAAAAATCTTTGAATGTAAATATAGCTAATGAATCAAATCTCCATCAATCCTTTCATGTTTTTGGATATTTGGTTGTTTATTTAAGCAAAATATTTTAGCAACACAGTACTGACATCATAATTAGCTGTATTCAAACATACTGTCAAAGATCATCCTTGTTCATCCTGTATATTTCTCGGGTTACAGCAGCGATGACAGTGTCTTGGGAAGACAGGCATCTCAAAATGCAATATTAGATTTTTACAGGTTCTGTTTATAAATGTTTTATAAATCTTATTTGAAAACTGAACTGGTGGTTATGTAATGTCTTAACAAGCATTAAACCTGCTGCCTGACAGTATCAACAGAACAAACTTGTTGGCTTAAATAAAAAAATTAAGTAGATTAAATTTAGATTAAATTTAAATTAAATTTAAGTAAATTCAAATTAGATTTTTTTTCCTCAGATGAGAAAGCGGCTGGTTCGTCAAATGTGACAATGTGAGGGTAACTTGTAGATAGTTCGAGATCTAGTAACTTGATTCTTATTATAGGCAGATTATGAACTGCACTTTGTATTTTAATTATGGACTATTAATCTTTGTATAATATAATTTTTTTGTATTATGTTTCTTATATTCTGTAAAGCTGTTTTGATGCAATGCAAATTGTTAAACGTGCTATACAAATACATTTTAATTGCATTTAATTGAATTGATGTAGTAAAGTTTCTAATTTTTTTGTAATAATTAATTATAATGAATGGCAGAAATATAACATTTTTCAACAGGTAAATGTTAGAATCCTATAAGCAAATGTCCAAAACCAACTTTAATAGTTGTAAGTATCTTTTCTCCCATTTTAAAGATATGTGGATTAATAGGATCTCTGTGGCTAACAGCAAAACTGTGCTGACCTTTCCACTATTTTACTAAAGTCGACTGCAATCAAAGTTTTCATAGGACAGGAGACTGGTTAAAAGGGACAAATCATAACCGTGGGAACATGCATGACATCCAAAGTCAGACCTATCCTCTCCTATCTGATATTCATCAAACCTCGTTAAGTACCATGCTCCCTTTGGACTTCTAGAGCGGCTCGATTTGAAACTCTCTCCCTCAAGTTAGAAGGAAGATATACGTTAAGACTTACCTCTGGGTTGGCACTCAAGTAGTGGAATCCCCTGGTTTTTTTTTTATGAACAGCTGAGTCACTTCATGTCTTCATAGAAAAAAACTGAAAACTTATCCTCTCCTAGGTTTTAACTGGGGATAAAAAAAAGAAAATCCCATGATGTGTGTTTTCCCATGATCTCTCTAACAACATTTTAGCTTTATAGAATATTGAAAACAATTTAATTAGCATGAGGATATTTTTAACAGAGACCACAAAAGACTTTTATATACAAAGTTGAGACATGGGCATCTGAAGGAAGTAAAAAACACAACATTTCGATTAGCATATTATAACTCTCACTGTAAATGCCGCATGTAAATCCATTTCCCACCAAGAGGTAATGTTGCTATCCACATTTTTTCTGAAATCAAAATTTCCCATTAACATTCGTTGCAGAAATTTGTATGGACAAAAAGCATCAATTTAGTCTACAACAGAGGATTTGTTTTTTTTAATTATTTAAATAAAATCATTGATATTAATTTAATTGTGCAATCAGTGCACTTTGTTTAAAACCAACATGCTGACTGCACTTTGGGCAATACACAGGTCCCCTCTGCCAATAAGATGGCACCAAATAATCCCTCAAAACATGATGCCCGTAAAGGAACACTGTCAGTAGGAATTTTGTTTTCAGAGGCTGCACTTTAACTAGAAACAATTTCTAGTGTTCGGGGAAAAGTCTGTGTGTAATAGACGCTATAAAATACTAACTGCAGTTTCAAAACTTTACAACAAAATAAATGTAATGCCATATAGAACTATTATGTTCTCCATAACTATCCATAACTGTTCACCTCCAACAAAACGGTCAGGAATAACACTGACACTTTATAAGCTTTGAACAAACCGCTCGCTGTTTTAAAACCTGTTCGTTAAAAAAAGAAAAAAAAAAAACAAAAAAAAAAAAAAACAGATCAACTCACAAAAAAATGTAAAAAAAGAAAAAAAAAAAATACTTTAACTCATTCTGGTTGTAACTTCTAACCTCTAACCCAGAACCACAGTCTAAACATATGGTTAACACGATATTTACATACATCAGAAGATAATCACTTGAATATTAGTGTATATTCTCAGAAGCCTACCTGCTCCTGACAGGGTCCCAAAGCTGAAGCTCCTGCCTCTGTCAATTATTTAGCTGCACTGCACAGATGCAAAAAAAAAAACAATAATAATAATAATAATAATAATAATCAGAAACTACTGTGTAATTAAATCTACTTTCCCTACAAGTCGCACAATTTGACCTGCTTCACGGTACTTTTACACCGGGTTTCTAGTGCATTCGTGTTTATGGTGAAACCAAATCATAACAATTATAATAATAAAAAAATAAATAAATAATAGTTTGTATGCAGATCAGAGACGCAGAGACAGAGATGCACGTTAGATTAGCCACGTTAGCGTTCACTGCTACATCTGATAGCGCCGTGACGGCGTGTTTATCGCACACGTTCCACGTGTGAAGCCCTGTGCGTCTCAGCAGGACCTCGCCTACCTGAGCTTCAGCCACCGGTTCCGAGCCCCACACCGCTTTACCGCCCCCGCGTTTATTCCCATGGACGCAGCAACAACAACAACAAAAAAACCAAACAAACGCCATGACAGTTTAGAAAAAATGCATCAAATATTAAACGGGGCTGGAGGTGAGCAGCAGGAGGACAAACTCAGTACAAAATCTCTTAATCGTTATTAAACAACAAGACCTCAGCACTTCATTCATGAGGGATGCAGGAGTTAGAGACCGGGGCCGAGTAACACTCTATATCACACAGATTTATATGGCACAAATTCAGAGAGGGTGGGAATTTAAAAGACCTACTTACCTAAAATGGCTACTGCATCACCCAAAAAACACAAACAGCTATTATTTGGTGAAGTTTAGCGCTGGCCGCCAGAACCAACAGCCTAACTTTGTTTAGGCCCGTATTATTTCGTTTCCTATTGGCTGAGGCTTAGCGCAGCCCGGTGCGTGCTGCTTTCTATTGGACGCCGAGCTGTCAATCAAGGCGGCGCCGCCGCTCTAACCGTTTGTGTGAGAGCAAAAATATATTGCAAGAGACCATTGTACTCTGCTAGCTACTCGTGTGGATGCTGAGCGTTGTGTTGTGTTTTAAATACCTTAAACGTGTCAGAAGCAAGTCGAAAGGCCTTTTGTGCCGTCGGTTGATGTTCGCGTTGTTTTGAGTCGCTGTTTTTTTTCCGCTGTCGGTCTGAGTTTGGATCGAATGCTAAAGCTAATCCTCCGGTTTTATGTTTCTTGTCCCTCGCAATCCACCAATCATGATGCTTTTTACTTCATCATTACAGCGGCTGAGGAGAAAAAAAAAAAAAACTAACATTCCACGTCTTTGCTCATGTTTCGTAGCCCGGATGTGAGCTGTGGAGGATTTAGCGCAATGTCAGAGGCGTAGTGTTTCTACAGTGTTTGTGTTTAAGCTTTCAGGGGGGATTGTGAACATTTTATAGTTTTTCACACCCATTGCACAACATTTGGGTGAAAAATTGCTTGTATGGTTATAAATCTGACCTCAAATGGAATTTTCTTAGTTAATTCTAATGAGAGAAATAAACACAGAATTATAAATAAGAATTTTTTTACAGATAATGTTAGAAATGAAACAATTAACATCCAGTTACAGATTAGCAGTTAATAGAGTGCACTAATTTCTGACCCCAAACAGAACAGGCTCTAAAGTAACAGTTTGTATTTTGCTTTCTGTCAACGTTGATACCCCAAAGTTAAAAATGCCTCCCCATCTTCAATAGCTTGAAGGTCCTCAACCAGTCTTACATCTGCTTTAAGTGAAGTGAAGTGACGTGACATACAGCTAAGTATGGTGACCCATACTCAGAATTAGTTCTCTGCATTTAACCCATCCAAAGTGAACACACACACCATGAACACACACCCGGAGCAGTGGGGGTGCCCGGGGAGCAGTTGGGTGGTTCGGTGCCTTGCTCAAGGGCACCTCAGTCGTGGTATTGCCAGCCCGAGACTCGAACCCACAACCTTAGGGTTAGGAGTCAAACTCTCTTACCATTAGCCCACGACTTCCCCATATTTTATATAGTAGATCAATCCTTACCTCACTTGAACTGATTGTCATGTTGAGGCCGTGCTCTTCAAGTCAAGTCAAGAAGCTTTTTATTGTCATTTCAACCATATATAGCTGTTGCAGTACGCAGTGAAATGAGACGTTTCTCCAGGATCATGATGTTACATAGAACAAAGACAGAGCTATAAGGACTTAGTAAGCTAGTCCTATATACTGTACATAAAGTGCATCTGTGCAACCTGGTGTAAACAATGCAGGACAAGATAAACAGACAGTGCAGGACAAAAGACAGTGCAAACAAAAAATACAAGACATCACACAAAAGACAATAAACAGAAACGACCAGTGTATATACTGTATGTTCAACAATATTGCGTGTGCAGAAATACTGGAATGAACACAGTATTATAGCAGCAGTTACCTGAGGTACTGTAAAGGATCCAACAGTTTAATGGATATATATTGGAAGTGTGTGTATTTGGTGTAGGTCTGTGCAGTCCATACAGTTGAGCTTTGCGGATACAGCGTGTGGTGTAAATGTTAGATTATGCTAGATGAACACCAAGAAATCTGGTGCTCTTGACGATCTCTACAGATGATCCTTCAATGTTCAGAGGAGAGTGGTCGCTCGGTGCTCTCCGGAAGTCAACAACCATGTCTTTGGTTTTATCAACATTCAGAGACAGGTTGTTGGCTCCGCACCAGGCAATTAGCTGTTGCACCTCCTCTCTGTATGCTGACTCTTCGTTCTTGCTGATGAGACCCACCATGGTCGTGTCATCGGCGAACTTGATAATATGGTTTGATCTGTGCATTGCTGCACAGTCGTGAGTCAGCAGAGAGCAGGCTCAGCTTCCTAATCAGTTGCTGAGGGATGATTGTATTGAATGCTGAACTAAAGTCTAGAAACAGCATTCGTACGTATGTGTCTTTATTGTCCAGTCAACCAGGGCTAAATGAAGGGCCGTGGCAATGGCATCGTCCGAGGAGCGGTTTGGGACAATACTAGAACTGTAGGACGTCCAGTGAGGGTGGTAACTGGGTCTTGATATGCCTCATGACGAGTTTCTCGAATTCAATTCATGTTTATTTGTATAGCGCTTTTTACAATGGACATTGTCTCAAAGCAGCTTTACAGAACATAAACATAGAACAGAAGATAAACATAAGGAGTAGTATAAAGAATTAATATAATAAAAATTCAAAATATATATAGTTCGCAATATGTATGTATGTATGTATGTATGTATGTATGTATGTATGTATATGTATTTATCCCCAATGAGCAAGTCTGAGGTGACTCAGGCAGCAGTGGCAAGGAAAAACTCCCTTAGATTGGTAAAGGAAGAAACCTTGAGAGGAACCAGACTCAAAGGGGAACCCATCCTCATATGGGTGACACTAGATGGTGTGATTACAAATATACAGTCAGACAAGTATTGTATTGGTGTAGGGATCACATGGAGTTCAGATCTCCTCTTAGTATCACAGAGTCCAACTGGAGCTGGTAGATCTGTAGATGTCTCAGGATTCTCACAGAGTCGGCCTCATATCATTGGAGGTCCATCGCACGGAAGACGATCGGAGCTGGTACAATGTCTGGGTGTCTCGGCATGGGTAGAAAAAGAGAAGAGCAGTGCAGAGGGATTAACATATCTGCTGTTCATAAAAATGTGCAAGTCTAGTGTAATAGTGCACAATATAATGGGATGTGTTATGTGTACGCCTGACTAAAGAGATGAGTATTTAATCTACATTTAAACTGGGAAAGTGTGTCTGAGCCCCGAACACTATCAGGAAGACCATTCCAGAGTTTGGGAGCTAAATAAGAAAACGCTCTACCGCCTTTGGTAGACTTAGATATTCTGGGAACTACCAGAAGTCCTGAGTTTTGTGATCTCAGAGAGCGTGAAGGATTGTAACGTGTTAGAAGACTAGTTAGATACGTGGGTGCTAAACCATTAAGAGCCTTTTATGTTAGTAGCAGCAGTTTGTAGTCGATTCTAAACTTAAAAGGTAGCCAGTGTAGAGATGATAAAATTGGGGTTATATGATCATACGTTCGTGTCCTAGTGAGAACTCTGGCAGCTGCATTATGGACTAACTGTAGCCTATTTATTAAAGATGCAGGACAACCACCTAGTAATAATGCATTACAAAAGTCCAGTCTAGAGGTCATGAATGCATGAACTTGCTTCTCAGCATCAGATACAGACAGGATGTTTCTCAGCTTGGCAATATTTCTAAGGTGAAAGAAGGCTGTTTTTGTGGTATGGGCGACATGATTTTCAAAAGACAAGTTGCTGTCTAATATAACACCCAGGTCTTTCACTGTTGAGCTACTATTAACAGTACATCCCTCTAATTGGAAGTTAAATTGTGAGAGTTTCTGTGTACTGGTTTTTGGACCTATAAGTAGTATTTCTGTCTTATCAGAGTTTAACAACAGAAAATTGCAGCTCATCCAGTCTTTTATCTCTCTAAGGCATTGAGTTAATTTGGACGATTTAGTTATTTCATCTGGTTTTGATGAGATATATAACTGTGTCGTCAGCATAGCAGTGGAAACTAATCCCATGTCTTTTAATAATGTTCCCTAATGGAAGCATGTATATCGAGAAAAGCAGAGGTCCTAGAACTGATCCTTGAGGGACCCCATGATTAACTGGTAGTAAACTGGAGGGTTCACCATCTAATTCTACAAAATGGTATCGGTCAGATAGGTAGGATCTAAACCAACTTAAAGCCTGTCCATGAATACCTGTGTAATTTTGTAAACGATCTAGGAGAATGTTGTGATCTACAGTGTCGAATGCTGCACTAAGGTCAAGTAGAACTAATAGTGACATACAGTCTTGGTCTAAGAACAAGCTAAGAACAAGTCATTTGTGACTTTCACAAGTGCAGTTTCTGTGCTATGGTGGGGCCTGAAACCTGACTGAAACTCTTTGAGGATATTGTTCTCCTGTAAGAAGGAGCTCAGTTGAACAGACACAACCTTTTCAAGTATTTTGGACATAAACGGAAGGTGTGAAATAGGTCTGTAATTTGATAGTTCATTTGGATCTAAATAAGGTTTTTTGATGAGTGGCCTAATAACTGCCAACTTGAAAGACTTAGGGACGTAACCTAAAGATAGCGAGGAGTTAATAATATAAAGAAGAGGCTCACCAGCTTTATTTAACACTTCTTTCAGTAATTTAGTTGGAATGGGGTCTAGTGAACAAGTTGTTGATTTAGCTCTAGTAATAAGCTTATCTAACTCTTCCTGTCCTGTACTTGCAAAGCAATGTAGTTGTGTGTCTAGAGCCTTAGGTGAGACTGGGTCGCTAGTTGCTCTCATATGTTGAGCGTCACCTATTTTATTCCTGATACTTTCGATTTTATCAGTGAAGAATCTCATAAAATCCTCACTACTGAACTGTGATGGAATAGTGTGTTCAGATTTCTGGTGTTTTGTTAATCTAGCCACTGTGCTAAATAAAAACCTGGGATTGTTCTGGTTATTTTCTATGAGTTTGCTCAGGTGCTCAGCCCTGGCAGCTTTTAGAGCCTGTCTATAGTTGGACATACTTTCCTTATACGCAATTCTAAAAACCTCTAATTTAGTTTTTCTCCACTTTCGCTTGAGGTTATGGGTCTCTCTCTTGAGGGTGTGAGTATGACTATTATACCAAGGTGCAAGCGTTTTATCTCTAACCTTCTGTAATCTGATTGGGGCAACAGTGTCTAATGTGCGAGTGAAAGCGCCTATGCTGTTAGTAATTTCATCTAGATCGTTTGTGTTTAAGGGTACAGTAAGAAGTTGAGGCAGATCAGGCAGGTTATTTGTGAATCTGTCTTTAGTGGTCGGAGTAATAGTTCTACCGAATCGAGTAATAGTTCTACCGAATCGATAACTCAAAGCACTTCATAACGATGGGTGTAAGTTTGACGGGACAATAGTCATTGAGGCAGGACACTGTAGACTTCGTTGTGACGGGGACAATGGTGATTGTTCTGAGGCACATAGGAACAACAGCGCTGCTCAGGGAAATGATGAAGATGTCAGTGAAGACATCCGCTAGCTGTTTTGAGCATTCCCTGAGCACCTTGCCAGGAATGTTGTCTGGTCCAGCAGCCTTCCGTGGGTTAACTCTGCATAGAGTTGTCCTCTTGTCGGCCGTGGATAGACAGAGTTCTTTGCAAAGTCTTAATAAATGTTTTTGATTATTCTTGAATATTAAACTCTACATAGCCCAAAATACTATGACTAGTTAAATACAGTTAGAATATTTTTATAAATTTGAGTGTGTGACTAAATGGTCAAAAATCTAAATATTCATGTGTTCAGACAAAGTTTTAAAAGGTAAGGCAAATTACAGTATTGAACCAGAGATAGACAGTGAACAACATTAGAGAACAAACTACAATTTCCTAAATTTCAAGGTCACTGCTTAGTCCTTTTTGAAATGATCTAAACAGGCGCAAAAGAGCAGGCTGGATGGTGGAGGGATGGTGGAGGAAGACTGGATGGTGGAGGGGGTGAGTAAGGGGGATAGTCTTTTTAGACAGTTATTATATTTAGCCTAAATGTCTGCTCAGTCAGTGTATTTGTATTTACAATGGTATTATTTTGTAGCACAATGGAGTTTTAAATATAACTTTATGTAAGATGTGAAAACTTTATGTAAATACTCACCATGATGGACTTTTTTACATTATTTTGTGTGCAGGATTCAAGAAATGATCTGTGTTATGTTATAGAGGAATGCACAGTGCATTAGGGGATTCGGCCTCAATACCCTTGCAGTAGGTGAAGTGCTGTGTGCATGGGACTGATGAATGTGCAAGGGTAGAAATTCAACTGAAATTGTAGTAAATCTGTTGTTTTAACTGAGATTATCCTGCAAGATCTTTTTTCAACTACATTTCTATGTTATAGGATAACCTGCAATTTTGTAAAGAATCCTATTAATTCCCATTCCTATGGAAAGTTTCCAGCCGTGAAAAGTCCCGGAATTTTGCAACCCTATTTGGATCCAATGGGAAACATTATGTTCTTTGTCAAACCGGGGAAAGACTGAACCGAATGTGTTTTAAAAGGTCAGTGAAAGGTGGAGGGGGACATGTCATGATTTATGAGTACAGTACAAATGGGTAGAGCTAAAATCTCATCATAAATATTTACAACCTAGCAATCTTACCCTCTGGAATGGTGTCCTAGAAGAGCTTTCTAGAGCTCAATGTGGGAAGCAAAATGTGGGGATGTGGTAGCTCAGTGGTTAAGGTGTTGGGCTACTGATCGAAAAAGGCCTCAACCCTAATTTGCTCTGTTGTATAAATTGAAATACATGTAAGTCAGTCTGGATAAGGGTGTCTGCTAAATGTGTGAATTGCCCCTATGTGTGGAGTTTTTGTCTCAGGACTTTCATTATGCGAATACCAGGGGCTTGAGCAACGTATCCCAGTTCTGCACATCACTGAGAATGATCTTATGAATCAAATTTTAAGTGTTTGATTAAACTGTTTGACCAGCCCATCTGTCTGTGGATGGTTAATACTGTGGTGAATTAATTTCATCCTCAATAACTTGTTCTGTTCACTTAGTGTCTGACATAAATGTAGTGCTTCAGTCAGTCAGGACCTATTGGATCCCAACTCAAGAGATAACACTGAATAGTGCCTTTGCAACACTGTGTGCTTTGATGTTGCATAGAGGCATTGCCTCCAGGTATTAATAATCCACCAGGACTAACACAAAGGTATGGACTTTTGCAGTCTGTTCTAATGGCTGTAGAAGTCCATACAAATTCTTTCAAAGAGGACATTGATTAAAGGTTATAGGCACAATTATGCCTTATAGTGTAGCTGGTAGACAAACCAGCTGACATTTTTTGACATGCCAGACAAAAAGAAACAAGCCACGGATTATGATGAGCTACATGGAACAGGCGTTCCCTACAGTTCTTCCATACTAACTGTTTGTATGATTTGTGTTATACCTGTACTGTATTATTTTTGTATCATTTTTGTTTGTATCGTCTGTGTATATCTGTGTTTTCTCATTAGTCAATCTGTGCATTTCATGCCAAGATGAAACACTCAATTCAGCTGTGGCTTCTTTGGAAAATATTTTTGCTGATGGAGCAAAAATTAACAACATATTTGGGCATATTTTATCTGGAGTGTCAGATACTCTATGTTAATTTCTTTAGAGAACTCACACATCATTGTGAATTTGCAGTGAATGTCAGCATGAAATGAAAGGTTAGGTGAATGTCAGATGAATGTCACTTGTAGTTGCTCCTGAGAAACTTTAAAGTCAGCATAATTTCTGAGTTCATTAATTATATAACATTAATTCCTTACTGCCGAGAGAGAGAATCTTCTGTATGCTTGTGATGATGTAATGGTTAAAGACAATGTATATTATGCAAAGTAGAGGCAGAGAGTGAGACTATGGCAGCTTAACAAAAGGGGAGCTCCAGAAGGTGACACAGACATGAGGGCTTGCTGAGACATACTGTAAAGTGTCCAACCACTCCACAACCACCACTTAGGGGTTGACTTACAGTATAAGAGTGGTAAGGTGACATCATCCAGGAACCCTCCAAATCTGCTTGTTTGCCTAAGAAGAAATCATAAAAAGATTGACTAAATAAAAAGTATTCAGTACACAATTCAAACACTGAGACGGAGTATGGGTCCTGAACACTAATTGGAAGGTTGTTCCATAACAGCAGGGCTTTGTAAGAAAAAGCTCTGCCCCGAGCTGTATCCTTTACTATTATATGTAGTACCAAATAACCTGCACCTTTTGCTCAAAGGTGATCATAAAAAAAATTGCTCAGGTACTGCACTCAAGTCCACTCAGTTATAGTAGTAGATAGAAGTTGTAATTAATTTTATAATCAATGCAATATTTGACAGGGAACCAGTGCATACATTGTTGAGGAGGTGGGAGTGATGTGTGCATATCTTCTTGTTCTGGTTAGGATTCTAGCTGCTGCAATCCAGACCTTGTTTATGCACGTACTGGAACATACAGACAGTAATGCATTACAATAATCCAAAGTAAAAATAACAAAAACATGAACATGTATTACTGCATCCATTCCGAGCCTGGTTCCTCTCAATGTTTCTTCCTCATACCATCTCAGGTAGTTTTTCCTTGCCACCGTCACCTCCGACTTGCTTATTAGGGATAAGGACAGATGTTAGAGATATACACCATGTTCCAAATTATTATGCACATGCCATTTTTTATTTTTATTTTTTCATTGTATGATTAAAGTTTAAATTTATCCTCAACTATTATTTTACAATGATAATGTTATTACATGTGAAAGAACTGATAATGCCAACAGTTTTATTGATATTTTGAAAAATAAAACACAAAATGCATTCAATGGATTATAATGAACTCAAAACAGAACACTGTCATAGTGTCAGGATCTAGCCCGGACTTTTGCCATGTGTTTTTTGTTTACGTTTTGTGTTCACGTGTCTGCCCTGCCCTTGCCTAACTCCTTCACGCCTCAGCACACCTGTCCCTTGACAATTATTTTGTCTTTGTTTTTGTCTTTGTATGGTCTTCGTGTGACTCTGTATTGGTTTTTAAGTTTCAATTTTGCTTGTGTTTTGTTTGTTATGTTTAATAAATCTGTTTTTATTTAACTATCCTGCATTTGGGTCTTTTTATCAACAAAGACACCCTGGTTTTCTGACATTTACAGTATGTGCTGCATGGACAGATCATTTTTCCAAAAATAAACACGATTTAAAACAAAAAAAAACTATTTACAGTTCAACTATTTACATATTAATATATGCACTCTTCTTGGAGTTAACTTTAACAATTTTCTCATCTATTGTAAGTCCATGTATAGGTACTTGCAGAATTTCATTTGAGGATGCCAGTATTGCCTCCCAGAGTTGTTAGGAGGTATACTGCCACCCACCATTATACTGTAGATCTTCATTTTAAGGGTGCTCTAGAGGTTCTCAATAGGATTGAGGTCAGGGGATGATGGTAGCCACATCATGATTTTTTCTCTTTTAATGCCCATAGCAATCAATGAATCAATGGTGTTTTTTGCAGCATGGGATGGTGGGTTATCCTGCATGAAAATCATTTTATTTTGGATGGCACGATTCTTCTTTCTATACCATAGCAGAAAATGGTTTGTTATTTTGACACTGTCAGGGACCCTAAAGGGACCTACCATCTCACTTCCCAATATTCCAGCCGAAATCATCACTCCACCACCTCCTTGCTGATGTCTCATTTCTGTTTTATAACAGGGTGACCCTTCAGCACCCATCCAGATGTCCATCCATCTGGACCATCAATTATAGCATGGCATTCATGTTTGAAAAGTAGCCTTCATGTAATTCTTAGCCCATTGCAAACATTTCCCTTTGTGAGATTTGGTTAGGGGAGGTTAAAATTCAGCTTTACGCACAAATGATCCTGCATCGAGAGGTTCTTGGGACTCCTGAGATGCCAGCAGCATCAAATACTGTATCTGTCTGCTTTTTTTAAAGCTGCCCTTTTAATAACATTAATCTGTCTGACAGAAACATTTCTTAATAAACATTTATCTGATCTAATTCTTCTTGGCTGTGAATCACTAACAAATCTTTTGACAGTTCGATTATCTCTTTTCAGTTTTCATGATATATCAATTGTTTTCATGCCTTTTGCAAGGCATTGCACTATTTCATGCTTTTCATCTTCTGAAAGATCTTTCTTCCTCCCCACATTGCATAAGAACTGTGATTTGCTTAATAATGTGGAACAACCTCTTTAAGTTGGTTTCCCTTTAACTAAGATCACCTGGCAAGCTAATTACCTAACCTGTCTAAGATTGATACCAATTGTCTTAAAACATGCGAAATACAAACACTTTCTTTGAAAAAACTAAAACCTAAAAACTATTTTTTTCTTCTTTAAAGCTGCTTTCTGCCTTGATGCCCAATGACGCCTGAGATAGGCACAGGCTCCCCGTAACCCGAGGTAGTTCGGATAAGCGGTAGAAAATGAGTGAGTGAGTGAGTAAAGCTGCTTTGAGACAATGTTAAAAGCGCTTTACAAATCAACTGAAAAAAATATTGCCTCATCTGGCTTTGCTGAAATATATAGTAATGAAATAAAGTAGCGATCAATCGTGTCAAAAGCTGCAGTAAGGTAAGCATCATGAACAAAAAAACACAAGCTGTGCTGTCTCTGTGCTATAATGAGGCTTAAATCCTAAATGATTCCTATTGAATCAGCATTGAGCATAACAGTATGAGCATAACAGTATGAGCATAACAGCTCTGCAACAAAATTTTATAGAATATTGGAGATAAAGCAGAGGTGTTATCTGTTTAAAGAAAGATGTAGGTAAATGTATGCTGGTTGGTGATTTTAAGAAATTAGCGAAAATAATTTGATTTCTAAAAGGAGAGTAAAACATTAAGACCCTGGTCAGAAACTGTAATGTTATTTACAGGATTAGATATAATTTTTTTGCTTTTAAATTATTTGTCTAAATTTTCAAGTTCTGGCTGATATGCTTTGGAATTGAAATAGTTAATAGAGTTATTGTTCCTGTATATTTATGGTGTGTGCTTTTCTACAGTGGTAGTTAATTTTGCTACAGTAATAGATAGAAATTTAAAAATAGGACTATCTTTATCTTAAAATTGGTTTGTGAGATACTGTATGCTGATCTAGCAGCACTAAAAGATTTCCAGGGTCTCAGGAGGCTTTCCTTCCATGCTAATTGAGATGCTAACAGTTTGTCATGGATGGCTTGGACTATACCATGCCTGAACACCAGGGAGACTTTCTGGCAGGCTTTGTTTGTGTTGTGCTGCAGAATCCTGTGGTTCTGCATCTGTTGTGTCCTTGATGTTGCATTCCTCCTGTTTCTTGGATTTGTTCTCTGTTTTATGCACTTGTTTTTTATTTTGTTGTATCTTGTTTATTTTGTAGTTTAGTCGCGTTTCTTTTTGTTTGGTCGGTCTAGATTTGAAAAAGAACACATGATTATAGAACACAAAATTAGAGAACACTTTCAGATTCCTCCCAGTTATTGGTGTTAATCTGGCAGAATAAAGGTTTTTTTGTTGAATTGCCTTGGTTATTTTGTAAAACACTGTTCCAGTAGCAAAAAAAACAAAATTTCTTCAATTGTTGATCAATGAAGATTACATTATTTATGAAAAAATCAAGTGTTCATAAATTGTTCTCTAATTTTGATCTCCACTTTATAAATATTGTGCCTTTTTACACGTGGTCACTTCATGTGTTTTCTCTGATCAGATAGCTATCTGATTTGTTAAAACTGTTCCATTTACATTAGGCCACATAAATGTATCTTGGCGAATCAGATATCAATCCGATCTTTCTACTCCCGCCAAAAATGCAAATATATTTACCTCAATTCCGGGGTAATTGAAATGGAACACACTTTAGTATATGCGGTTTTCATAATGCAATCAAAAAGAAGACGAAAAAATTGTTACGAAGGTTATGCTACAAAAAACAGCATTTACTGTTTGCTGCATTTTCGCTGGGGGCAGCAGTGCATTTTAAGACCTAAAGAGACACCTGGGTGAAAGATCACGTGCGAGTGACGTACGTCCGTTTGGGAGGAGTATAGCGCTGACGCATGTGGCTTGAACAACCACATTCATTTACACCTGTCCAGTTTCATCTGAAATGTGTCCCAGACCACCTCCTGAAGTGGTTTGAATGATTGGCATTTAGACCTGGTCTTTTTACGATCAGATAGCTATCCGATCACAGAAAACTCATGAAGTGACCAGGTGTAAATAGCCCCATTGTTTCATGTGAAACAATGACATGTGAAGTGGAGATGAGTGGTGCTCCTGTGGGCGAGCCTTAGTGTCAGCTTTGGCTTTGCAACTATTCCACCGAGTCTTTCTTTTAGCCTCAAAATCCACAGTTGAAAAGCAGCAGAAAACCATACCCATGGAGTGTTGGGCAGCATAATGCTCTTTTCAGGAGAGACTGGGGATCTTTTCAAGATAGAGGGAATCATGGATAACTCCTAATATCAATCTATTTTTAAGAAAAAATTGAACTTTCTACTGTCAACCTGCCAATGACCCAAAGTACAAATACTGCACTATAGTCAGAAAAGGAATGGTTTCAAAAGAAGTAGAAGAAAGTTTTTGGAAAGCCCCTTCAGAACTATATTTCTGATGCACAGAAGGTGCACAGGAAATCCCCTCACAGAGAAATAAACATAGTATTCAGACACTTCCTTTTTTTAAAAAAAAAATTTATGCCTAGTGCATGTCAAAAAATTTTTTAATTTGTAGAACATAAAAAAGTATGTATTCATAAGCATAAAAATGAGCTGGGACATTCATAAGCATTGTGGTTCAATTTTGGCACATTCCTCTTGTTAAATCATGTTCTCCAATTATTAAGAGCATGTTGTGAAATCTTTCATGGCATACCTGTCTGGAGATGATTACGTGCTGTATTCTTCTACCAGTCAACTGATTGCCTCTTTAAACACCCATCCCAGTCAGACAAATAGTGACAAGAGTCTTGTCATTAAAAATAATTCAGTCACAGCGATTAAAGTTGAAGCAACACATTTTGTTCCATTATATAATCAAATGGAAAGGCATAAAATTTCTCAGGAACAAACTTATTAAGCAACACTCAAATGGACAAAGCTACAGAGTCATAGTTCACACAGTAAACATTCCCTTCCAGTAAATTTGTTTTAAAAATATGCAGATAAAAAGTTTACAAAACTACAACTAACCATTTCAAGACATATGGAATATTCCAGACAGGGCATAGACGTTTACCATGCAAAGAAACATCTATTTTTAACTGGTTGGTTTGTGGCTTCTCTACTCAAATCAACATTGCTCCCAGGGCTAACTTAAGATAAACTGGCAGAATTATCATTTATCCCCAATTGAAAATCAGGGTACAATCCATTAACTTTAGTGGCTGTCAGAGTATCTTTTGGACCCAGAAATCTAAATTTCTAGTGGAGAAGCTGCAGTCTTTGGAACTACAGTTGTTAGTCTAGCTAGACTGGCTAATGTTATCTAAATTAGTATTACAATACTACATGATAAAAGGACAATAAAACAACCAAAACTGATATGAATAAGAAGAAAATGAAAAGAAAATTTGTAGCTGATGTTAAATTTAATTTGTGAGCAGATGGTAAACTATTGACTATACAATGAATTAATGACTGTTGCTGAAATGTGCTCCTCATTTTCACAGCTTAGATGTCAAAATCAAATTGCACAGGTCTCTGCACTGATTGGGCAGAACTGCATACATTCACTTAATACACAAATGTACCAAATGCCAACCATCTATTTTTATCAGTTTGTTATATCTACTACAAATGGCTTAGGTCAGAAAAATGTCATAATTAGTTATCTATACATAATGATGTTTAAAAAAATACAAAAACAAAATATATGTAAAAAAAACACATTTTTTTAAGGAAGAAAACCTATCACTGTATCTCACTTGAATTCACTGAGCTCCTAAGAGCAACCCATTTTGTAGAAGTAGTCTGCATCTCTAGGTGCTTGATTTTATACCCTTGTGGCCATGGAAGTGATTGGAACACCTGAATTCAATGATTTTGAGGGATGTGTCAAAACTTTTGCCAATGTAGTGTCTGTAAATGCATTCATATTTAAATCATAATTGTGCAATACTAGACATGGTGTTGTGTAGTATATTCAATTTTAATCATTTCAAACATGCTGTGACTACTGAGTAAAATATTATATATATATATATATATATATATATATATATATATATATATATATATATATATATATATATATATATATATATATATATATATATATATATATTTTTTTTTTTTTTAAATATTATTTATTAGTATTTTTAGGGGTGTGTGTGTGCCCTGTGTTGGGTTGGCACTCCGTCCAGGTTGTATTCTGCCTTGATGCCCGATGACGCCTGAGATAGGCACAGGCTCCCCGTGACCCGAGGTAGTTCGGATAAGCGGTAGAAAATGAGTGATAGAGAGTATATTTAGTGCCCCTTTTCAACATTTGTAGTAGTTAACCTTCAGATTTGGAATATTAAGCTCATTCATTGTATATGTTTATAATAATAATTGGATGGATTATAGGTCATTAGATATAGTGTAAATCTTCATAAATATATTATGTACAAATAAAATAAACATCTAGAGGCAACAAGGTGACCAGATTCATTTCACTTCATCTAGTTTCTTATCACTTCATTTTTTGGAATCATGGTGCATTTCTTTGCTCAAAGTTAAATTACATGACTATGCTGGACATATTATGAACCTACTGTAGTCTGAGATTTCTCATTTCAAGCATTGCAATTTTCACTTCTATCTGTCAAGTTTATTATGTATAATTTTACATAATAGTATAATAGGAAACACTAGATACAATTTCACTTATACGTTTCCCTTCTTCAATTCTCTTCGGAAAGTTTCCTGTGCCCAGAGTGTTATAAAAGTGTCTTTCCCTGACCTACAACATTTAAACATTTTCTATTCTTATTATTATTTAATGTATAGTCTCTCTCTCACACTCTCTCTCTCTCGCTCTCTAACGAGATGTCCTAGCCACAACATGCCTATATTTCTTAAACAAATGACACTATAGCAGGTTAATAGTGTCAAACATCATGTAAGCAAATACTGGTAGTAGAGAAAGTTTCCTTTGTTGAATTTGATAGACATATTAGCACCAGAAGAGGGCCATATTCTGCCATTATTGCAGCAGGTTCAGACTATTTCTTATTCTGTATCAAATGTCAAATGAATTTCATGGATATGGACATGGATATAAATGGAGAAGAACCTTGTGAAAATGAGAAATTCTTCATTCATGAACAATTTCTTACCGGATGCAATGGTAATAGCATCTAGGATTGTGCATTAATGTGAATGTTTATGCAAGTAATGGAAATACTATAATCATATAAAACAAATACATATATAATTATTTCAATAAATACATAATTTCATAAATTTAAATAGAATATATTACATAATAAATAATAATAATAATAAAATAGTACCAAATAATCTACATAAAATTTAAAATGAATTAGTCTTAAAATGTGCTCAAAATGTGCAGATTGTAATGCCTTAGAAAGCATTCATCTGTGTTATATCTTTCAACCGCACATATGTTGCACCCTCTAGCATTCAAGCACACACTGTAGAGTTTTTACATTATTTGCATATGAATAGAACAGGACAGTTGTGAATTGGTACATAAACTTCAAACCATCCACCTAAAAGCAAAGCCAAAGAAAAACAAGAAAATTTGTTTCAATACAGAAATAATACACTTCAGATTTTGCCCAAGAGTCTCTTTTGTGTATTTAGATTTAAATATAGTTAAGACAGCAGATATTTTATACTTTTATGTTTAAGGACAAAGTATAGAAATGATTATGGTCTAAAGTGTACATGTGTGACAACATGCACAACAGGAGATAGGAATGCAGTGAGCAAGGGTATGGGTTGTGAGAAGCATTTGATGCCCTGCCTCTTTTCTCTTTGTCCTGTAAAAGGCAGTTCTTGGAATCGGGTGTCGTTTCTGCTTCTCGAAGCCTTACAGTTTAGTCAGAGTCATGCTATCAGGAGCAAACAGACATCTGCTTATGCACAAAGAGACATATGCTGCTAGAAAGATTAACATGGGCAAGTTTTCCTTTCAGAGGTAACCTTGGTCTGGAATAGGACACTCTGAGTCTGGTAAGACAAATGTTCTATCATTACTAATGCCAGTAACGTTCTTAATTATGTATTCATTTCTTGTTCATGTGTCAAAATCTTGTTCCCATTCTTTAGAGAGTAAATAGTTAGTGTCTAAATAGCAAACACCATAAATGTGCATTTAAGCCTTCATTGCTTATTGTATCACTATATTGTAATGTTGGTATGTTGAGTGTAAAATTTCCCATTCTGCAATGCTCATCAGTTTTGCCAAAATAAGCACAAATTTCTGTTTTAATGTTTCCTTCATGCCAGAAAGTTAGAATGCAGAGATATTCATTGAAAGCTTAGATTATTGATTTTTCTTTAACTTTCTTAACTGAAGAATGATGCAAAAGTGCAATATTTTTGGAAATTATCACAGAGAAAGCTGTTTAAATGATGCCAGTGCAGATTTATTGATTTATTTCTAAGAAATATTTTACTGACAGCTTAATTTGAATTCATACAATTAAAACAAATGTGTTGAAAATAGTTACACAGGTCTTATTTCCTACAGATATTCTGAGTGTACTCAGTGACATCACATATTGAGTTAAACTCAATACACTCAAAAAACACAGCACACCATGTGTTGCTATAGTAAACCCATCAGTGTTTTTCTATGTGTCTATCATAACAGTTTGTTACTGATAAATTTTATTATATTATAAGAAGTTTATTATAAATGATGTAACACAAAGAGCCACTTAAGCACACTGATTTAACATAAACAAATACATTTTAAACTTGCACATGCACTTGAAATTCAGCATTTTTAATTAAAACTTCATAAACCTTTAAAAAAAATCTTCACAAAAACATATCTATGTTAAGCACCATTGAAACAGTACTCCAAAGTCTGAAACAGTTTCCAACATATAAATTACAAACAAGGTAAATGTGCTCATGTTACAAATAGAAATATACTTATTATGAAGTAAAAATTTTCAAAACATTTAGAAAAAATAACCATCAAGGGCATATATTTCATGCACTGACCTAAGGTGATCTGCTCTCATTAACAAAATATATTCTCATTAACTATTTGTCAAAGACACAAAATTGTAGTCTGAAACTCTGAACCTATTAAAAATGTTATATCTAGGTGGACATACTGATACTATAATGATACAATATCTAAAGATTTATAATCCATCCAAGTCAGCAGCCAGCTTTGCCTTAAGGGGACCATGTTTTGCTGTAACCATATGCACTTTGCTAAGAGGTCCATAAATATATTTATAGTCATTATACTCAGGTAATTCTGTCAGGATAAAGAAACTTAAAATATTTGAGGTGATCTCAGTTATATAGTCATATATGTGTGTATGTATATATATATGTATATATAGTTGTGAGGTGGGGCTTCCATGGATTAGACTCGATTGGATTGAGAAAACGGGGAATCTGGAGGCCATATCAACCCCTCAAACTTATTGCTGTGCTCCACAAACCATTCCTGAACCATTTTTGTTTTGTGGAAGCGCGCATCAGTTCTGATGCTCACATGCCCATTGTTGGTGCTTTCGGTGGTGGACGGGGGTCAGCAATGGGCACCCTGATTTCTTCTCCAGATATTTACATTTACAGCATTTGGCAGATGCCCTTTTCCAGAGCAATGAACAAAAGTAATATATATTATTTGCATATCTTTCAAAAGTAAACTAGCCATAAGTCTAGCAAATTAAAGCTTGGGCAACTTATCCTTCAAACTGTAGCCACATTTACTTTACAGAATAGTGCATCAAATGTTCCTGGCTGTTTCAGAGGTTTTTAAATAAATTTGTCCAAATTGGGTTAATTGTCAATTTGCATGACAATTTGCATGAGTGACATGCATGCACTCTAATACAGATTTTTTTTAAATGACTTTTTGACAACATTGGCTGAGGTGAAATGTATCTACACATGAGATGGTGTGCGTGGCATAGTTCTATAAAATACAATTGGAAAAAAGCTTGTAAAAACACTTATGCAATGCAATGCACAGATATATAAATTTGTTGAACAATTGGAATATTTTGGAATAAAAAACATTCTACAATTGATGTAAATGAATAGAAATAGGCAAGATGAATAAATACTCCTCAATAGGAATGCTTGTTAAAAAAGAATAATCTAGTATATACAATAATTCAGTCAAAGGTTTGACAAATAACAAAGTATATATAAATATATATAATATATAATATTCTGAAATCTTATTAAAATTTAATATTTTACCTTTATTAATCTGAAAGTCCTGAAAAATTCTAACAGGTTATAAAAATTATTAGGCGACAAAACAACTCTAAAACTGAGGAAAAATCAGCACATTAGAATGATTTCTGAAGGATCATGTGACACTGAAGACTGGTGTAATGGCTGTTAAAAATTCAAATTCAATTTATTTGTATAGCACTTTTTACAATTCCCATTCTCAAAGCAGAAGTATGGAAACAGAAGAGAGAGAAAAAAAGAAATTTATATTTAATAACAATAATAAGAAAAAATAAGGATAAAAATAAATCAATGAATATATACAATTAAGTTTAAAATTAATTTAAAAATATTAACTTAAAATTTAAAATACTATATATCTATCCCTATCCCTAATGAGCAAGCCAGAGGCGACAGCAACAAGGAAAACCTCCCTGAGATGATATTAGGAAGAAACCTTGAGAGGAATAAGGCTCAGAAGGAAACCCATTCTCATTTGGGTGACACTGGACAGTAAATAATGTAAATGTAAATAATGTCCTTTCTACAACATTTTATAATAGTGCAACCGAGAGATCCTGAGGAACTAATGGGTCATTGCAAACTCTGAGTTCAGCATAAACCTGATTGCTTGATAAAGACTAGACCATACAGCTGACTGACACAACATGAAGGCATGAGAGTTTCTGGGCAGCTCCATCCACAACAATTCCCTGAGACACTGGCTGACCATGCAGATCAATCCCTGGCAGGGTGACCACCCAGCGACAAGACTCCAAACAGGTGTAGAACATCAGGATTGACAAAGTAGCTCCGTAAGAAGAGATGATCAGGCTAATGAGCTCGGGAGTGACAATTAAGTGCTTTATAGTTTAGTAATAGTATTTTATAATCAATGCAAAACTTAACTGGGAGCCAATGCAATGATGATAAGATGGGGTGATATGTTCATATTTTCTGGTTCTAGTTAAAATTCTAGTTGCTGCGTTTTGGACTAATTGTTTATGCTCCTACTGGAACATCCAGACAGTAAAGAATTACTGTACAATAATCCAACCTAGAGGTAAAAATGCATGAACTAGCATTTCTGTATCATGTAATGACATCATATTTCTTATCTTAGCAATATTTCTGAGAAGAAAGAAGGCTACACTTGTGATCTATGTGAGCTTCAAATGAGAGTCTCAAAATCACACCAAGGTCTTTTACTGCTGATGTAATAGAAAGACCATCCAGAGTTACTCTGTAATCAGAAATCTTACCTCTGGCTGCCTGTAGACCTAGTAAACGCACTTCTGTCTTGTCAGAGTTAAGCAGGAAGAAGTTAGTAAGCATCCACTAATGTCCTTCGCACATCTTCAATCTTATTAAGCTGGTGAGTCACATCTGACTTAGCTGAAACATATAGCTGCATGTCATCAGCATAACAGTGGAAGCCAATACCATGTTTACGAATAATTGCACCAAGGGGTAGCATATATAGGGAGAAAAGCAATGGATCTAAAACAGAACCTTGCGGAACCCCGAACATTACCTTAGTTTGTTTAGAGTAGTCACCATTTAGATCTAGGAACTGATATCGATCTGTCAAATAAGACCCGATCCTGGAGAAGGCTGTCCCTTTAACAGCAACAACATGTTCTAGCCTATCAAGTAGAATAGCATGGTCAATGGTATCAAAAACTGCACTAAGATCAAGCAATACCGGCAGAAACAAAACCCTGATCAGAGGCCAGTAACAGGTCATTTACAACTTTAACCAGCACTGTCTCTTTGCTATGATGAGGCCTAAATCCTGACTGATACATTTCATGAATATTATTCCAATGTAGGTACTGTATGAGCATAACTGCTGAGTGACAATCTTTTCTAGGATCTTGGAGATAAAGGGGAGGTTTGATATACAGTATGCCTATAGTTGGCTTGGGTCGAGGTCAGGTTTTTTAATCAATGGTTTGATAATCGCTATCTTAAAAGATTTCGGCACATAGCCAGTGCTAAGGGAATAATTTATTATCTTTAGAATGGGTTGGATAGCTACTGGTAGTAGTCTGTTTTAAGAAACACGTGGGTAGGGGATCCAGTATGCAGGATGATAATTTTGAAGAGGAAATCAGTGAAAATAAGTCAGTCTGTTGAAGGGGATTAAAACGGTCTAATTACTGATCAAAAACAGAAATATTATCTATGGCATTATCTATCAATTTGTTTGGTATTAAATAATTGGTCTGAATTTTCTGCCTGATGTTATCAATTTTTCCATTGAAATAATTCATAAAGTCATTACGTGCTACAAAAAGAAGGTGTTTTTATTCCTATTTAATTTTGCTACAGTATAAAATATAAATTAGGATCATTTTTGTTATCTTCAATAAGTCTTGAAAAATACGCGGATCTAGCAGCACTAAGATTTTTTTTTTTTGTAGCTATGAAGGCTTTCCTTCCATGCTAATCAAAATACTGTTAATTTACTTTGATGCCATTTATGTTCTACTTTCCTAGCTGATTGTTTTAAAGTTTGTGTGTTTTCATTGAACCAGGGTGCTAGTTTTTTCTCTCTAATTACTTTCTTTTTAAGTGGAGTTACAATATCTAGGGTGTAGCAAAACACTGACTCTAAATTCTCAGTCACCTGATCGAGTGGGGTCAGATGGTGATCCAATCATGGATGATAATTCTGGGAGACTGTATGTAAATGTCTCTGCAGTAGTAGATGTAAATGCACATTTAACATGGTGACGTGGCAAATTGCAAAATCGTGTAATTTAAATGAAATGAGATAATGGTCAGAGATAGCTTCTGATTGAGGCACTGTGACTATATATTCTATATTTAATCCAAGAGTTAGACCAAGATCAAGAGTGAGAGCTCCATTATGAGTGGGTCCTATTACATACTGGTTAACCCCTACTGAATCTAAGATGGAAACAACTGCTGTTCTTAGAGGATCTTCTAACTTATCAAAATGAATATTAAAGTCTCCAGCAATTACTGCTTTGTCTAAAGAAACAACTAGGTTTGAAATTCCATCCATCCATCCATCCATCTTCTACCGCTTATCCGGGGCCGGGTCGCGGGGGCAGCAGTCTGAGCAGGGACACCCAGACTTCCCTCTCCCCAGACACTTCCTCCAGCTCCTCCGGGGGAATACCGAGGCGTTCCCAGGCCAGCCGAGAGACATAGTCCCTCCAGCGTGTCCTAGGTCTTCCCCGGGGCCTCCTTCCGGTTGGACATGCCCGGAACACCTCCCCAGGGAGGCGTCCAGGAGGCATCCGGAACAGATGCCCGAGCCACCTCAGCTGACTCCTCTCGATGTGGAGGAGCAGCGGCTCTACTCTGAGCTCCTCCCGAGTGACCGAGCTCCTCACCCTATCTCTAAGGGAGCGCCCAGCCACCCTGCGGAGGAAACTCATTTCGGCCGCCTGTATCCGGGATCTTGTCCTTTCGGTCATGACCCAAAGCTCATGACCATAGGTAAGGGTAGGAACGTAGATCGACTGGTAAATAGAGAGCTTCGCCTTGCGGCTCAGCTTTTTCTTCACCACAACAGACCGGTATATCGACCGCATCACTGCAGAAGATACACCGATCCGCCTGTCGATCTCCCGCTCCATCCTTCCCTCACTCGTGAACAAGACCCCAAGATACTTAAACTCCTCCACTTGAGGCAGGAGCTTTCCACCAACCCGAAGGGGACAAGCCACCCTTTTCCGGCTGAGAACCATGGCCTCGGACTTGGAGGTGCTGATTCTCATCCCTGCCGCTTCACACTCGGCTGCAAACCGTCCCAGTGCACGCTGAAGGTCCTGATTTGAAGAAGCCAACAGGACAACATCATCTGCAAAAAGCAGAGACGAAATCCCGTGGTCCCCAAACCGGACTCCCTCCGGCCCCTGACTGCGCCTAGAAATCCTGTCCATATAAATAATGAACAGGACCGGTGACAAAGGGCAGCCCTGCCGGAGTCCAACATGCACCGGGAACAAGTCTGACTTACTGCCGGCAATGCGAACCAAACTCCTGCTCCGGTCATATAGGGACCGAACAGCCCTTAGCAAAGGGCCCCGGACCCCATACTCCCAGAGCACCCCCCACAGATCACCACGAGGGACACAGTCGAATGCCTTCTCCAGATCCACAAAGCACATGTGGACTGGTTGGGCAAACTCCCATGAACCCTCCAGCAACCTGGTGAGGGTATAGAGATGGTCCAGTGTTCCACGACCGGGACGAAACCCACATTGTTCCTCCTGAATCCGAGGTTCGACTATCGGCCGAATTCTCCTCTCCAGTACCCTGGCATAGACTTTTCCGGGGAGGCTGAGGAGTGTGATCCCCCTGTAGTTGGAACACACCCTCCGGTCCCCCTTCTTAAACAGAGGGACCACCACCCCAGTCTGCCAGTCCAGAGGCACTGTCCCCAGCCGCCACGCGATGTTGCAGAGGCGTGTCAACCAAGACAGCCCCACAACATCCAGAGACTTGAGGTACTCAGGGCGGATCTCATCCACCCCCGGTGCCTTGCCACTGAGGAGCTTCTCAACCACCTCAGTGACCTCAGCTTGGGGGATCGATGAGTCCTCAACTGAGCCCTCTGCCTCTGCTTCCTCAGTGGAAGACATGTCGGTGGGGTTGAGGAGATCCTCGAAGTACTCCTTCCACCGTCCGAGAATGTCCCCAGTCGAAGTCAGCAGATTCCCACTCTCACTGTAAACAGTGTGAGCAGGGCACTGCTTCCCCTTCCTGAGGCGCCGGACGGTTTGCCAGAATTTCTTCGAGGCCAACCTTTAGTCCTTCTCCATGGCCTCACCGAACTCTTCCCAGACCCGAGTTTTTGCCTCTGCAACCACCTGGGCTGAAGCTCGCTTGGCCCTCCGGTACCTATCAGCTGCCTCCGGAGTCCCCCGAGCCAACCAGGCTCGATAGGACTCCTTCTTCAGCTTGACGGCATCCCTTACTTCCGGTGTCCACCACCGGGTTCGGGGATTGCCGCCACGACAGGCACCAGAGACCTTACGGCCACAGCTCCGCGTGGCCGCGTCGACAATGGAGGTGGAGAACATGGTCCACTCAGACTCAACGTCTCCAACCTCCCTCGGGATCTGGTTGAAGCTCTGCCGGAGGTGGGAGTTGAAGATCTCTCTGACCGGAGACTCTGCCAAACGTTCCCAGCGGACCCTCACAGTACGTTTGGGTCTGCCAAGTCTGTCCAACTTCCTCCCCGGCCATCGGATCCAATTCACCACCAGGTGGTGATCAGTTGACAGCTCCGCCCCTCTCTTTACCCGAGTGTCCAAGACATACGGCCGGAGGTCAGATGAAACAACCACAAAGTCGATCATCGACCTCCGACCTAGGGTGTCCTGATGCCATGTGTACTGATGGACACCCTTATGCTTGAACATGGTGTTCATTATGGACAAACTGTGACTAGCACAGAAGTCCAATAACAGAACACCACTCGGGTTCAGGTCGGGGGGGCCGTTCCTCCCAATCACGCCCCTCCAGGTGTCACTGTCGCTGCCCACGTGAGCGTTGAAGTCCCCCAGTAGAATGACGGAGTCCCCGGTCGGAGCACTTTCCAGCACCCCTCCCAGAGACTCCAAGAAGGTCGGGTACTCTACACTGCCATTTGGCCCGTAAGCACAAATAACAGTGAGAGACCTCTCCCCGACCCGAAGGCGTAGGGAAACGACCCTCTCGTTCACCGGGGTGAACTCCAACACATGGCTGCTGAGCTGGGGGGCTATAAGCAAGCCCACACCAGCCCGCCGCCTCTCACCGCGGGCAACTCCAGAGTAGTAGAGAGCCCAGCCTCTCTCAAGGAGTTGGGTTCCAGAGCCCAAGCCGTGCGTGGAGGTGAGCCCAACTATATCTAGTCGGTATCTCTCGACCTCCCGCACCAGCTCAGGCTCCTTCCCCCCCAGCGAGGTGACATTCCATGTCCCTAGAGCCAGATTCCGTGTCCGGGGATTGGGTCGCCGAGGCTCCCGCCTTCGACTGCCACCCAATCCACATTGCACCAGCCCCTTACGGTTTCTCCTGCAGGTGGTGGGCCCACAGGAGATCGGCCCCACGTCACTCTTTCGGGCTGTGCCCGGCCGGGCCCCATGGGGTAAGACCCGGCCACCAGGCGCTCGCATGCGAGCCCCAACCCCGGGCCTGGCTCCAGGGTGGGGCCCCGGTTGCGCCATACCGGGCGACGTCACGGACCTTGTTTTATTCTTCTTCATAAAGGGCTCTTGAACCGCTCTTTGTCTGGCCTGTCACCCAGGACCTGTTTGCCTTGGGAGACCCTACCAGGGGCAAAAAGCCCCAGACAACATAGCTCCTAGGATCATTCAGGCACGCAAACCCCTCCACCACAATAAGGTGGCGGTTCAAGGAGGGGAAATTAAATTTCAGGCGGTTCAAGGTTTGAAATTAAATCTGCAAATTCACAGAGGAATTCAGAATATGGCTCAGGAGGTCTGTAAATAACAATTAGAGGAACTGACTCAGTACACTTAGTTTGGTGGCTATATATGTTATGTTAGTATGCAGAACTTCGAATGAGTTGAAAACATGTCTAGATTCTTGCTTAATGCCTACCTTATCATCAGGAATAACTGCGACACCTCCTCCCTGCGACACCTCCTCCCTACAAACTACCACCTGTTTGTAGTTTTTTGTTTAGCTAGGGAAACAGACACAGTCTCTATATTGTGACGACTCAGTGCAGCTAGTAGACGGTCAGATTAGCCAGCTTGTCTGCTCCCTGTCCCTGGCTCTGGATTGTCACCAATTAACTTAAACTATGTGCTATAAGCACCACCTGGACATCCAGCAGTTCAGTGACCATAACCTGCTGTAAGCTACACCGCCACGCCGCATTGGGTTGGGCCAGAGCATACTACGGCATTTGCTAATTCCCTCAGAACCAGGAGTTAAATAGAGGTGCAGATGCACAAAGGCACCTAAAGGGGATTCTAGAAGCAATTCTTGATTCAATCTAGTATATGTAAGAATATGTCTAGAATATGTAATTCAGTAATGCTACAGCATATATACAAAAACCTAATATATGGTTTATATATGGTCTTTTTCATTTTATCCATACAGTAGCTGACTCTGAAATTGAATACAGTTACAGTTTTTACATATTTTATCAAGCTTCAACAACTGGAAACATATTTTAAATGGATAATATGCAAAAATAATATGCTAGTTGTATGATGAAAATAAATAAATAAATAAATAAATAAATAAATAAATATATATATATATATATATATATATATATATATATATATATATATATGTCATGTACAGTTGTCACAAGGTTACATATATCAAGTTATATAAAATTCATCAACGTTAAAACCAGTTATACCACTTAAAACCAGAATAAGGTGTTAACATTAGATTATGACAAGTAAATTATAAGTTGATCTCTCTAATAGCAACATGAAAGAAAATGTTTTAAAACAGCCTGTTTTTTAGACATCAAATTGATCATGTATGTATCTTATATATAAAATATCTGGAATATCTGCTTGTTGTGAGGGGTCTTGTGAAAGCACCTTATTTTATATATATATAGTACAGTATATAATGTTTGTCTACATTACAGGGGTTTGGGGGATGTCAGTGAAGTTGCGTTTTGATTGGCCAGCAAAATATGGCATGGTGCAGAGAAGTTGCTCCTTCACTGGAGTTAACACACTGACCAACAGACATAGGTAAGTCTTATGTCTTTATAACCTCCAAATGGTTTCCAGCAAGCTGTTGGTGCTTTATGCACTAGTATGGGTATATTGTTATGTGAGTGTTTGTAGTGAGGTGGGCTTTTTTCAATATGTCATGTACAGTTGTCACAAGGTTACATATATCAAGTTATATAAAATTCATCAACGTTAAAACCAGTTATACCACTTAAAACCAGAATAAGGTGTTAACATTAGATTATGACAAGTAAATTATAAGTTGATCTCTCTAATAGCAACATGAAAGAAAATGTTTTAAAACAGCCTGTTTTTTAGACATCAAATTGATCATGTATGTATCTTATATATAAAATATCTGGAATATCTGCTTGTTGTGAGGGGTCTTGTGAAAGCACCTTAATAGATGTATTTGATGTACAGTATAGCAACTGTAATAATGGGAGATCACATTAAATTATGTTTAAGGCGATGTGCATAGTATGATTAAATTTCCTCTTGGTATGATAGAATTAGCATAGAGAATTTAATTGACTGAAGAAGAATGACTCATTGATGTTGTGTACGTAGTGAGACGTTTTGATAGGGCATTCAAATCCAGAGAGAGCTACAAGAGTACAGATATTTTGTTGCAGATTTCAGAGACAAATGAGATAGTACAAATGGTTACATATTGAACTCTTTTTCTTTTTTCTTGTCTCCCTTTCCCATCCCGTCTTTCCCCAAACACTCCATAGGTTATCTTATGCTCGTACTTCTCTTCGCACCAAAGGCCTGCCAGGAAAATCTACAAGAATCCTTTCTTCTACTCAGGTGGTTGGCAGTATTTGGGGACAGCAACCTGAGCAGGTGGACAGAGTTTTCCAGGCTTTACAGAAGGGGCTCAAGTATGAACTAATTGTTTTATTGTTATACACAGCTAGTGTGTTGATATTCTGCCTAAAATAGTAAATAAAAATTGAATGTAATATAAAGGAAATCCATTATAATAATTAATAGCTTTTGGAAATGAAATAAGCTTTTGGCTCATAGGGAGTATCTTGAAGGTCACAAAACAGAGCTGGAATTCCTCTTATCCCAGCAAAGAGACTCTACAAGGAATTCAAGACTGGTAAGACCATTAGCTCCATATTCCTTGCTGACTAGCTGTTCATAAAAATATGAACAGTTGACCACAACCTGTTAGGATTATGATTGTAAATGTAATTATAGGTTGCATTAGCAAAATTAAGCAAAATATATATGATTTGAAGGTTTTTTATTTTATCTTTTAGGCTTTTTTCTATGACTTAGAGAAGGTGAGTTTTTCTTTAGTTCTGCACACTTTATTTCTTTATTTATCTTTTTTATTTATATTTGAAGTTTGGGTAAACTGGATAAATGTCTTTTCCCCCTACAACAGGATATAAGAGCCTTGGAAAGATACATACGGAGACTGGAGTTTCAAATTAGTAAGGTAAAACTTTTATTTTTAGCCCGCAGCTAAGTATTTATTACATGTGTGGTGAGATCCATGCATAAATACATTAGGATTAAAGTGAAGTTCATTAACAGAGGTTTTTCAAGACACATACATTATGTGAGAGGATGAAGATAATTTGGCTCGGGTGAAGTTTTAGGTGTATATATCTTTCCATTCACACTAAAGGGCAAATGCAATCAAGCAAGAAGGGATTCAAATAATACAAATGTTATTATTTAAGGCAATTTACCAACAACCAACAAAAACATGTTTATTGAGTACAGAAAAATGGTATTCAGTGTTCTCTGTAACAAGTGGATTGTTAGTTTTCCAGTCATGTTCCCAAGGGGACAGATTTGAGTGATGCACGAATACTGCTTTAATCGTCCATTCTGTATAGTTTGATAAAACAGAACAGAATGAAACATTCTCCAGTTTAAGCTACTATAGATAAAATAATATAAAACACAAAGAGATAAAAGTAAGAAAAGCACACCTGACCATTAAAAAAATTATTACCTATTATCATGTCATACCAGCAACATAATTTTCATCAATCCTCATGGATGTAACCTCAGGATTTCTTATTTTTAATAAAGCTAGTGTTTGCTGTAAAAATTTCCAGGTCTGCATTGTGTATATTATTGTCTTACACATACAGGTGGAAGGGTTATATGAGACATATTGTATCCAGTGGAGATTATGCCAAGGAGCTGTTAATATGAAACGAGCATTTTCACTCTCCCCATCTTCACGGGAATCACGAGAGAGCCTGCTGGAGCTGAACCGCAACCACAGACACATCTTAGAGGTATGTGTGACAGTCACACACACACACAAACACACACACAAATAATACTAATAATATTTCTACAATATCAACTAACTTTTTGAATGGATGAGCTCTTCCTGCTTCTCTGGCCAATATAAATAAAGCTTGGCCATTGCACCAGTAATTCTATTTTCAAATTGAATTTTACATAGTTCAGTTGCAGGCTAGCTTAAATTTTTCGCTTAAAGTTTCTTGAGTTGGTAATTTCTTGTTTCATTCTTTTCTTTTTTTTCCTCTCTCTCACCTGGATCATGATTGATTAGTTAATGGAACATATAGCCCAAAGTAACAGTGTGCTTTGTATTTTACTATGTATTTATATTTTAATGCTGTTGGCTTGCAACTCTATATAAATTGTCTTCCTAGCTGAAATAGACACATGAGTGTGATATCTAACTTCACATAACATATCACTGTTGCAAATGTTAATATACTCAACACTTTGAAGATATTCCTGATCAGCCCGTGGTTCCTGTCAGCCTGTGGTTACTTCATAGCTATCAAGATTATTATTAGTTGTGCAATTACTTGTTGATACAAGATGAAGGCACAGCACCATAGTAAATTTTAATAAACTGCTGATGTTTATAGAATATGTGTTCAATGGAAGGAGAATTGGAGATCCTACTGGGAGAGTTGCAAATAAAAATGAAAGGTATAAATCACCAATTTATGGTTAGATATATGATACTTACCCTACATTCTGCCACTTTGTGTAATAAATCCTTTTCCTGGCAGGTTTGATTGGTTTTGCTCGTCTCTGCCCAGGGGATCAATATGAGGTAAATATGACTTGTGTAGTATCCCCACTGCACTTATATGGATATACAATGCCATTTGGCACCCATTATGAAAACAAGCAATTAATCTCTAAAAAACTTCACATCTAATATATAATATTTTGGGTTTAGATATACAGGTGCACTGCATATTTTATTTATGAAAACATAAAAAATTAAATCCTTCCCACAAACACATACTACTGTATACTGAAGAGATGAAGAGAACATGAGTTCCAGACATTTGGTATGCTGTATCTAGGCAAAGTATCACTGATCCACCCCTATATTTTAGAGTTGGTGCAAAGTACTTTATGTAGACTCATTTTGCTGTCAATGCTAATGGTGTGCAGACCAAAAAACAATTGCTTTACTGGGTCACAATGCGTGATACCATTTGTAGTTCAAAGGACAGTTGTTGACTTTCAGGCTTGTGGGATGCGCTCTGGAAGGGCTTCTTTCTCTGAATACTTTCAAATAGCTTGTTTTTATGAAAGTGTCTTCACATCCTCCTTATTTTGTGGGTGACACTGTGTTCAATACATAACAATTGCATTTGTGTTTCGTACTATTGAACCTTTCTGTTTAGTAGGTGATATGTATTGTTAATTTTAATTGTTTATGTAAATAAATAGTTTATAGTTTTTTTTAAATATACATTACTAAATTTGTGCAGGTCAAATAATCATCCAACTCTTTTGTGAGGTTTCTGAGTTCTGTTTTTATTGACAACGGTTTATATTCAGTGAGGTTGTTGAGACTGAGAACAAAACAAAAATAATATACTTTTATAATGAATAATGATATTTGAATGATAATTTAATTGCATTTATTCACAATATTGTTTAGGATGTTAATAACTTTGACACATTATTTTGTGGTAAATAATAGTTCTAGTCATCCTGGTGGAATATGGTAAATTAGTAGAATAGTTGTATACACATATACAAACCAAACCACTCTCACTATGTAGGTATTAATACGATTGGGACAACAGCGATGGAGAATCAGAGGGCGGATACAGACTGATGACCAACAGCTATGGAATGAAGAGCAAATGGTTTTCCTCCCTCATATTCACGAGAGCTTTGAGATCAAGGTGATTTATGCGTACCCACACACCTGTTCAAACAGAACTGTCTCTAAAGGCTCTGATGACAGAATAGTCCCTTATATGCCATTTATGATAGCTGCATCAGGTATTACATGACCATAGGCAGGTTTCAGCTACTTCTGAAGAAATGTTAACAAAATTTAAAAGGACATTTTTTCACTTGTAATATAATGATATAGATTTTTTATTGCATGCAATTTCCATTAAGAAATTCCAATAAACGTAAAATACATTTCAAGAACAAACAGCTTAAAAGAAAACAACAGGAAAATGCACTTCTGCAGTTTCAGGTTTAAGGAGCGCAGGGCAGGATATAATCATATTATTTGCTGTGCAATCAGGAACTGTGCAAAAACTCAGCTGGATGGTGCATTTTAAAAGTGATTCTTCAGTACATTTTGATATAATCCTTTAAAAATTGGTTGTGATTATAATAACCATAGAAGTTATTTGTAAAGCATTTAAGATTTTACACATGACACTGTAGGTTTATTTAATCTCTTTCTGTCAAAAGCTTCCTTGCATACCTATTAAATATTTTTAACAGATGTTAAAATATTTACACTTAATAAAATATACTTATATAAAATAAATATTTATACTTGTCTAATGTTTAATGTCTAATGTTTAAATTTGACTAATGATAGTTTAGACAAGCATGCAGTGATAGAAATTATTTTATGGTAATGAACTCAAGTTAATGTACGGAAGCGTATTGCATTCACTTGAGGAAAAAAAATCTACTCTGTTTTTCTGAATTAACGACTTAATTATCTCAAAATTATGAGAGAATTTTTCAGGAAAAAATTTTTTTTGCTCTGTTTTTCTGAATTAACGACTTAATTATCTCAAAATTATGAGATAATGCTTCACGGATATAAGATGATGCATCTGAAATGCATTCAGGCTGGCTATGTGGTGACACAAGAGACAATCAGGCAATTGTTGAAAATACTGGATCCCCATGGAGTGCAACTGAGGCGCCGGAATCGTCTTCGGCGACGTTTGTATCATAATCCAGGCCGAACTTTTTATGGCATGTTGATTCATATGATAAACTCAAACCATATGGGATCTGCATCAATGGTGTAATCGACTGGTTTTCACGAATGGTGATACGGCTACCGTGAAGTATACCATATCGGTTCAACTGATCCTGGAGAAACACAGCAACGTCAAGCAGATCAGAATGTTCTTTTCGTCTGAACAGTAAAATAAACAGTAAAGTAAAATAAAACCGGATTAAACTTGAAAGGCGGGACATGTTTACTTCCATGCAATCCACATTAAGTCGTTAATTCAGAAAAACAGACCAAAAAAATTTTTATTCATGAAAAATTCTCATAATTTTGAGATAATTAAGTCGTTAATTCAGAAAAACAGAGCAAAAAAATTTTTTTCCTGAAAAATTCTCATAATTTTGAGATAATTAAGTCGTTAATTCAGAAAACAGTAGATTTTTTTTTCCTCAAGTGAATGCAATACGCTTCCGTATTAATGTGATAATGAGTTGAGTGTGTGTGAGATTTGAAAGGGGTTGAAGGGGGTGTGGCATCCTAATGGCTTGTGAAAATGATCTCCTATTTTTTGTGAAGAAAAATAGTCTTTTGGCATATTTTGAGTGATAATTGTATTAGTGTACTCTGATGTTATGAAGAGAAGCAGGTGAGGACAGGTTTGCAGGTCTAGTAATATATGATCAGCAAAAACATCACTGGATTGTGGCACTGTAATATCAAGAATATCATGTAGGGATGATATGATCCTACTGTACATTATAGATTTTTTTTTACAGAGGTTCATAACACAAGCACAATTACAGTTGAAAATTAATGGAGCTCATTATCATTTTCTTGCCACATTCAGGTATTAGCTATAGTTGGAAAGTAACCTTTTTAGGGCTTTATCTTCTGGTACCTGGAGCAAATGCTTCCATAATAACCAGACAAATAGAGTTGTGCTTACAATTCTAGGAGAACTGCATTTTTATTCAGTGGACCACTCTTGCATTTCTTAATGACTTTCAACCCTTTGAAATCCTAGGGTGCATCCCAGATTGCAAATAATAGGGCTTTCAATTTTTTCTCTCAATTCCAGCTATCACAAACATACAAATACATTACAAAATGCAAATACACACAACAACTGTTGAGCCGCACTTTACTATGTGGAATATAAGTCTCCATCCAGTCCTGTGAAGTATTGGCCCAAGTACTAATTTTGCAACAATCAAAATGTCTGTTGATGTCTGTTGCATCAAAATTTACCTTTGTGCCACAATATTATATTTTCCCCCAAATGTTATGGAATGTAGATTTATTTATTGTTTTTTTGCTAATGTTCAAGGAGTGAATAGTAATGCAAGATGTGAGATGTAATGCATTGTATGTGTTGGCTTGTTGAGTGGCTTCAACAAATGTGCTTGGTTTGGTCTCAATGATGCCATGCAAAGGTCCCAGCCAGAAAGTGACTGACAAACTGCTTCAGTTCAAAGCGCTTCTCTGACTGCATTGGGTGAGGTTTCGGGCAGTGACTGCAGTCAGAGAGTTTTGGGTTAACATAAAGGGCTGTTCCCTTTCTTCCAATGCTACGAAACATGACTGCAAGCAATACCTCTCTGGAGCCCAGACCAACCCTGCACAAACACAGCTCTTCTGACAGCTGAATAATCCAGCTGGCTCTCTGGTGGCACACTACAGGTTTCCCTCTCTAGTAAGAAAAGTTTGGATGCAGAGCCACTCATCTATCTTCTATCTTCTAACCAAAGATGTCCATGTATGCCTCAGAATTATTCTGGAGATCAGGTGACAAGGGACAGGGAACTTCCCGGTGGAGTTATGGGAGAGGAGGAAGTGGTCTAGAGGCTTTCTAACAATCCATGGCCTGCTGGTCTGTGATTTGTAATTTCTTTACCATAACCAATTATTTCACTGAAAGTATAACCAAAATAAATGAATATAGCCCAGACCTTATATTTAACCCCTGTTTGTGATTGCAGAATAGAAATGCTTAGTGATCAACATCATACACCACACATCTTGGCATGCGTTGCAAAGTAACATAACCATCATATGATGATATGTGTCCTTTAGGTAACAGAGGTAAAGAACCTGAGCTCCAACTTAGTTGGAATGGTGACATGTAAATGTGCAGACTTCTACAGTGCACATCCACAAATGATGATTGTTGACATTACGGAACTGGCAACCATCAAACTCCAACTGGAAGTGGTCTGGAAGTAAGTAGTACATCCTTTGTAAAATATTTTCTTAACTCAGTATATTTTGCAGGCCAGATGGAGGGAATTTTCAGGTCTAATTAAAACCTTACATCCAGCATCACATGCTGTCAACTGGAGAAATAAAGAAATATTTCATGGCTATACTATTTTTGCAGTGTACAATTTACAGTTACAATTTATATGATTTCTTTAATACAGCTAAAATCCCAGGTGATAGCAGTTGATATTTGACATTATCTCTTTAAATTCTGAAGTCACTTGCCTAAGACTGCAAACTGTAAGCTATTGTAATTTTGTTCTGAGCTTGTTTTGCCCTTAGAGTGTTTAGACAATGGTTACCACAGTGGCACAAAAAGTTTCTATTGCCTTACTCAGTCTTACTTTATATGCAGTCCTTTTGACAGTGGCATGGTAAAGTATCTCATGTCATCTGCCAGTCGACAGTCTACCAACAGCAGGAAAATACCGGTGAGCAACTATGCACCTCCTAACACTCCCACCTTCTCAGTCATATACTTTTAAGTGAAATGTGAACTTGAAAAAAGGCCATGCATCTATTATTTGACAGTCTATGCTGCACCAGTTTCAAAACACAGATGGCTCTTTCTCCATTGGCTCACATGAATCCCGGGGTGTGTTTCTGCTTAATTACCTGACTGAATCTGCCCAGGCAGTCTCTCCTTTGGTCTATGAAAGGGCCAGTCATCCTCCAATCTTCCCTGACATTTCCATGGATTGTCAGTCAGTGTATGATGACCTTTTACAGACACCCCTTCCAAAGGTAGAATTCATGCAAAAATCAATTAGAAAAAACATAGTATTCTAAACACTGCATGATCTTCTAATTTTCAATTTGCAATCTACAGGGTGATAAAATTGATGATATGTCTTCGGAGCCCAAGAACGGCTCTCCTGTTCGAGGTGACAGCAAGCGGGACTCTTTAACTCTTTTTCCATGTTACAGCACTCCTGACATTCTTCAAAAAAATGGTGTGGTGGCCACCAATCAGGAATTGGAACCAGTGAAGGCAAAAGTGGCTACAAATAATCACATAGACAAAGTTGAAAAAGGGGTAGAAGAAAAGCAAAAGGTCCTAGTGATGGGTGTAGGGAATTCCCAAAAAAGAGCAGTGGCCATGAAGGTTGGACTGTTGCAAGCACAGATTACTACTATCTTACAGGAGATGAGTTTTATCAAGGAGATAAAGCATCTAAATCTACAAATACAGCAGCTTAACCAGGTCTTAAAGGTGAATCAGGTCTTAAAAGTGTTACCACCAACTCTAAAATGAAGTTTAATCATTTATCATCCATTTGTATTGAATTTATTCTTTCTATGTTTTAGAGGAACATCTACATTCTTCAGACCTCCTCTAGAGAGGCACTAGATGTTGAGGAAGAGGAAGTTCTGGGCAGTTTTGACTTTTTGTCCTTTGATTTCAACACAGAAGACACCAACTCCTGCATGAGTAGCAGCAGGCTCATGGACACTAGGTACAGTAGACTAGAGATTATTTACTAATGGTAGAATTTAGTTGGTCAGTCACTGAATGTAGAAGATGGCATCTGTATCTGATTTAAAAAAAAAAAAAAGAGACATATACATACAAGGGGCATAAAAAGTGCAAAGTAAATTCAATTAAATGTTATTTGTATAGCAGATTTAACAATAGACCATTTTACTCACTGAGAAGGTATGTGGAAGGAACATCCTTCATTAGAAAGCTAACACTTATTAAAGTAATGCAATTACTAATGATGGAGGAAGAATGACATCCTGCAACTAAAACCCAAGCTGAATGTTTGCATTAATTAGTGTTCACAAAGTAACTTCTTGTCTGAATGTAAGCTAAATATTAGATATAAATAATATTCATTCATTCATCTTCTACCGCTTATCCGAACTACCTCGGGTCACGGGGAGCCTGTGCCTATCTCAGGCGTCATCGGGCATCAAGGCAGGATACACCCTGGACGGAGTGCCAACCCATCGCAGGGCACACACACTCTCATTCACTCACACAATCACACACTAGGGACAATTTTCCAGAGATGCCAATCAACCTACCATGCATGTCTTTGGACCGGGGGAGGAAACTGGAGTACCCGGAGGAAACCCCCGAGGCACGGGGAGAACATGCAAACTCCACACACACAAGGTGGAGGCGGGAATCGAACCCCGACCCTGGAGGTGTGAGGCGAACGCGCTAACCACTAAGCCACCGTGCCCCCTATATATAAATAATATTATTTAATATAAATTTTTATCCTTTGCTTGTTGTCTTTAGAAAGCAAAAGCATACTTTGAAAACCTTAACTGTAAAAGAAAAGTGCAACATGAAAGTAAAAAGTAAAACAAATGAAAAATGGCAATTTGACAAATGAAAAAAGAATTTTTTTTTATATATATTTGTAAATATTGCTGACTCAATAGTAATACCGTATTAATAATTTCAGTTTTACTTTTTTTCAGGTTCAAAGGGAACACTGTGACAAGCCAAGAGGCTATTTCAGAACTGTCGTCAGAACAGCAACATACAGGACACATGGCCAAAAGAACAGACAATGAGGACAGACGTCCACTCAGCACTGGGGAATACACTCTGGATCTAACCTTAGAGATCCACCTCAGCATCTGTATTGCACTACTGAGAGTAAGAAAACATAATATGCCACATATTTGAAATATCTTTTCCAATTGCTTGGGTCAGTTTTATTACAGTATTGTGCCATGTATGTATGCCGCATGCATGCCGTAAACCATAGGGAATACAACAGGACATATAGTGTCGCTTAAATGTTTGTGAACCCTTTTCTATTTCTGTGAAGCATTTCTATATTTCTGCATAAATATGACTCAAAAGATCATCAGGTTTTCACGTCCCAAAAGCAAACAAGGAGAACCCAGTCAAACAAATATATTCTACTTGGTAATTTTTTTATTCAGGAAAATGTTCCAATATTATACATCTGTAAGAGGCAAAAGTATGTGAATCTCTAGTTTTAGTAATTAATTTTAAGTTCAAATTAGATTCCATCTGATTTCAGTCAATGAGATGATAATCAGGTCTCCACGAGTGTCCTATTTTATTGAAAGAACAGAGATATATCAAAGACTGATGTTCATGATGTGTTTGTTCAAGGGGATCACTGCAAAAACAATGGAGATTTCTGAGGACTTCAGAAAAAGTTATTGTTGCTCATCAGACAGCAAAAGTTTACAAAATCCTCTCTTAAAAGTTTGGACCCTGATATAGATTCTGTACAAATGGAGGAAGATTAGTAGTACATTCCCAGTGGTTGTCTGAAAACGGCGGTGTTCAGGCCCAAATCCGCTAAAATAAAGCTAGCTAAAAACACAATTAAACATGACAAACATCACAAACAAGACCAGGAAACACTGGAAAAAAGAAAAGAAACCAAAACTTAAAAGACAAGACAGAGCACACAAAAACAATACAAAGAAGAGGATTCCACGCTGCCAAAGGCAATGTGGCACGGATTAATAGGAGACAATTAGACACATGAGGAACAGGTGTGCTGAGGCCTGAAGGAATTAGACAGACCAGGGTGGGGCAGAGATGTGAACACAAAACCTAAACACAAAAAAACACATGGTACCAGCAAAAAGTCCGGGCTAGATCATGACAGAAGTGGTCATCCAATAAATAAAATATCCAAAATCAAAACATGTAATAGTCTGTTGAGGCAAGAAAGGAATACAGGGTAACATCTAAGTAACTGAGGGCCTCTTTTACTTTGGCTTATGATAATGATCATGAGTCTGCCATCAGGTGAACACTGAACAACCTGTAGATGAAAGTGATGTGACTGCAGAATTCTTTTAGTTGTGTGATGTTTGAGGGATGTCTTGAATGCACAGTCCATTTCAAATCACCCGACATAATCTCAACAGGATTTAGATCTGGGCTTTGACTTGACCATTCCAGAATTCTCTATTTTTTGCTTTTCAGTGAGTTATTGGTGGATTTACTACTATGTTTTGGGTCATAGATATGTTCCAAGTTAGGCTTAAGCTTAAATTTTTTTGACAGATGGTCTCATGTTCCTCAAGCACCTTATGATACAATGTAGAAATCATAGTGGATTCTATGATTATGAGCTGGCCATGTCCTGCTGCAGCAAAGCATTTCCAAACCATAACACTTCCACCTCCATGTTTCACAGTTGGTATGAGGTTATTTTGCTGAAATGCTGTATTCAGTTTATGCCAAGCATGCCCTCTGTTATGGTCTCCAAATAATTAAAATTTATACTAATTCTTCGAAAGCTCATTATTTCAGAAGTCTTGGCCTTTAAATGTGTGTTCTTTGGCAAACGTCCTGCCCTCATGTTTTGTTAAAGTTTTCCTACATCTACCATGACAATTAAAGTTGTGCAGTCTTTTTCTGATTGTAGATTCATCTACTTGGACATCAACTATAGTAAGAGCTTGCTATAAGTCCCATGGCATCATTAAGCATCTTGCGGTCTGCTCTTGGGGTGAATTTGCTTGGACGGCCTGATCTGGCCATGGTGGCAGTTGTTTTAAATGTTAAATGTTGTGTTAAATGTTGTTTGTGAGGGTGTCCTTACTTTTTCCTCACAAGAAATTGGATTTTTTAAAATTACATTTTATAGATCATTTAACAAAGACATTTCTTTGGTTTTATTTGTTTAGTTAATTTACTAGAATCTTCCAGTATTGTTAAAATAAAGATCAACTGCCCATATGTTTCACTATGGTAAAAAGCCACAGGCTTTCATGGAATGTCCTAATTTTTTCACATAATTGTGTATATATGTATATATATAGCTTCTATGAGTTGCTTGGCATGAGTTGTTTAGCTATTAATCCAATTTTAGTCAATGCATTGTCTTACAGGAACTGAGGGGGACTAATTTGGAGTACATGCAACAGTACATCCTGAAAGAAATATCACATCAAACTGATGTACTTAAAATAATTGCTTCTTTTACACAGAGCAAGACTCCTGATGTATCAGCAACAGAATGTAAGTGCCTAAATGAATAACATCTAATTGCTTACAATAATTGTGTGTTGTACAATGGTGGTTTTGCTCCTTTTAACCTTTTAATTAAGCAGTAATCAATATAAAATAGATCGTTTTATAGTCAATTAACATTCGACACAAAAAAGTTATCACTGTAAACACAAAATGGTAGCATCCTGTGAATATATACACCAATCAAATATGACATTATACTCACAAACCGGTGAAGTGAAGAAAACTGATTATCTCATTACATTAGCACCTATGAATGCATGGGATATATATTAGGAAGCAAGTGACCAGTCAGTTCTGGAAGTTGATGTGCTGGGCACAGGAAAATTGGGCAAATGTAAGGATCTGAGCCTTACACTTTGACCAAGGCCAAAATTGTGATGGTGAGAGGACTGGATATTTCTTGTCTGGTATTTGTGGCATGCAGTGGTGAGTATGTACCAAAATCCAGTCTGTGGATGCTTCATGTCACAATTTAGTGAGGATTTCCTGCTCATGTATTGGTGCCAGTTACTACAACACATCTTTAAGCCTTCCGGAGTCCATGCCTCCAATCTAACAGATTACATATCGCTAACATACAGTACACTGCTCAAAAGTGGCATCAAGTTAATAGCCAGAATTTCCAAAGCCTGAAATCACTTCCAGCATGTGAATCAACAAACAAGATTAATGTTAGCTGTTATCGATCAGCTACTGTAATTTATTGGTGTAGATTACCTCTGTTTATTAAGTAATAGAAGATGAAACATGGTGGAATTAACATGTTATCAAGAAATAACAGTGAATTATATAAAGGCTTATTTGTTCATAATATACTATTAAAATTTTATTTTAAAATCCTAGTAGGTTCACTTTCATAAAAACAATCTATTAAATTATAATTAATTATTATTATTGTTATTATTATTATTATTATTATTAATTGTTATATATTATTATCTATATTTTCTTTAGTGTGGTCTGGGGCACCAAAGCTGAGAAATGTTATGATGTTGTGGGATGAGTGCTGTGAAAGTGCTCCAGCATTTTGTTGCACTGCTGACTCATTTCTCAGGATACTACGCAAGAGGTTCATTCACAATGTGAAAGCCAAATTACCAGGCCAGGCTGATACAGGTTTCTATTCTATTCTATTGTGTTCTGTTCTATTCTCTTGAATTATTATAAAATTAATTCACCAACCTATTTCTCCTAGTCTTTGCTCAGTTGTTGCAGCAGGTCCAGTCCCCCTCTGTGATGGTCCCACTCTCAGCATTTACAATAGACCTAGTGTCTATATTTCAGTTACATGTGTACCTCAAGCATTGGAAGGTCACCAACTTTGGAGAGCATATCTCTCAAATATCCAGAGAAGGTAAGTTCACAATGTAGCTCAACACCAAATAGATGCTACAAATAATGTAAGCAGAAATAAATCTTAAATAAATCTTTGAAGAAATAAATGACAAAATAATAATAAATGAAACTTTCATTGAAGACCAAACTTTAAATCGTAGTATTCTGCTATTGTTCATGTTAATGTTAACTGACTATATTTCACAAGATCCTGTAGCATCAATGATTAGAAGACAATGTTCCACCTACAGTATGACACCCCCAGACCTCCTTGTCATAGAGATGTTTCTGAATGTCCTTAAATGACAGCAAGATTTTAGTGATGTATCCAGGTATAAGGAAGACACACGAAGTCCAGGTGCACATTGCTCTGTACTGAATAAAGAGCCTGAATGTTTACCTAAATAAGAAATTATAGTATCCTTCTACAGATAGTAATTGAGACAGGACACTGTAAACTTCTTTGGCATGGGGAGAGGGAAATGTTGAAGATGTCAGTGAAGACATTCACTACTGTAGCTGTTCTGCACATTTCCTGAGCACCCTGCCAGAAATGTTGTTTGGTCCAGCAGTCTTCCGTGGCTTAACTCTGCATAGAGTTCTCCTCACATCAACCGTGGATAGACAGAGTACCTGATCTTTGGGGGGAGGGATGGTGTTCCATGTTGCTATGCTGTTCTGCACCTCAAACTGAGCATAGAAGTCATTCAGTGCATCTGGGTGAAAGGCATCACTCTCACAGGCAGTTGAAGCTGTCTTGTAGTTTGTGATCACCTGTATGCCTTTCCACATACGCCGGGTGTCTCTGCTGTCCTGGAAGTGGCTGTGGATTGTCTGGGCATGTGCGCGCTTTGCTTAACTGATGGCTTGGGACAGTTTGGCCCTTGCTGTCCTTAGGGCCGCGATGTCCCCTGCTCTAAAGTCTTGGTCTCGAAACTTCAGCTGTCACTTTAGCAGCCATCCACAGCTTCTGGTTGGAGTGAGAGGCGATGGTATTGGAGCGGGTCACACATCAATGCACTTGCCAATGTAGCTGGTCACTGATGCCATGTACTACTCCAAGTTGAAGGAATCGCCGTTGGTTGCAGCCTCCCTGAAGATGTTCCAGTCAGTGCACTCAAAGCAGTCCTGAAGAGGGGAGGTGGCTCCTGCTGGCCAGGTTTTCACCTGCTTCAGAACCGGTTTAGAGTGTCTGATGAGTGGTCTGTATGCTGGAATGAGTATAACAGAGATGTGGTCTAAGTAGCTGAGGTCAGGGTGGTGCTCCGAACGATGGGAATGTTTGTGCAAGCAAGATCCAGCATGTATTCCCCTCTCGCTGTAAAGTCCAGATACTGATAGAATTTACAGAGTACTGATTTGAGATTTGCATGTGTAGCAGAGCGGTAGGGGGAAGAGTGTAACAATTCTAGGTTATATAAAGATTTAAGATGCCACAAAAGGCCGCTAAGGGCACAACATTCGACTACGCCACCCGGAACAGTCCCACAAGGACACAGGTTCATTACCTAATGATGATGAGCAAGAGACGAGGGCAAGAGAATAACACAGTAGACCTTTATTTTTACAGTTTGTGCAGGATTAAGATTTTCAAAAAGAATGTCAAATCTTCAGTCACTTGTAACACAAAATCAAATACACAAAACAGAAAACAACATACTTTAAATGACTAGACCTTTCAAGAGAAAGAGGAGATAACACCTGACCCAGCTACAGCACAGTGTCAAGCCATGCCACTCACACGTGTGGAAGGTACACATCAAACACAGCACCCAATGTAAAAGCCACCCTCAATGGCAGGCCCGGCTCCAGATATGAGATGAAAGGTGGGCCAAGTGATATTCCTGGTGGGCCGGTCGGATTGGGGGTGGGTGGGGGGTCTTTAATGCTTTAATCTCTCATGTCTATAGTTTTAATACCATATATTTAAGACAATTGTTAGGGTTGTTTGTTATTGTTGTGTTTGTGTTTTCTTCATTTTTAATATTTTTTTGTACATATTTTGGAACTATTTAGTAACTTTATATATAAAAAAGGTTAACATGTTTATTTTTACATTCCCTCTTTTTGCATTTGTAATATTTTTTTGACCCCTTAACAGATCTTGTATCAATTAAGTAACTTTAGATTTGATAAATGGGGCAATAAGCACATCCGTTTACCTCAAAGGTTGCGTGAAGGTGAATGAATGAGCTAAGTCTGTCTGTCTGTCTGTCTAGAAGGGGAAAAAAGGGGGTTGGGCAGAAATTAGAAAATAATGTATCTCGAGCTGAATTGAATATCGCACCAATTTTGTGATTGGCTGTTATGTGGTGTGGGGCCAGGGTGGGCCAAGCCTCTGATTGGGTGGGCCAGGCCCACTCTGGCCCCCCCGTGGAGCCGGGCCTGCTCAATAGGTACAGCAATCATTTCCTCCCCCTCAAAGACGACCCACCCAACACAGTAAATAAAAAAAAAAAAAACTAAGACATCCACTAAGTGACTCGCTGTTGAACGCCTCAGCAGAGGGAAGAATGAACATAAAACAAACACAGAGCTGCGACTAAAATACTGGTACATGGTGTGAAGCCCCGTTGTGCCGAGTTGGAGTCAGAGCGACCCGCAACAGTATTCTCAGAGGCAAAACAGCAGCGCAGTCATACCCATGGACTTAACCCTCTCATCCCTCAGAAAGTGGTCGGACAACCAGATCAACCTGCAGCGATTAGCAGTTATAACTCACACTAAATGCTATCATCTTCACTAGATTGACTTTTCTGGTTCACAAACTGGATGCCAACGCACACTGAGATAGCAGAACGCCCACGCCAACAACAGCGGGACAATATTGTCCTGGGGATTACATGAATGGGGTCCCACAAGAGGGCGGTGCCAGCAATGACGCATAGGCAGGTAACCCGAAACCTGCCTTTATATAATTTATTCACTTATCACGTGACCGAACAAGCAAATTATCTCGCTCACTCTGCTACACATGATTGAAATCTCCGTCGATAATAAACAGTCCGTCGGGGTGAACATTCTGCAGATCACTAATAGCCCTATAGAGTTCACATAGAGCCTCTTTAGCATTAGCACTGTGGGGAATGTACACTCCGACAATGAAAACCTTGGTGAATTCCCATGGTACTGTAAATTAATGGCCAACATCTAACAGTCACAAACTCCACTAACGATAAGCAGTAGCTAGAAACAAGCACAGTTCTTGCACCATTCTGTGTTGATGTAAACACACACACCACCACCACAAGCTTTACCACAATGAGCTACATTTCTGTTGGCACGAAATGAGGTAAGCTGTCTAGCTGAATGTCTGTAACTCTGTGGCTGAGCCATGTCTATGAAAATAAAGATGCAGCAGTTTCTAAACTCTCGCCGTGTATTGCTTTTGAGTTGGATGCAGTATAGTTATTGTCCAGGGAGCAATCATTTGAAAGAATAGACGGGAGAGCCGGCTGGCTAGGGTTTGTTTTCACCCAAGCATGGACACCCGTCCGCTTACCACGCTTCCTTGAGCACAGCTTTTTGTCCTCTCTCCTGGTCACTGGTACTAGGTGACACTGAGGACTGGAGGCCTGGACTCCGTAGCAAGCCGTGGTTGCGAAGCCTTTACAACACATCATTGTGCAGGTTGATTGTTGCACAATTTCTGTACTGTGTTAACGTCTGGCTGTTGTATACATGAACAATCCTGTCTCAGGTGTCCATGTACTAAGAACAGTCAGGCTAAAAAGGTAAATAACACCATCTTGGATCCAGAGTGGCTGCTGCCTGCTACTGCCATGCGGCCATCTTGGAAACCTAATTATGGAGTATGGACTGGTAGCCATGCTGATTTAGAATTCCTTGCACGTGATGCAGATTGCCCACTCTCCCATTGAGAAAGCATCTCCAGAACATCACATTTCCACCACCATGCTTTACTGATGTTGTTAGGCATCCATACCTGAGCTCTGTATCTGAAATATTCTTAGATTAAATCCAAACACCTCAAACTTGGACTCATCAATTCATAAGAATTGGTTCTAGTCATCTAAAGTTCACGGTTTGTGCATCTTAACCCACTGTAACCATTTCTTCTAATTTCCAACATTAGTAGGGTTCAGAAGTACTTGTCTTCTTGAGCTGATGTGCACGTGGGGATTCCACTGCATCTTCTGTCCTGATTGGATCCAGTTTCTTGGCTTGTAGATACTAACCTTCCTTTATCAAGACAAGTATAGACTGATAGGTCTAAAAGATTTGAAGGATCTGCATCATGTGCAAGAAATTCTCAATCATCATGGATACCACTCCATACTGAAGAGGCCTTCTGGGCAAAAACTGACTAGGGATAACTTTAAATGGCAGCAAGACAATAACCCCAAGTAGTTTTCCTATGGGGGGGCACGGTGGCTTAGTGGTTAGCACGTTCGCCTCACACCTCCAGGGTTGGGGGTTCGATTCCCACCTCCGCCTTGTGTGTGTGGAGTTTGCATGTTCTCCCCGTGCCTCGGGGGTTTCCTCCGGGTACTCCGGTTTCCTTCCCCGGTTCAAAGACATGCATGGTAGGTTGATTGGCATCTCTGGAAAATTGTCCGTAGTGTGTGATTGCGTGAGTGAATGAGAGTGCGTGTGTGTGTGTGTGTGTGTGTGCCCTGCGATGGGTTGGCATTCCATCCAGGGTGTATCCTGCCTTGATGCCCGATGACGCCTGAGATGACGCCCCCGTGACCCGAGGTAGTTCGGATAAGCGGTAGAAAATGAGTGAGTGAGTGAGTTTTCCTATGGGTGTAAGATTTATCTGGAGAAGACAGCAGCTGCTGGAATACTCTCGAGGCTGGCTTGGCCAACTTAATCACTATATCTTAGAAGATATGGAGAAGTGTTGATGACCCACATAATTAAGCTAGTGGTGGAAGCAAGGCTAAGAAAGGAAGTGGATATTTGTGAGCAGCAGTATGGCTTCATGCCAAGAAAGAGCACTACTGGTGTAACTTTTGCTCTGAGAATGTTAATGGAGAAGTAACAGAGATGGTCAGGAGGAGCTGCACTGCATCTTTGTGGATTTAGAGAAATATTATGACAGGGTACTGAGAGAGGAGCTTTGGTACCATATAAGGATGTCAGAAGTGGCAGAGAAGTATGTTAGGGTAGTTCAGGATATGCATGAGAGGAGTATGACAGCAGTGAGACGTGCTGCAGGTCAGACAGAGGAGTTCAAGGTGGTAGGGCTACAAGGATCAGCTTCGAGTCCCTTCTTTTTTGCTATGGTGTTGGACATGTTTGCGGATGACGTGTTTGAACAAGGTGAGAAGTAGAACAAGTGAGGTTATAGGGGTCTGGTGAAGAGGCAAGTGCAGGCGGGTTGAAGTGGGTGGAGAAAGGTGTCAGGAGTGTTGTGTGACAGAAGAGTGTCAGCAAGAATCAAAGGAAAGATGTACAAGACAGTGGTAAGGCCAGTTATGCTGTATGGTTTAGAGACTGTAGCAGTAAGGAAAAGGCATGAGGCAGAGATGGAGATAGCAGAGATGAGGATGTTTAGGTTTTCTTTAGGAGTGACGAGGATCAACAGAATTAGGAATGAGCACATCAAAGGGTCAGCTTATGTTGGAGAGGTCAAAAAGAATAGATTGAGAGGGTTTGGGCATGTGCAGAGAAGGTAGTGTGGTTATATTGGTAGAAGAACTTTGTAGATGGAGCTGCCAGGTAAGAGGTCAAGAGGAAGGACAAAGAGATGATATATGGATGTATTGAAAGAGTACATGACGTTAACTGATATAAGAGTAAAGAATGCCAAGTATAGAGTTAAGTGAAAACAGATGATTCGCTGTGGTGACCCCTAACGCCGAAAGTAGAAGAATGTGTAGTTTGATGTCCAAATAAATTGATTCCGTTTTAAATGAACGCTAACAAAATAAAATGCAAAAAAACCAAAGGTCTCTGGATATTTCTGAATACACCTGTATATACCCATACTCAAACAACTGTCATATTTCATATTTTTGGTATGTTATTTCTGGTATTTACAAATCATCAAAACATAAATATGTACAGGAAAATCTTAAGTGTTTTTCTTTATCTGTTTTAGTGTATTTGGTATCATGTCTAGAGACCCCAAAGAGGAGGAAGGTCCTCAAGAAGCTGAAGGGAAGGATGATCTCAGAACTACAACCAATGGAGCAATCCCTACATCTCTTGGCCAAGTTACTTACAGATAATAGTCAAAAGGTTGCGATTTCAGCTGCTTCCTGCCTCTCTAGGGCCTCAGTCTATAAGTCCTTCAGGTTAAAGGTATGCAATAAGTGACTCACTTTAATGTAAATATGTTCTAAAGTATTCATATTGGTTTATATTTCAAGGTAAAAATATAAATCTAATTATTTCACCTTGGGTTAGGCCCTGGTTCACTATACATGGCTGTTGAAAGACAATGACATTCAAGTGCAGCAGCAGGCATGTTTGGCACTAAAATGCTTAAAGGTAACCATTTTCATTTCAACTAAAGTCTGTAACAACAATTCTAATAGTTTATTAAAATTCTGTAAAGATACAGAAATTTGATCTGAATAGATGATCTAAATTGTCAGCAATTACAATATCTAGAAACAACTTCATCAGCAAAATGTTTCTGAAACTGTACAAACAAACTAAACTCAAAATCTACGTAAATATTACACCTGTCCATGTAGCTATATAATTACCCTCTCAGTATCATAATGTGGAAGAAGAAAAATGCATAAAATCCCGCTGAAACAGGTCAAGAGCTGAAAGAAAACAGACAAGCTCAAATGCACCTTACTTCTAAACTCCACATGTCCTTTGATTTATTGAGAAGAATCAGTGTAAATCAATACAATCCTGTTCTGACTGATCACCTTTATCCTGTTATGAAATTTGTTTATCCTGTTGGGGTGGCTAATTTACTTTATTTATTAATGACTGAGATGTTACACCTACAAAAATGGTTTACAAAAAAGTTGGGTTTGAAATCAGTAAAGATTAAAATCTGTGATCTATGTCCTAGGCCTTTGAAAGTGCTGAGCAGGTGGCTGAACTGTGGCACTCCACAGATGAAGAGTTAAGGAATGCAGCCAGAGAGACCATTCTTTCATTTGGTAACCTTTTAACCTGATGCTAGAAGTACACACTGTTTTTAAAGAAGAATCACAAACTAAAGTGGCAATGTATTCTATGCATTCTGATTGAGATGCTCTATCAAGATCAAATGTGAATTGTAAATATTTAGGAAAATCCAACTTAGCTTTAGAATATTTTATATAAAGATGTAATCCTTCATTATTTTTTTTTTTACTTATAAAAAAAAAAAAAAAGATAATACCTTATCTACACTCACAAAACACTTTATTAGGAAAATCTTTACATCGGTTTATTTGTGCAATTTTCTAAACAGCTAATTATTTGGCAGCAGTACAATACATAAAATCATGCAGATATGGGCCAGAAATTTGATGTTTACATGAAGCATCCGAATGCAGGCTGGTTTGAGTATTTCTGTTGGTCCCCTGAAATTTTCACACAAAGAGTCTCTAGAGTTTACTCAATGGTACAATAAAGAAAAACTGAGCGGCAGACATATGTTGATGTAAGAGGTAAATGGAGAACCACCAGACTAATTTGAGCCGAGGCTACAGTAACTTTGAGGCTACAGTAACTCTGATAACTACTCAGATGTAAAATTGTGGTGAACAGAAAAGCATCTCAGAATACATCAACAATAATGTTGAGGCAGATGGGCTACAACAGCAGAACACTATGTTGTTTTCTTCTTCTGTCAGACAAATAAAGAAAGCTGAGTCTGTAAAAACATATCCTAGTCTGACGAATCTTGATTTCTGCTGAGGCTCATATATGGTAGAATCAGAATTTGGTGCCAACAGCATGAATCCATTGACCAGGCTGGTGGAAGTGATGTAATGGTGTGGGTAATGTTTTCCTGAATGTTTTCATAATTATTGGGCCCAATGATACCAATCAATTATTACTTGCCACAGCAAATTTAAGTTTTGTAACAGACCATGTGCATCCCTTACAGCCACAATACACCTATATTATGATGGCTACTTACAGGATGAAAATGGTTTCATTAACATAATCAGTTCACTGTTTAATATTTTCAATGTTTAATATTAACTATAATGTTAATATATATGTTTAATATAGTATCAATGGTTAATATAAACTATTCTGACATTTTATTGCAGGGACAAAAGGTCACAAAGCTTTCCAGAGAATGGACCAGATACAAGCTGAGCTACAAGAGGAAGTTTATAAAAACCTAAAAACAGAAATAACAATCTTCTAGTGATCACACTAATTCAGCTAATTCTTTTGCTACTGATCAGAAAATATAAGGAGACAAAAACTAGTAGAATCCCTCACAGTAGCAACTCCAGAAAAGAAACCAAAAACTAAGCTTGCATGCAAAAATCTTTAGCATTGATGTAAAGCAAAATGAAGTATGTAGACATATAGCAGGACACTGCTTAATAGTGCCTTGAAATATTATAAACTGTGTGATCCATGTTTAATCAGTTTTGATCTATATTTACATTGCTTACATTAATAGTGTCAACAATTGCAAATGTGTGTAAAAAAAACAAAAAACAAAAAAAAAACAAACAAAAAAAAAACATGGCAATGGCAAAAAAATTTACTTTTAAAACTTTGTGTTTAGTCACAGGGACATGATTCTGGTCCAGCTGAAAAGAAATAAATACATCTGGGTGTTCCTTTAAATACATATTAATCTAAATAAAGATATTATTATATATTTGTTAGCAGCTGTGAGATAAAATAATATTTTTGTTAGCAGAAAGATGTCTTGTTTTCTGTTGCATTCTTAGTTCTTTTGAATATTTTATATATTTTTATTTAAATGTTGGCTATTTGCAAAAAGTTAACATGTGTACTTTACTTTATTGTGTCACTCTTTGTCTACTGTAGCCTAAAATTGTAACATTTTCTTTTAAGCAGAATTAATTTTTATGACCAGAATTACAGTATACTCATTAGGTAAACTAAATTGCTCCCACACACTGTAATGAGCACCAGCACAAATACAACTTTTCATTCATTCATTTTCTACCGCTTATCCGAACTACCTCGGGTCACGGGGAGCCTGTGCCTATCTCAGGCGTCATCGGGCATCAAGGCAGGATACACCCTGGATGGAGTGCCAACCCATCACAGGGCACACACACACTCATTCACTCACACACTACGGACAATTTTCCAGAGATGCCAATCAACCTACCATGCATGTCTTTGGACCGGGGAGGAAACCGGAGTACCCGGAGGAAACCCCCGAGGCACGGGGAGAACATGCAAACCACACACACAAGGCGGAGGCGGGAATCGAACCCCGACCCTGGAGGTGTGAGGCGAACGTGCTAACCACTAAGCCACCGTGCCCCAACAAATACAACTTGAAACATAAAATAGATATTTTCAATTCATGAAATTTATGGGATATATGTATATATACAGGGAGTGCAGAATTATTAGGGAAGTTGTATTTTTGAGGATTAATTTTATTATTGAACAACAACCATGTTCTCAATGAACCCAAAAAACTCATTAATAGCAAAGCTGAATATTTTTGGAAGTAGTTTTTAGTTTGTTTGTAGTTTTAGCTATTTTAGGAGGATATCTGTGTGTGCAGGTGACTATTACTGTGCATAATTATTAGGCAACTTAACAAAAAACAAATATATACCCATTTCAATTATTTATTTTCACCAGTGAAACCAATATTACATCTCAACATTCACAAATATACATTTCTGACATTCAAAAACAAAACAAAAACAAATCAGTGACCAATATAGCCACCTTTCTTTGCAAGGACACTCAAAAGCCTGCCATCCATGGATTCTGTCAGTGTTTTGATCTGTTCACCGTCAACATTGCGTGCAGCAGCAACCACAGCCTCCCAGACACTCTTCAGAGAGGTGTACTGTTTTCCCTCCTTGTAAATCTCACATTTGATGATGGACCACAGGTTCTCTATGGGGTTCAGATCAGGTGAACAAGGAGGCCATGTCATTAGTTTTTCTTCTTTTAGACCCTTTCTTGCCAGCCACGCTGTGGAGTACTTGGACGCGTGTGATGGAGCATTGTCCTGCATGAAAATCATGTTTTTCTTGAAGGATGCAGACTTCTTCCTGTACCACTGCTTGAAGAAGGTGTCTTCCAGAAACTGGCAGTAGGACTGGGAGTTGAGCTTGACCCCATCCTCAACCCGAAAAGGCCCCACAAGCTCATCTTTGATGATACCAGCCCAAACCAGTACTCCACCTCCACCTTGCTGGCGTCTCAGTCGGACTGGAGCTCTCTGCCCTTTACCGATCCAGCCACGAGCCCATCCATCTGGCCCATCAAGACTCACTCTCATTTCATCAGTCCATAAAACCTTAGAAAAATCAGTCTTCAGATATTTCTTGGCCCAGTCTTGACGTTTCAGCTTGTGTGTCTTGTTCAGTGGTGGTCGTTTTTCAGCCTTTCTTACCTTGGCCATGTCTCTGAGTATTGCACACCTTGTGCTTTTGGGCACTCCAGTGATGTTGCAGCTCTGAAATATGGCAAAACTGGTGGCAAGTGGCATCTTGGCAGCTGCACGCTTGACTTTTCTCAGTTCATGGGCAGTTATTTTGCGCCTTGGTTTTTCCACACGCTTCTTGCGACCCTGTTGACTATTTTGAATGAAACGCTTGATTGTTCGATGATCACGCTTCAGAAGCTTGGCAATTTTAAGAGTGCTGCATCCCTCTGCAAGATATCTCACTATTTTTGACTTTTCGGAGCCTGTCAAGTCCTTCTTTTGACCCATTTTGCCAAAGGAAAGGAAGTTGCCTAATAATTATGCACACCTGATATAGGGTGTAGATGTCATTAGACCACACCCCTTCTCATTACAGAGATGCACATCACCTAATATGCTTAATTGGTTGTAGGCTTTCGAGCCTATACAGCTTGGAGTAAGACAACATGCATAAAGAGGATGATGTGGTCAAAATACTCATTTGCCTAATAATTCTGCACTCCCTGTATGGATGTTTAATATATATTAAAACACGTTTGGGTTAAGCTACAAATATATCATTGGGATTAATTTAGAAATATTTGTCAAAGGTCCAAAAAAAAAAAAAAAAAAGGTTGTATTTGACAATTCTGTTGCAACATGCAAAATTTCTATCCAGCCATGGTTATTTTTGTTGAGAGAGCAAAAATAAACAGTATATTTGCACATATTGTGCCTGAAATGTCAGTTACTCAGTTAAATTCTTAATTATATATTCATGCTTGTTGATTCATACCTATGCTGATATTTCTTATAACAGCACTCTTGTATGTGATATGGCTTAATTCCTAAGAACAAACTTGAAAGATGTGGAGCTGAATTACAGTAAACATGAAATAAATGGGAACTGAGGTGAAAAAATTGTTGGACCTGCACAAAAACAAAATGTCAGGTGATTATGATACTATAATTCTAAAAACTTTGTTTGGAGTTAATATATTTAAAAAGCCCACAAACACTTTAAATTAAAATGAAGACTTCCAGTGACTCAAGACAGGTAGGACATCAAGATGAATTTCATTACATTACCTAGGTTGGGATGAAGAGCAGTTCAGTTTTGCAGAGATTTCAGCTGATGAGCTGCCATTTTCGATGAGATTTTACTAGAAAAAAGAAGTGTCTGAGGGACGAAAGGATGAGTGGAGTGTCATCTGCATAGCAGTGGCATGAAAACACATAAAAGAAAATGACCTCACCAAGAGACTGAGAGGGAGAACAGGCAGCTTTTAAATGTCAGGGAGAAAGGGTGTAGATGATGGAGAAGAAAGAAGCTTGTCAGAGAATGGCTGATGTCCCTGAAGACAGCAAGTTTGGTGCTGACAGTAGGAAAGGCAGAGATGAGCATGTTCATTACTTCAAGGTGACCATGAAGGTGGTAAATGACCATGTTAAGAGGTTGATTGGAAAGGTAAATGTAACTGGATGAGATTTGAAAGCTGAGATTTATCTGCTGAACAGTGACAACAGCAAAGGCAACAGCAAACTGAGACAACAGCACACCTGTATCATGACAACCAACATTGCTAGTTGTGGAGGGTTTATTAGGTTACTTGTAGTTCAGCCTCTGGTTTGTGAATGAGAGCTTCTGTATCTGTGACAAGAGATATAGGCTTGAGGCATACATCTGAAGTGAGGTCAACGAGTTTATGTAGGGCTAAGGGGGAACTGGTAACACTAACAAAAAACAGGAACAAACAGCACTACACTTAAAACTATCAAAATATATGCTTCCACCAGTATCTATAGCATGTAACTTTGACCATTATGTTGCTATGCAGCCCAATATGCAGCAGGTTGCAATTCTCTCATAGCCAGCCACACACACACACATGTATATACACATATATACATATACAGTTGTGCTCAGAAGTTTCCATACATTGGGAGAATTTGCAAGATGTATCCCACTTTTTAACAAAAACATGAGTGAGAAGGCAAAAATAAATGTATTTTATTTCTTATTAGGATTCAAGTTGATATGTAAGTCATAACGGAATGGCACAATCAATCAAAATACAACAATAAAAAAAATAAGAAAATAATCCCTGTTCAAAGTTTGCATACCTTTAGTTTTAATATTGTTTATTGCCCCATTTACTGAGGTCAGGAGATTGTAATGGTCACTCCAAAACCTTCATCTTTTTCTGCTGTAGCCAGTGAAGGGTCAACCTTGCCTTGTGCTTCGGATCATTGTCATGTTGGAACATCCAAGAGCATCCCATGGGCAGTTTTTGTGCTGTAGAATGCAAATTGTTTACCAGTATTTTCTGATTACATGCTGCATTTATCTTGCCATCATTTTTTACTGACTTCCCTGTTCCACTGGTGCTCACACAGCCCCAAAACAGGTTTTTCTTTGCAACAGAACAATTCATCTGGCAGAAGTATCAACAGAACCTCTTATTTTCCACCTCTCTATAAGAGTTTGAACAGAACTTACTGGCATTTTCAAGTTTTGAGATAACTTTTATCTGCTTTATTAAGTTCAACTACCTCATTATGCAGGTCCATTAGGAGTTCTTTTGTCTTCCCCATGGTGCAGTACCCAGACAAGTCAGAGCATCACCTCATGAGCTAAGAACCTCACTGAGTATTTATACACAGGCACTAATTACAATGAGTCGCAGGAAAACTCCATTTAATAGCCATTTAAAGCTCTGTGTGTCAATCCTTGAGTATATAATGTGGCCAAACATTCAAGAATATGTTAACTTTTCATCAGGATTGTTTAGCTGATTTCAGTCATTATTAGGTTTTAAAAATGAAAACACTTTTATTCAAATATATTTTTGTATAGTCACTGTCAGGCGGAAACCTAGTATGTCCAAATTTGGTCAATTTCATATTTTTTCACATATCGATGCTATTGGTCAGTCCCCACATGGGTCTGTTATTTTTGTTACATGGGTAAGTTATTAACCAATCTAAAGTCTTGAAAATAGTTTGAGCGCAAATCTCATAACTCCATTGGACACTTCAAGTGTCCACCTCTTCCTCACTCCGCGGGAGAGCTTTGCGGCATATTTCTCCTCAAGAAGAGTCGCAACGATTCAACACGTCTTCTGAGGTAAATGTCTTCAAAACACTGGGCTCAAAGAAAAAAAAAAATCCCCCGCTAGTTCTGGTGCTCATCTGAGGACAGGAATTTAGCGCAAGACAATCCACTGCAACGCGGACTAAACCCTGTGCACTGCAGATAAGGTACTTAATCTAGCTTTAGGACTTAGATGAGGTCTGTTCACATTTCAGGTCAATTTTATGTTGAAACAGAAAATGAAGATATCAACGTTAATATTGGATATACTGTATTTTCCGCACTATAAAGCGCACCGAATTATAAGGTGCAGTCTCAATTACGGGGTCTATTTCTGTACTTAACCCATACATAAGGCACACCGTATTATAAGGCGCATGCTAAAACATACGGTCTACAAAAAAAGGTAAGGGAAGCAAAACAGTGAGTTTAGTTGAACTTTATTCTACTATTTAACAATACACACATTATTATGTTGGCTTTGTAGAAGCCAACCCTATTTCAGCTTAGACAAAAATTTATAAAATTTAATGCGGCCTAGGGCTTTTGAGCCACATGCACCAAATTCGGATATGTTGTAGACCCTGGTCTGAAGTTTGTTGCTATTACTTTTCTAAGCGATCCGAGTACCGGTAAAAAATAAAAAAACTTTTTACAACATGGACATGTGACACATCAAAACACAACACAATGAGGGGAACTTCCTCACGTGTATTCTGATGATGTCACGTGATGTCACGTGAAAATCAAAAATTGGCACAACATGAATATGTGACATATCAAAACACTAAAGCCCAATGAAAAGAACTTCCTCAGGAGTATTCGGATGACGTCACATGCTCGTCTCCACTTGCCTCCAAATGTTTTGGCACCCTATCTTTCTGTCCACTTGCCTCCAAAAGTAACACTGACCCTTGTCCACTCGCCTCCAAAAAGCACCAGCCTTTGCTAATACTTGCCTCGTCAAAGCCAACATCAAAGTTTGTCGCAACGAACTTTACAAATCTAGTTTATTAATCAATCTTCATCCACAAATCCATCAAAGTCCTCATCTACTGTGTATACTTAACTTGGCGCAGTTCATTTTCCTGCTTCCTCCACTTCCGAACCATGGATTCATTGATGTTGAATTATTTCGCAGCTGCTCTATTCCCGTTTACAACCGCGTAACTGATAGCCTGTAGTTTGAATTGTGCCTCGTAAGCATGTCTCTTCAGTGGTGCCATTTTCGGCGTTCCTTAGACAAACAAATGTTGTCTTCTTCTGATTTTTATTGGCAGATGGCAAACCAACTTAAGGTGCATTTACCGCCACCTACTGGACTGGAGTGTGGAGCGCATAATGGTTAGGAAGAAACAAATGTTTTGCAACATACCGGTAGTATACCTACTGGAGGCGTGGTGGAGGTAAGCGTACGTACTGTACATATTACGTAATGTTCTCTGATTGGTTTCGCTGCCAGCGTACATAGTGTACGTATTACATCCCTGTGTCAGCGGGAAATGGTCCGACAGTCAATCAAGCGGAGCGCTTACCAAAGTCGCACAACATTTTTACAGATTTTTGGAACTCAGTGCACACAAGGCGCACCGGACTATTAGTTGCACGGCCGATTTTTGAGAAAATTTAAGACTTTTAGGTGCGCTGTATAGTGCGGATCTACCCCAAAAATTCCTAATTACTACACTGTTACTTTAAGAGCTTAAACTTGCTATACCATTAGCATTCCTATCATCATCACAGAGAAACCAGAGTCTAATTAGGGAAACGCTGGGTACAAGGGAGGGATACATCCTGAAGGCAATATCAGTCCATTGTGTTACCCAATACTAATAATCTTCAGTAACTACTTTATTCTGGACCTGGAGCCTCTTTCACATGATCAGAGAAATGATTATAATGGAGCCCAGTATCACAGGTTATAAACAATTTGATTAAATAATGTCATTTGAAGTATCCTACTTTTATATGACAAAATTATTTAGGTTAGTTAATCACATTAATGTTATTTTTGCAAATAATAACAGAACTTGATTACATGCATGATTCAATATCCCCTTTTGACCTTGACACGTACACACAATTGTCATTGCTATTTTTTTTTTTTTTTTTTTAGGTATTTTTGTTTGTGTGTATTGTTGGTATAACAGTATACAACACATTTTGCAGCAGCTCACTTTTGCACACTGCATACAATTGGCTTTGCACATATTTCCATCATGTCCATCCCCGAAACATCTCCAAAACTGTCTTCACTGGACGTTTAAATGCAATTTGTCCCATGGTGCCCACTGTTCAGTATGAGGAAGCATTCATACTTGTACTCAAAAAGATTCTACTGTGTTTGGGCATTATATTTTAATAACTGATAATCATCTTTTTAAAACCTTCCAGTACTAATTTAACAAGCAGCAGGATTTAAGTGTGCTTTCATTCAAAATTAAAAAATGGAAGGACTCAAAAGAAAGCAATGTAGTTATTCCTTATTTGGTCAAACAAACAAACAAAAAAAAATCTAACGCATATTGTCTCGTGTTTTAGCTGTCTTGACTGAGTAAGATTTCAGTGACAATGAACAAGCATAGAGCAAATATGGTCAACCCAAACTCTAGATGCCCCTTTATGTGCCTCTCATCATTGTTCCAGCATCTATAGTCAGAAACTCAAAGTTTGTTATTACAGACAATTAAATCATTCTGAATTTTATTGAATTAAAAGCTGCAACAGCATTTGAACAAACTGAGCTGCCCACAAGTACAGCTCGTTATTTTAAATACTCTTAAGCTCTAGAAAGCCCAGTTTGTACATTCACCAACACTGAAGTCATCTCAGACCCTGGTACTTAAACTGATTGACACAAGAACACAGGTATATGATAAAACTCAAACATGCTTGCTCAGAAACTTTTGGTATCCAGGTAAATAAAGGAAACTCAGGACGAAAAATTAAAACAAGAACCCTATAAGCAGCCCATGGGCCAATATTTGTAATCTCTTGAACTGAAAAAGTAACAGCAGATGTTAGTTTGTGTGATAAAAGTATGACTTCAGTGAGGCTCTCATCTTCTGCAAACGTCTCAGCATTACTCATTAGATATTTATTAATTAAAAGTCAAAGTCAGACATTGTCCAAGCTTTGTCCAAGAAGCATTTAGGATTTCTTGAAAACCTGGAGTCTAGGTGCCGACAATGCTGGGATCATGTGCAGAGTCTGGCAGTGGAGAGTCATAGCAGTGGTAAAGGAAGCAATTCCCCCAGCAGCTGTAGCAGATGAGAAACAATGCTGCGAGGAACACTAAGGCACAAATGGTGCATGGCTTCCTTTCCAACAGGAAGCTAAGCAAGTAGAAACCCATGAACATAGAGTGGTTAAACCACAGAGCTGGGTTCAGTGGCTTTGGAATCAGCAGGACTGGAAGTAACCACTGGAGGCAGTACATTGTCTCTGTTGTTGCTGGAGGTGGTCAGGTTTCAAAACAGATATCCAAAGCAAAGGCTGGCTGTGTTGTACAACCACCAACTGCTGGTGGAGCTCAGTGTTGTAGTCGAGAAATTACGTCAGGCCTTTAAGAGAATAAGAAGATTTAAAAGCAATTAATTATACAAGACTTGGATATTATTAAAGATGATGTATTCAGCATGACAGTATACAATTAAATCTCAACTAGTTCTTAGTTATGCATCAAAATACAAAAGTATCATCTTTTGAGTCATCACAACAGTGTGCAGCAATATGCATCACACATAGTATGAGCAGAAAATAAAGACAGAGCCAGGTAGGCAAAAAGATGCAGGGTGAAATAGTAAGGTATACCAGATCCACTATTTAGATCATTTTTGTTTATTAGCTCTAATCACCACCAATCTGTCCTTTTGCTTGGTTTGTATCACATTCGGGGCTGGTAACTGTTAAAGCTTCACAAAAATACATATATTTGTATGAAAGTCAAAATTCTGGTAACATTTTCTGTTTATTTTCTATGCCGTTACCATACAACGCTCAAAAGGTATCTGAAATTTGACCATCACATATGAGACACTGTGACACCTTGCAAGATATTACCAAAAAAAAAAAAAAAAAAAAACAACAATATTACTTTAGTATTTCTCAAAACAAATACAGTGTACACTGCCTTTTGAAATACTGAACTACATTACTACACAAGTAGGTAGTTCACACATGTTGTGGAAATGTCCTTAAAATTCCTCAAGATCCAGTTAGCTTTATTGTCATTCCGCTACATGTTGAAACATGCAGTGGAACGAGATGTAGTGTCTCACAGGTCAGCGGTGCAACATACATACAGACATAAAAACATAAAACAAAACAACAACGAGGCAGTGGGAAGGTACGGACTATGTCATCAGTACAAACAATACACTCGAGAAATAAATATAAATATGTGGACTATACAATGCTTCCCTTGATATTGTACATGTGAAACAGGAGGCATTCAATGTCAAGCAGCTGGTAGCGGGCTAGTGCAAGATGCAATGTGCAACACGAGCATGTAAACATGTGTATTGTCTGTGGGTTTTGTACACCTTTTTCGTAACAGCATATCAATGCAGTAAAACAGGCCTAAAACCTTTAAGGATTAAGTTTTTTTTAAAAATTGAGTGATATGGGTTCTCAACTGTACAATGTTCACATTCACCAATTAGGAAAAATGGCAGCCATCTCCTAAAAGTATACCATCTCCTAAAAGTAGTCTCTGGTTTAATGCCTTGGTGTGGTTACTGGTCTGCATCACAGCTTTCATATTATCAATTGTTCTTGCAAAACATGCTCCGTTTCAGACCAAACTATCAGTCTGAAACCCCCTAAACATACTGAGGCAGAAGCAAAGAGCAGCTGACTTGTCCAAGAAAAGTTCATCCTTACCATGAAAAAAAAGCTGGGCACACACAAACAGACCTGTACTTATTAACTTGGGTCTATAGTTTATATATGTAACCACCTTCATCAAATGTTATATATACACACTTATACACATATAGGTGTGTGCAATATAAAAGTGAAGTTTTTAAATTGGCTGTGATCAACAGTTTCAAGAAGGGGTATAAATAGACTCAATGTTTATACAAGATGTTATCATTTGAAAATTTCCTGATTGACAAGGAGATGACAGCATTTTGCACAGATAGCTTGCTTTAATAGCACTTCTCTATACATTTATAAGCCTCTTAAGTGTGTCGGTGAAGTCCATGGCCAGGTCATGTCCATAACGTGTCAGAGGTTATGTTTATGCTACACAAATAGCATTGAAGCAAAAAAATCCAACAATTCCAAAATAAAATTCTAAAATTAAAGCGCACATCATATAAAGCATGGTCCTGCTACTTTGTTTCTGTGAAAGGTAACATAAGCTAATATACTCACAACCACGAGCAAACCTAAGAAAACAAATGGTCACTCGATGATGATATTTATGATGTGTAAAAAATTTATGATGTGAAAAAAAATAAAAATGAAAACCTGAGAGACTATCTTCCGTAATCGTTTCTGCTGTAATGCTCTGCATGTTTACACTTTTTAATAGAGAGGCATCTCTAAAGTGCACGAAGAAGCCAACTGATTTAGGCATGGAACAGATGCCCTTTGAGTCACTCACGCCACATATAGGCCAAGCTCAGGTTTTGACAGCTCCAGTAAATAATATATACACCGTAGTATATAAAGTACTGCAATTTTGACATTCAGAGTAATTTTAGGTGTCAACAAATGTGCTTTGAACATTGATTTCCCAAACAGATTATATGTGTATTTCATATGTTCAGCGAGTTCAAATGTCACATCGAAAACGCTGGAATTACTCGTCACCTTCTTTCTGTGACATAATGTGCTAAAAGGTCCAGTATGCTGTTGGGTAAGTCTGCTGGGTTCTTAAGTACTATTCAGTTATCATTGTCTCATACATATAATCTCAGATAACACTTGCATTTTGGGGGGGCGGGGGGACTTGTATGATGTCTATTAACATACAAGTCATACAAACTTCACTTGTATGTCAAGTTTCATACATGACAAAAGTTTCAAGTAATGTTCACATCAAGCTTCATGTCTTTAACTGAGTCACGGTTGTTGGTGCCAGATGGTGTCAGTTTGAGTTTTTCCCCAGATCTCCTGGGATTTTCACACAAGTCTTTAGAGCTACACAGAGTTGTGTGGAAAAACAAGAAACATCATTTGAGCGCAGGGTCTGCAGACTTAAAAATCTTGTTGAAAGAGATTGGAGAAGAACTAGTTTCACACAATTCGTTTAATGTTTAGCTGGATGGGCTACAACAGCAGAAGACTAATATGTGTATCTGCATATTATTTTGCAACATCCTGCCAACTCCCATGTTGGTTCCCAGTGGCTTTTAATTTCAGCTGTGTTAGGAGTACATGCTGATTGTTGTTTATATTTTCAGTTGGTGTCTTCCATTTCTTTCATGAAAATAGGATATCACTATTAATTTAATTTGAGCCAATGCAACATAGTAAGCAATTATGGTAATATGGCAAAGTTAAGTAACATGTGTGTTCTGAGATTCTTTTCTGATGTCCTCTCACCAACAGGGCAAGTGCCTCTGGCTTAACCACAGTGCTAAAAGTCCTGCTTCTTTTTTTGAGGTATCGGTCAGGTGTTTATCACATGTCCAGAGAAAACATTTACATTTTGCTGTGAAATATTTCTAATATACCACTTTATATATGCACATTAGAATAATAAATAAAAGATTGCTGAAACTAATTGAAAAAATGTCCAGCATGTTATTAAACCTGGAAGAATAGTGGTGGACCATCATCTTTGAGGAAGAAATGTGGTCAAGAAAATGATACGAATAATCACTTAAATGTTTGATGAAATCAAAACATAAAAAAAAAAAAAACAGTAGAACTCACAGCTATGTTTAATTGTTATTAAGAAAACCACTTATTAGTGAGGTTAATATAAAAAAAAAAAAAAAAAGGCTTCAAATGGTCTGATGAGTCCAGATTTATCCCACTTTTTGAATGACCAGATTTTTGGATAAATGGATTTTTCCTTCCTGATGGTACATGTATATTCCATGATCCCAATTCCAGGCTCAAATTGTGAAAGAGTGGTTCAGGAAGCATAACGTCGCTGTCGGGCGGAAACCTCGTATGTCCAAATTTTGTCAATTTCATATTTTTTCACATATCGATGCAATTGGTCAGTCCCCACGCGGGTCTTATTTTTACAATATTATTTCTAATATACCACTTTATATATGCACACTAGAATAATAAATAAAAGATTGCTGAAACTAATTGAAAAAATGTCCAGCATGTTATTAAACCTGGAAGAATAGTGGTGGACCATCATCTTTGAGGAAGAAATGTGGTCAACAAAATGATACGAATAATCACTTAACTGTCCACCTCTTCCTCACTCCACGGGAGAGCTTCGCGGCATATTTCTCCTCAAGAAGAGTCGCAACAAATCAACACGTCTTCTGAGGTAAATGTCTTCAAAACACTGGGCTCAAAGAAAAAAAAATAGCCCGCTAGATCTGGTGCTCGTCTGAGGACAGGAATTTAGCGCAAGACAATCCACTGCAAAGCGGACTAAACCCTGGGCATTGCAGATAAGGTATGCCGTTTTTTTTAATTTCCTGAAAAATAACGGTTTTGGAGATACGAGGATAATATTCACACATGGATTGGCCATGACAGAGTATAGACCTTAACACAGCAGTGTCTGATCTTATCCGGAAAGGGCCGGTGTGGGTGCAGGTTTTCATTCCAACCAAGCAGAAGCCACACCTGATTCCACCGGTTTAATCAGCTGTTCTTGGCTTTTAGTAGACTCTGGTGTGGCTTCTGCTCGGTTGGAATGAAAACTTGCACCATACCGGCCCTTTCCAGATAAGATTGGACACCGCTGCTTTAACCCCGTTGAGAGTTTTTGGGATGTGCTGGAGAAGACGACTCTCCCATAGTCAATCCAACATCTTGGCAATAAACTAAAGCAACTCTGTAGATAAATGTTGGGCCACTGCAGATGCGCATTAACGATTCCATGGCGAATTTGTGGTTCAATCAATCAAAGAAAAGGCAGTTAAATTGAAATATTAGTGCATAGGTTTTTTAGGATTAGTGTGCCTTGTAATTGCAAAATAAAACGTTTACCCTTTTACAGCCTTCTAGTGCTTAACGACGCCAACTCCATGCGGCAAAGTTGAACTATTGTAGCTTTTAAGGCGGAACGAAAACTCCGAATCAGAAACAAACTTCAGCTTCGTTCGTTAACGGTTTACTAGCTAAAGTAAAAACGGGTTAGTTTCCAAAAAGTGTTTAAGCCGTTATAATACAGCGCGTTAATACACTACAGGGTGTATTTTTAGAAACTATGTTGTGCTATATTTAGCCATCGGCCTTGTATTTACGTGAACTTGCTATAGCTAGTTTGAAGCCTGGACGTCTCTTTAGCGCATTTCAACCGTTAAACAAAGTGTCAGAAACTCACCTACAAAATGTTGACCGAAACGCACATCGTTTGTTATACAGAGAGAACAAATAAACAGCACGCGTTCAAACACAGTTAGGAACAGAGTAATGTTTCACTGATTAGCTTACGGAAGCTTAGCTTAAGTTAAACCAGGTTAATATGAAATAGTTGGCTTACTTTAAACCAGCCTAGAAAAAATAACTTAACTCGTGTATGCCATATTGTTATTAATTTCATCAGTGATTTGCGGGTATTTTCCTGTTTTCTGAACAGTTAATTATAACAGCAGGCTCAATATGTCTGTCGTCGGATAGCTGGTTAGCACGTTACATCAGGAGTAACTAGCTAACGTCAGGCGTACTTTGACGAGCCAGAAAGGACAAAACTATAAAAATATATATATATGTATATATATCAAAAACAATTTACCACGGTTCATAAACAACATACCTGCCATTCTTCGTAATAAACAGTGAGCTTTCACCCACACGAACTCCACAGCTTCTCACATAAGGTTATTTGGATTTAGCGAACAGTCAAGGACCCCATACGTGTCGTGTTCTGCAAAATGCCTGATTCTAATTCGCTCCATCATACACACGCAATCGCTGCATGGTTCTGAGGCCGAATGCAGCTCACTGTGTAGATTAGAAGATCCGCCCACATCAGCCATTTGTTCGTCATTCCAAGTAAAATGGAAGTAAAATGAGTGTGAAAGTCTGATTAAAACAAAATTAAGCTGTACTCAGTATTTAAAACTAGGATCAAAACAATGTTAATTTGCAATCAGTATCTGAGAATTAAGTTGATTTTTAAAAACAAACTGAGCTCTTGCCACAGTTATATATAAAAAATTAAAAGAATATGAGATAACAATTGTGGTGAGAGATGAAGGTGTGATCAAAAGTTAAAGATGTGTTGTTTTGAACCTGGATCACAACTGTGTTGATTCAGATGATCTGCAGATGTCCAGGCTTAGATGTGCCTCAATGAATGCAATAAGATTTATTTATTTTCTGCATTTATTTTTAGGTCTAATTAGAAAAAGTCGAAATATAGTTTGTTAAAACCTTTCAGTGGAGCTGCTTTATAGGAATAACACGACTTAATTCATGTGACATAATGAAAGTATGTGTCATAAGCATTAAACCAGGATCTTGACCCCTGGAATCTTGGGATAGAAACAACACCACCTCACAGATATTCTGAAATGACTGATGGATATTATGTCATTATGTTGGCTTTGTAGAAGCCAACATTCTGTTTTCCTATTTCAGCTTAGACAAAAATTTATACAATTTAATGCGGCCTAGGGCTTTCGAGCCACATGCACCAAATTCGGATATGTTGTAGACCCTGGTCTGAAGTTTGTTGCTATTACTTTTCTAAGCGATCTGAGTACCGGTACTTCCGGTACTGGGTCTCAAAGTGGCCTTTTTTCACATAGACTCCCATTATAAAATTTGGAGGTTTATAACTTGGCAAGCTTTCAAACTATCTACACCAAACTCGGCCAGCTCCTTTAGGGTGATACTCTGAACAAACTTTTAAATTGGTGTACCGACTGGCCTTGTGCCGCAGTCCCACCCCCAAAATATGCAAAATCAAAAAACTTTTTACAACATGGACATGTGACATATCAAAACACTCAGAACAATGAGGGGAACTTCCTCACATGTATTCTGATGATGTCACTTGATTCATTCATCTTCTACCGCTTATCCGAACTACCTCGGGTCACGGGGAGCCTCTGCCTATCTCAGGCGTCATTGGTCATCAAGGCAGGATACACCCTGGACGGAGTGCCAACCCATCGCAGGGCAAACACACACACTCATTCACTCATGCAATCACACACTATGGACAATTTTCCAGAGATGCCAATCAACTACCATGCATGTCTTTGGACCGGGGGAGGAAACCAGAGTACCCGGAGGAAACCCCCGAGGCACGGGGAGAACATGCAAACTCCACACACACAAGGTGGAGGCGGGAATCGAACCCCTACCTTGGAGGTGTGAGGCGAACGTGCTAACCACTAAGCCACCGATGTCACGTGATGTCACGTGAAAATAAAAAATTTTGCACAACATGGGCATGTGACATATCAAAACACTCAGCACAATGAGAGGAACTGCCTCGCGGGTATTCTGATGACGTCACGTGATGTCACGTGAAAATCAAAAATTAGCACAACATGAACATGTGACATATCAAAACACTCAGCCCAATGAGGGGAACTTCCTCAGGATTATCTGGATGACGTCACATGCTCGTCTCCACTTGCCTCCAAATGTTTTGGCACATTATCCTTCTGTCCACTTGCCTCCAAAAGTAACACTGACCCTTATGTCCACTCGCCTCCAAAAAGCACCGGCCTTTGCGAATACTTACCTCGTCAAAGCCAACATCAAAGTCTGTTGCGATGAACTTTACAAATCTAGTTTAAATTGTGTTTTTACGAAACATCAGACTGGGAAAATAGAATGTTAGAATGATATTTTAACTTCGTTTAATGTGTTCATATAATTTTAGAAAATGATGTTGATTCGATATTGAAGAATGAAGGTCTAAACCAATAAAACATGCTATACATGAAAATATGCTTTGCCAAAACTCAAATAAAAAGGTATTTTATAGTTTTTGTCTTGTATAGTCTGTTTTGTCTTGTCTTGTATAGTCTGTTTTGTCTTGTATAGTCCAAGCTAAATGCATAGTATAATGTTATTTACATACTATTTATATACTATATATATATATATATATATATATATATATATATATATATATATATATATATATATATATATATATATATATGTTATGTACTTTTGAGAGTCACAAACAGCTGGAACCAAATTCCTTGTGTGTGTGAGCCAATAATCCTGATTTTGATATTTAAAATCATTTACCTCAGATAGCAAATTTTTTTTTTTAGTTTTTTAAACATTGTACCTTCAGTATTTACAAAGAAAAAAAATCTGTATATTAAATGCAATGCAAATGCTAAATCAAATGCAAAATAAATTATGCATATGACATTAATATTAAAATAGGCCACTATATAAACACACAAAGATAATATTGAAAAGGTGCAATTTAGATATCCTAACAAATAGAACACAGTTTTAATACTAAATTACAAATTGTATCATCAGTTTGTAAATTGTATAATCAATATGAAAAATGCAAAACTGATAAAATGCATAAACATATCTATGAGATTAACAAGAACAGATTTGAAATCATGGCCTCTGCAAATCACTGGAAAATCTGAAGGTGTGATTTTAATTTTTGTGTCTCAAAACAAGCCTGGTGTGGCTTATTTATCATTTTTACACCAGGTCAATATTTTCTTTTTAAGAATGTATGAATTTCATCCCATCTAACCATGTTAGCCACCCAGGAAAAAAATTATAAATGGCTCAAACATAAAAGGCCTTTGACCCAAAGGTGAGTTAAGAAACATTGCATTATGATTTTCTAAATTATCTAAATTCTTTGTGAAATTAAATTTAAAAACAATCAAGCAGAAAATGACAAAAAAAGCTACTTATATCTACTACTACTACTAATACTTATTACTGTTTCACATTTATCTTAGAAATAAACTATAAGCACAAGAGCTTATGGTGATCTGTTTATGTTTATCCGCCGAGTAGCAGATGAATTAATTATAGGAGAAGCGACGGGGTGTGTTTTAAAAACGGAAAAGCAAAATTGTATGAACTTTTACAGCGTCGTGCTGAAATTAATTGAACGGTACCTGCTAATATTAGACAATAGGTGCACTATCAGTACTCAAGAATTCGATGTTTTTGAAAGCATTACGAATAACACGCCATGTCCGCTCCCCCCCCTTTATTTCAAAGCATTTGGTTGAGACCGAAGGGCGGATCACGTCCTTAACGGCACCGCTGACTCGCTGTCGGAATTATTGTTAACGTTAAAAATGATACCTGTTTAATTGCGGCTTTGAATGAACTGAATTGTTGCTTTTTAACGCATATTATATATAATATGTCGGATTGCACACGGTCACTTCTTCTCTGAGGTTTTCCTGGCAACACGCAGAATCCGTAACAATGCTACAGTAGGTGATTGGCGCTCATCAGCACCTGAAGGTAGGTGAAACACTCCATACATCACTGGCGTCAATTTCGCCCGTGTTGCAGCTTTCCTTCGTTGTCTGCTGAAAACATCATAATGGTATTTATGTACTGAAATTTCAGTTGTGCACAAATGCGGAAAGGGAAGGTTAGTGGCCAGAACAAGGTCAAAGTGCCTTGTAAATGCTCCATGAATAAATCTCCTAGTACAACAAATGTAAAAGAGCCAATGGATTCTATAGACCATGTGCGTTTTTACACATGGATGAGATCTAATTGAAGAGTAAGTTAAAGTTACACTAGCAATCTTGTCAGTAACAGCAAGCCGTAGCCGTATCAAACTCTAGTCAGTAACAGCAAGCCGTAGACACTGGTATACTATCCATGGTGTATTCCACCCTGTTAATTGTTTCTAGGATAGAATCTACACACACACACACACACACACACACACTGCTCAAAAAAAAATAAAGGGAACACTTAAGCAACACATCCTAGAATGAAATAGTCTTATTAAATACTTTGTTCTTTACATAGTTGAATGTGCTGACAAAATCACACAAATTATCAATGAAAATAAAATTTATTAACCCATGGAGGTCTGGATTTGGAGTCACACTCAAAATTGAAGTGGAAAAACACACTACAGGCTGATCCAACTTTGATATAATGTCCTTAAAACAAGTCAAAATGAGGCTCAGTAGTTTGTGTGGCCTCCACGTGCCTATATGACCTCCCTACAACGCCTGGGCATGCTCCTGATGAGGTGTCGGATGGTCTCCTGTGGGATCTCCTCCCAGACCTGGACTAAAGCATCCGCCAACTCCTGGACAGTCTGTTGTGCAACGTGGCGTTGGTGAATGGAGCGAGACATGATGTCCCAGATGTGCTCAATTGGATTCAGACTCTGTCACGTCTGTCACATGTGCTCAGTGTGAACCTGCTTTCATCTGTGAAGAGCACAGGGCACCAGAGGCGAATTTGCCAATCTTGGTGTTCTCTGGCAAATGCCAAACGTCCTGTCCAGTGTTGGGCTGTAAGTACAACCCCCACCTGTGGACGTCGGGCCCTCATACCACCTTCACGGAGTCTGTTTCTAACCGTTTGAGCAGACACATGCAAATTTGTGGCCTGCTGGAGGTAGTTTTGCAGGGCTCTGGCAGTGCTCTTGCACAAAGGCGGAGGTAGCAGTCCTGCTGCTGGGTTGTTGCCCTCCCACGGCTTCTTCTACGTCTCCTGATGTACTGGCCTGTCTCCTGGTAGCACCTCCATGCTCTGGACACTATGATGACAGACACAGCAAACCTTCTTGCCACAGCTTGCATTGATGTGCCATCCTGGATGAGCTGCACTACCTGAGCCACTTGTGTGGGTTGTAGACTCTGTCTCTTGCTACCACTAGAGTGAAGGCACTGCCAGCATTCAAAAGTGACCGAAACTTCAGGCAGAAAGCATGTGGTCACTACCTGCAGAACCACTCCTTTATTGGGGGTGTCTTGCTAATTGCCTATAATTTCCACCTGTTGTCTATTCCATTTGCACAACAACATGTGAAACTGATTGTCAGTCAGTGTTGCTTCCTGAATGGGCAGTTTGATTTCACAGAAGTGTGATTGACTTGGAGTTACATTGTGTTGTTTAAGTGTTCCCTTTATTTTTTTGAGCAGTGTAATATATATATATATATATATATATATATATATATATATATATATATATATATATGGGCAGTGACAATTTGAATCAATGTCCCTTCATTTTCACAGGTTCAGAAATAAATGGAGAAACAAATATTGACTAACATATGTATAAACATGCATTATAATCCCTTACAGTCAAAACAATTTAGTTTTGTGAAAAGCATACTCTATTAAGTTGAAGTCAAGTTAACATTGTATTTCTTTTCCACGGTTTGGTTTCACATAATATTTTGGATCATGATCCATCTGTACTATAAATATATTTTGGATCATAGTCCATCTGCACTCTGAATATGAGCAGAAAGTATAGCTCTGTTCACGTCAGAATTCATCATGGTACTTCTGTCATTAATAATCACCACTGACCAAGCTCCATTGCCAGTTATTCATGCACATTCATAAATCTGTCTCATCTGACCGATTATGTTTTTTCCTTCTCCATATTCTTTTTCCCTTTTTTCTTGGTATGGTTAAAGAACAGCTGTCTAGAACAACTTGTTTTAAAACTTGTAATTCTTATTAGATGTTTTAGAAGTGTATTCTAAGTCTACTTCTATTAATATGTCTATCCTGGTCTTTCTGTTCTTGAGTGTTACCAGTGGTTTGCATCATGAAACCATTTCTTGGTTATAGACAGACTATAGATAGACTATTATTGTCATGGCTGGATGCTTTTCTTCTCCAAGTAAAGAATCCAATTTAGTTTTCTTTTGTGGTCTTCCAGGCCTTTTTGTATTACTGAGCTCACCATTGTATTCCTTATTTTTCAGAATGTACCATATTGTTGATTTGGCCACTTTTCTATCTTTCCGATTGGTCTGTAATTTTATTCAGGCTAATGATGGCCTTCATCACTTGCATTGACATCTCTTTTGGTGTCGATTAAGAATTTCTGAATACAAATGCAAATTCAACACTTCTATCTCCTTAATTTGAAGGAGATAAATTTCTTTTGAACATGTGAATACGGAGGGACAATGTAAAACAATTCTGCAACTCGTAAATGGCTAATACTATCTTAAATACAGATTTCTGTTTTGTAATAGGATGAAATCAAGATAAGACATATCAGATATTTTCCAGCCTCAATGTAAAATTACAACATATGCAAATTAAGTGACAAATACATACTAAGTACAAATGAAAAACAATCAAACATTTTAGGGATAAATAAAAAAATTGGATTAACCTGGTAGCAAAAGTATGCATATACTTTTATAATTGTGGTGTGTCTGTCTTCAGAATGAACCATTCATCCTCAACCCACTTGTCTATTAGACAACTATGGAACAAAAAATAGCCTGAACATAAAAGCTTGTTCATTCTAGGCATCCAGCTAGTAATGTGTCCACCCCTGCATTTTTAGTAATTTGATACATTTTAAATACAAGTACTCTGAACAGTGCACCCATAAACTGTATAGCAATCTGCTTAACTCTTGTTGCTTTTAATTGTGTTGCATAAATAATTTGACTTCTTGTTTCCAGCCACAACGATCCCTTTGTTTAATCATGAGCATCCAATCTGAGTGTGGATGGAGTGTGTGAATTGTGTAGAGCTCCATGAGCTCAGGCCCTCGGGACATGGCATCGAAAACACTTCTTTCTGTAATGAGGAAGAGGAAACCAGGGTATGTGGTGTTAATTCCAGGACAACAAGTCAACATTTCCCCTCTGACAGTGGCGGTGGAACTAGCTCTCAGATTCTTCAAGGAGATGTTTACTCGGATGAAGAACAAGAACCAGTATATGAAGAGCATTCTGTTGATTACAGCTTCATGTTGGCATTGGTTTTTCTCATAAGTGGAATTGTTTTAGTTGTCATTGCCTACATCATTCCACGGGAGGCTCAAATAAATCCAGACCAGGTTACAGCACGCCAGATGGAAAAGTTGGAGATGTACTATGCGCAGCTCAGCTCTCACCTTGATAAGTGCATCATTGCTGGACTTGGCTTACTCACTCTAGGTGGGATGCTCTTGTCAGTTCTGTTAATGATTTCTCTATGCAAAGGTGAACTTTATCACCGCAAAAAATTTGGCATTTTAAGGAGATCTATGAAGTCCTATGGCTCAATAAACATGAGGATGGGACAGTTAGCATCTGGAAATGGAAGTGAACCTATCACGGAGTGTTATTCAAGCACAGACACTTAGGATGCACTTAGTGCTGAAGAAAATCTAAGGCAACCTCAGTAGCACAAGCCCAAACAGTGCCTGCCACTCAAATAGCCGATTCCCAAATGGCTCCTTACTTCTATAGACTGTAAGTACACAATGAACAAATGAACATGAAGAGACACTTTAATGATATAAAAGGTACCATATATTTGAATCTTAGCTGGGATTATATAAGATCAACCTGTAAAAGAATACAAGAACACTGAATATATAAAACAGTCCAAGGGTGCCATGACCTACTGCGATAAAATTTTTCCCTTCTTCTACCAAACAAAATGCAGCATATGAAAGTATATATTAACTATAATAACTTGTAAATAATTTTATACAGGTTTGTTAAATTAGATTTCTGAAAGATAGCAGTCTGAAACCCCTCACAACATTGCCTTAACCATTATAATCTGTCGATTAGGCCATCCTTAAAAAATATTCTTGTTTGCTGTAACCCGACCGACCCTGTCAATTTAGGACCAACTCAAATGTATTTTTTTTTTTGCTTTAAGTCCGACCGACTTGACGGTTGTAAATTTGCGTTAAAAAATGTTTCTCTTTTTACAACAGAAATGTGAATGGTGTGTTTGACTGAAGGCACAGGTTGAAGACCCAGTCAGTGACATCACAATATGCTAATTTGTTTAAATTCATACCTACGCAATCACCATCACCAAAATTGTACTTGTAAAAAAAAAAAAATAGACCTACCTACCGACCCCTTTTTTTTTTTCTCTCCTTTCTTTCTTTTACTGTTACTGCAAACCAAAATATTTTAAGGATGGCCTTACACTTATGAATTAGGATAGGACATTAAGAATAGGCAATTTAGAAATTGTTGCGTTTTATTTTGTTGTAGTGAAGCCTCAAATTTATACAGCAGAGCATAACTGATACACAGATTTTATATGCAAGAAATACATAAATGACAGCATAGAAGCATATATTCTGAAAAGTCACAATATTCACATTTATTATACAAGTTTAATATACATATAGAAAAGTACATTCTGAAAGAATACAGTTGTGAATAGTTATATAGTACTACTTAACATTATGGGCACTTAAATAATCGAGAAGTAGCTGTTTGGCATTATGTGCAAGGGATACACAAAACTGAGTCTATAATAGATTATAATTATGACATTTGAGACAGGTATACATAGCACACACAAAATATAGATATATTGAGCATTTTCTGTTTAATTCTGGCCAAGTTTGAGTTTTTAAGAAAGTAGGCACAAAATTGGTACAATCAAGAGCAGAAGAAATTAGAAGATTATACTTATCTATCTATATATCTATATATCTATATATACACACACACTCTGATGTGTAGATAGATGTATAGAGAAATTGCAAGTCTAGGTTGCAGTTTATACTTGTGGTCAAGGTTTAAGAAGCACAGAGTTTTAAAAGGACTCTTTATCATGTGCATTAATAAACTGACTAATTGGAATTCAAACCTACAAACAGAAATATCACTCATTAAATTGCACAGCATATCCTTTTTTTTAAAGTTCAGAAACTAAACCTTTATTATAATGTATGTTATTAATGTTTTTGTTATCTTTATTAGAATGTAGAGTGATTAACAAAGCATTCTGTGCGATGCCACTGCCAGAACACCATAAAGGATGCTCAGGAATTTAGGACAATAATATGATAGAAATCCTGACATCCACTGATTTATTTCCTGGGATAAAATTTTTAAGCAAAAAATGTTGTCTTTTCTTTTAAGCTCATCTTTTAAAGTATATGATGCACTCTGATATGAGATCCTGTTTCTCCTTTGCAGTTGAAGAAGAGACTACAGCATTTTTTCCATTGTCCTTTGAGCTAGGGATGTGATATGTTACCTATATGTTGGTATGATGTGATAATGATAATATTAAAGAACAACACCAGTTGAAAATATAAGAAAATTTTATATATACATTGTTATATATACAAATTCCTCAGTAATGTACTACTTATAAATCTGTTAAAAAATCTTCTTGCCTTTCCACTGACCAAATAGTTCAATAGATGCATTGCCACTGTTACATTTGTTGTCACTGTTACATCTTTGATGTTATACTATTTAAAGAAAATGTAAAATACAAAGCAGATACAATGAAATAATTAAAATCATATTGTATTGTATAGGTATCAGACTATATATGTTCCACATTTAATATTAAATTTGCTCAAGTACAGTAATGCCACATTTAAGAAATAAGTCAGTAGTCTTCCCACTAAAAAGAAATCATGGTAATTTGGACAGTCTGTGTTGGTCTGAAAAGGGATTCCAACCATTTATATTCAAAAACATCATCCCATTTCATATTTTCTTTATGGCACACTGATCGACTCCAAATAAACATGTGAATATACATATAATTAATATCAAACTTTATACATAGTAGAGAAACATTAAAATATATATTATAAAACTATTTAACCAGACTATAATATAAACATGATTTTTTGTTTGTATTTCCAAGACAACTTTAATGTTCATAAGATGACATTTTAACACATTGTGTGGTGTACTTTAGAGATTATACTGTAATAATAAATCAAGAATATAAAACCAATGTTTGTGTAGTAATTACATTGCTGTTTGTTTGTTTCTAATAATTGAACAAATATTTGTTTGTCAATAAATTGATATGCATTTGAATGTTCCTATTATTTCCTACACTGATCTGTATCTGATGTTTTATAAGGGATTTATAAGGACAAAATATCAAAATATACACCATGATATCACTGCTAAACAGATATAATTTAGGTGGTAGACCATTCTATCCACTATTCTATCAAGTTATACAAGATAAATTTACCATCGATTGTACTTTTCTTAATTTTAGAGATACAGGAAAGCCAAAAAGGCTAAGTTGACCAGACACACTCAATGGCTAATACTAACAATGTACATACAGTATGTCTTTCATTTAACTACCCAGATAGCCAAGCAGGTGACAGTAACACATTGCATAAAATAATTCAAATGGAAAAAACTTAAGCTTCTGTTACTATCAAACATTGTAATGGGAAAAATGATACTCATGACTGACGTTTGGGGAGCCAGACAGACTTTCAACAACAGACAGGTTTCAGTAAATTTGCTGATCTGGGATTTTCACATATTAAATATTTTTTTGGCAGATGCCTTTATTCAGAGCAACTTACATTTATCTCATTTATACAACTGAGCATTTAAGGGTTAAGGGCCTTGCTCAGGGGTCCAGCAGTGGCAGTTTGATGATCCTGGATCCTGACATCTCTTGAGTTTAGGCAGAATGCTGAAATAAAATCGGTAAAACATCTAATAAATCTGAGGAGAATGGTCAGACTGGTTTGCGTTGTCACAAAGGCTAACTCTTGTTAGTTGTGAATAGAAAATTCTAAAAGACACGTTCTGAAATTTCTTGGGCTAATTGGTATCATAATTTGCAATTATCTGCATACCTAATTGCATGAATGAACAGGTGCTCCTATTAAATTTGTGATTTTGTTTTTCAATTATATTTAACCATTGATGTCATCTGAAATCACCAAACATAGTTTAACACTTATATCTGTGCATATAAACAGGGCCAACTGTATACAAATGATGCAAGTACAAGAGCTAAGACCAGTTGGGAATACATGAGGTATCCATGTCAAAACTGTGCAATTTATTCATAGCATAAGTATTTTTTGATTGATGTGTTTCATTATTAGCTTATGCTGCAACATGTCCACCCATTTGGGTATACTATGTTAATATTATGCCAACATTTGCAATCATTAAATAAGAAATTTCATTTGGTTGCACTAGTTTTCCCTCGTTTCCAGTTTGTCTGCTCTTTCACTCTTTATGGCAAAATTTCTTAATAATTTCACAACAGGTTCTTAATAATTTGCAAAAGTGGATGAAAACCGTATCTTCTGTTGAATCTAGCAGGTTTTCATTGCCTTTTTTTTTATGAATTTTGTATATGAATGAGTTGCTTATTCACCTCATGAATAAGTAGCTGAAAAACAGTACCAGGTATACATAAAATAAATGAATTCATTAAAACAAGAATTGCAAATATTTTTATTGTACGAATGTCATTATAGTCAGTAAAGAAGTATACACAATGCACATTAAAAAGGTGGGGAAGTGGTCAAGGCTCTGAGCTACTTTTTAAAAGGTTGTGAGCTGATTTACAAACATGCACAAATTGTATACTTACAGTTAATATGATGATTTTTCTTATAGGTATAATTTAATGCTGCCAGTTTTTGGTAGTTATCTATGAACATGATGAAAGTCTGACATTATGTGTTTGCTAAACATAAAAGGGACACTGTAGCACATATAACCTGCAAGCGTAACCTTTTTCTTTGTCACTTTGTGTATTTTGTGAGGTTTGTGTAGTTGTGAAGTTGAGATCTGTTACCTGTACATTTAACAAATGTAATGGCTTGGTTTTATAATTGTTCGGTTTAAATCAATTTCTAGGCCAATTTTTTTAATTATAAATTGGGGTTATGCCAAGGCTGGTCAGAAATTCACAAAGCCTCCTGGAATAGCGGACTGTAGCAAGATTACTACTCTTACATCAAGTCTTTTAATAAGTCTGTATAAAATCTTATAATCAAATCAATTAAGGTAAACAGCAGTATCACAGCAGCTTCTAGGCAGAAAGGTCTGGAGGAACTTTATCAGAAGCAGATGTTAAGGAGGGTTGAATCTATCCTGTCAGATAATTCTCATCCCTTACAGGCTGAATTTCAGATGTTGCTATCGGGATTATGCTCTAAGCTCCCAAAATTCAGAACTAACAGATATAAGCACTCTTTTGTGCCTGCAGCCATTCTGCTTCTCAATTCTACAAAGACGCTATTTTAACTTATGCCTTCTTAGAACTTATTTTAACTTATGGTTCATTCATGGGTTACTTCTGGAGTATACGTTATTCCATTAATCATCTGCAGTGTGAAGCACTGCTGAATAAGTACTGAAGCATTTGGCTAAATCTAAACATAATATACTGCAACATTATTTACTTCAAAGACATCCTGATGGTTTTGTCAGTAATCACATCACAAAATATGAGGGAACCAATTACATTGCCAACCATACATTCCCAGGTCACAAGATAAGTTTGTATTCTTCAGATATGTGGAGCAGCAATTTATGAGATACTAAAACCAGCCCTTCTGGTACAAACATTCATGCCATGATCAAAGTCATAAAGATCACAAGTGTTGATGTTAAATGTGAATGTAAAGCCACTGGCCTGTATCAGTATGATTGAGATATATATATATATATTTGCATTGCCATGACTGGATGAAAGCTTATGAATCTGATCAAAGAGGCATAATTGATCAGGGCCATTGCACAATCATTTAGCATAGCCAATACAACAATCTGTGATGTCCTGAAAAACCAATGGTGTGGAAGATTGGACTGAAGGGAGAAATCCCTCAGAACAAACAACTAAATGAAGCTGCAGTACAAGCCTGGAACAACGTCAGAAAAGAAGAATGTTTGGTGATGTCATTCGGTTTCTGGCTTCATGCAATTAAGGGAGGAATAAGCAACCAAATATTAAGTGCTTTTCTTAGTAAGTAAAGAATACTTTTGCTCAACTAAGAATTGCATGGTCTGCTGCCAAAGGTAGGATGTACTAACATATCTAGGTATAAATATCAGGAAATAAAATCTAAAATTCTAATATATGTCATTCATATTTTGATCTCAAATGTCCAGTTTCTTGCGAAATGTACTTGCCATTACAATACTTTCAGAGGAGATGATATGTCAGAGCATATACTATAAAATGCCAAAAGACGCATTCAAAAGCCAACGCTAATTAACAAAAAAGGAAAGGAAATAATATAGGCAGTGGTGTCAAAAGTATTCACATTCATTACTCAGGTAGAAGTATAGATGCTAGGGTTTAAAAAGACCTCTGTAGAAGTTGAAGTATCAACTCAAGCTTTTTACTCAAGTAAAAATATAAAAGTACTGGTTTCAAAACTACTTTAAAAGTATAAAAGTAAAAGAAATGCAAAGCAAAAGCTTAGGCTGTGCCACAGGGGCCTATTGTGCACTACCCCACCTCCTCAAAAAAAAACATATTTCTAAAGGCCATAATGACTATAATGTTATATTCAAATGATAATGTTCAAAAATTTGGGATGCACTAGGCTACCTGTTTCAGCCGCATACTGTATATGCCCCATGAAAAAGAACGCATTTTAGTACAATGCAAATACATTAAAGAACCATATATGTGTACTACTGAGCTGTGTTTCATGGAGCGGAAGATATGACTAGTTGGCTATAAGTATTGTAATGGTGCAAAAATTCAAACTTCAGAGGCATGTCATCAATAACCTTTATTGAAACAAACACATTGGACTTAAACAACAACAGGGTAATCAACATCAGTTTAGCACAGAACATGCAACAAAGAGTTACCAATAGGCTTTGTTCAGCCGCAAAAGCAGCTGGTTCTCAAAGTTCTTTGAGCCAATGCATGCTCTTCTTGGCCTGAAGATCAGCCCTGCAACACTAGACTTTCACAGGCTGCTGAGTCAGGGAGTGCCATATTAAGCTTAAGTGATAGCTGGCACACAGCTGGGAAGGACTTCGGTACCTCTACTGTGTCTCCTGGGCACCACAGGTACGCATCCAACTGCTGGGTCGTTTCAAGAGGGCTGGTCTTCTTCAAGGAGGAAAAGAAGTTCATCAGAATAAAGAAATTTATACAGATTTAAAACAACATGATTCCTCCTCTGGTCCAAAGACATGCATGGTAGGTTGATTGGCATCTCTGGAAAATTGTCCCTAGTGTGTGATTGCATGAGTGAATGAGTGTGTGTGTCCTGCGATGGGTTGGCACTCCGTCCAGGGTGTATCCTGCCTTGATGCCCAATGACGCCTGAGATAGGCACAGGCTCCCCGTGACCCGAGGTAGTTTGGATAAGCGGTAGAAGATGAATGAATGAATAAAACAACATGAGGATGAGAAAATGATGACAGAATTTTTCTTTTTGGGTGAACTATCCCTTTAAAGCTGTTTTAGGACCACAAGCAGCTGCTGGCATGACTGAAAATTAGCAGTAAAATTATTTTAAACAGCATTTGGCTAATAGTTGGGCATATTACCTATTTACAAGGACCCATAGGGCCCCATACAGGCATGTGCACTCTCATACACAGACAGGAACATGACTATCCTTAATAGTGTACATAACTTATCAACCAGCTGTAGATTATAGCTTTGCACAATTAACTTACAAATATTGCATATAGTAACAATATAAGCTCAGATAACATTTGGTTAAAGTTGACTTTCAAATCTCACACCGAACCACCAAACTAGTTTGTAATGTTGAATGTTGCAAGCAAACCATTGGCATATACCCAAGTTTGCCACAGCAAACATTGCAAATTTATCATTAGTACGTTACTAGGTCACTACAATATTGTCAATAATCGACTGATAATAACAAAAACTATAGCTTTGCACAATTAACTTACAAATATAGCAATAATTTAAGCTCAGATAACATTTGGCTAAAGTCAAATTTCAAATTTGTTAATAATTTATTGATAACAAAATTTCAGCTTACCTCAATATGATTTTTCAAATTAGATGGCGAGTTTTTGTAAGCCATTAGCTTGTGGTATTTGGGTGCGCATAGCTTACAGCGCATGCGCAATGACTTATTTTTCCATCCAACCATTTAAACATTCTTCCAGGTATGGCCAGGGATGTATAAGAGTTGGGGTTGGTTGGTCTTCCTGGCTACCAACTTCCTCGCTGGTGCTGGTGCTTGGTTGCTGAGACATTGAGTTTTGAGCCTCTGCCATGGACACCTTTGTACTTGGCTCCGTCTGCTATGTCCAGCATTGGGTAACTGAATTGTGACGTGATTTGTGTCATGTGCAGGTGCGATGGACCAACAGGGTGTCGGAATGGTACGTTTATACTTCTCATCCAACCGCAATCAAATTCACTCTATCCGGATGGCGCGATTTATCTTCGTAGGTTTTTTGAATGATGACAAGCCGAAATGAAAACAAGCCGAAATGAAAACAAGCCGAAATGAAATAGGAGTAACGAGGCTATTTTTAAAATGTAAGGAGTAGAAAGTACAGATAATTGTGTGAAAATGTAAGGAGAAGTAAAAAAATCTGCTAAAAAATAATTATTCCATTAAAGTATAGATACTCAAAATTTCTACTTAAGTAAGGTAACAAAGTATTTGTACTTCGTTACTTGACACCTCTGTATATAGGTAATATAGTGGTATTTGAAACCATTATATACCCCCGTTAAATGCACTCATAAATACCTTCAGCATCATATCACTGTTAAACAGCTCATTTACATTTGAATGGTATCATTCATCTCATTTCTGGTATCACTGAATAGAAGATGTACACCGTTATTAGATCATACATACTTATCAAATATTATTAGTGCTGAATGTCAATGCTCAGACCAAGAGAGCTATTTTAAATGCAGTAAAAATATTACAGACTGAATTCCAAAAGTATTAACAAATTTTATCGTCTGTGTTATTCTTTTCAAGGAAACAAAAAAGAATATTATTTTGTAAACATAAGCAGTGTTAACACAACTCTTAAAAGAGTTACAAAATTATTTTGACTTCACTTATTACAAATTACTGAGCTAATATTTAGTTGTATAACAATTGTTTGTAATAACTGCTACGTATCTGCATTCAACTTCCGACATGTAGAAACAGGTATTTCAACTCAGGATGAATGAACTACATTTCACAGTTCCTGTGAATATTTTGGTCACCCCACAAGTTTTAAATGGGGTTGAGGTCATGGGAGTGAGTTGGCCACTCTATTACCTCAATCCTTTTTGTCTGGAACCAAGATATTGCTCACTTTCTTGTGTGTTTAGGGTCGATGTCTTGTTGAAACAACCATTTCAGGGGCATTTCCTCATTTTTATTATTATAAAAGCAATTGTTGTGAGTAAATTGATAGGCTAGAGTGTCAAACACTTTTCAGTCACTTGCATGCAGTCATGATTGATAATGGTGGATAAGCAGCCCCAAACAAGTTCCAAAGAAATTCAAGCTGTTCTGCAGGCTCAGGGTGCATCAGTGTCAGTGCGAACTATCCGTCGACATTTGAATAAAATGAAACGCTATGGCAGGAGACCCAGGAGGACCCCACTGCTGACACAGAGACATAAAAAAGCAAGACGTCAGTTTGCCAAAATGTACGTAAGCCAAAATCCTTCTGGGAAAACGTCTTGTTGAGAGATGAGACAAAGACAGAGCTATTTGGTAAAGCACATCATTCTACTGCTTACCGAAAACGGAATGAAAAGAAGAGTCAAATATGGTGGAGGTTCAAAGATGCATACTTCAAAATGCACCCAGAAATTGATGAAAACAAAGCGCTGGAGAATTCTGAAGTGGCCAGCAATGAGTCCAAATCTAAATCCCATTGAAAATCTGTGTAGAGATCTTAAAATTGCTGTTGGGAAAAGGCACCCTTCCAATATGACAGACCTGGAGCAGTTTGCAAAGGAAGAATGGTCTAAAATTTTGGGTGAGAGGTGTAAGAAGCTTATTGATGGTTATAGGAAGTGATTGATTTGGTTATTGGAAGTGGTTATTTTTTTCCAAAGGGTGTGCAACCAAATATTAAGTTAAGGGTGGCAATAATTTTGTCTGTTTTATGTGAAAACTGTTTTATGTGAAATTGTTGTTCTAATACACACAAAGGAAATATGCATATAGCAAAACTGTAAGTGTAATTGCAATACTTTTCTGTGAGAAATACTTCATTTTCTGGAAAAATTTCAGAGGTGCCAACAATTTTGGCCTTGACTTTGAATGTATATCATTTTATGCATTGAACTGATAAAAAATCTTATACACAGCTGGAGTGGTCAGACATGTATCTTGCATAGTGATGGGGGATGCATAATACAGTAAAACAGAAAAACAGTGCTTTATATATTTAATTATTTATTTATTCATTCAATTGAAGCAGTAATGAAGCACACTAAGCAGTCTCATGCTGAACCAATTACATCTCAGTATATTTTGTTTGGGACAATGACATTTTGTAAAAATGAAAATATTAACCTACTTTCTAACTGAATATGAATGAAATTCCCTCTTTATTTAACAAAACAAAACAAAAAAACATTGCCCCTTTGGAGCACATAGTATGAAAACAGGATTAACTACCTTTTTTTATTGCAAAGCTGTAAGAATTTTAGTACATTAAGTGAATAAGAAGTCTTTCAGGAAAACCAGGATATTTCTACATGAACATATCATCATAGCCTGGCCGGGGCAGGTGATCAGGGTCTGGCCTGTAGTAAATACATGGAAAATACATTAAAACCTTACATTATCCAACTACAAAATATTAATATTTTAATTTATTCTTGCCATTCTTGTGGTTCACCTTCATACTGAGATTTAAAAAAAAATCTATACATTGTTCCAAAAATATACTACCTACTTACTTTGGAAAGAACACAATTCATTTTTATTAAAATGGCAATAATCTTAAGTGTACAATGTGAAATGAGTGACCACTGTTTATCATCCATATCTTTCAATTAAGAATTACTTGCCACAGTTAAATACAAGCCTTACTTTTGTATCTTTATGCAACTAAATCACTTTCAATTTTTTTTTACACTGGTGCTGAAATTATTACTGTTTAATTTGCATTCTGTTGGCTAAATTTCCTATATTTTTAGGTAATTTAAACATTTTAAATCTTTATCAGTCTGTTACCTGTACAGAGAGTGGAATCACATTTCTATGTTTTGATGATAATCTAATGGCACATGCACATTGTGTACATTTTGACAGCTTAATTCTGAGTACAAAGATAGTTGATTAGGCTTATATTAAGTTCAGTACGCATGTTACTATCCAAAAAACTAGATGAAAGCTGTATATGGAAATCACAGCAACATTTTAGCCAGTTTTGGGCACAATGGCAAAATGGATAAAACTCACACTGACAAAACCGCTTTTTAATCACATTTTACTACCTACCAGCTACTATGGTGAGAAACAGTATAAATTTTAAGTTAAACAGTCATTTTCTATGTCAAAATTATTGACAAGGTTTTTTGACAGTATATATAAAATAGATCAAATTTGATCATGAAACAATCATAATTACATTTTATGGATGATATGAATTAGTTATGGTACAATACCATAACTAATTCATGTCATTACCTACCCCAACATGTTTCTGAATGTTTAGATGTGTTTAAATACAGCACACAGGTGTTTATTTTAAGCAGTGTTTCAGCACTGTTGGATGTTATGTCAGAACTGTTAGATGTGTGCTGTGCAGTATTGATTGCTACAATATGTTGTGAATTCTTTATAGTGTAAAAATATGGAGTAGTGGACACTGCAGTGCATGTTATGTTTTCAAAGTTCACTTAAGCCTTGAGTTTGTCATCTGATTTAATTTAGGTTGACAATATTAAAAGGGAAAGGATGGCAGAACGGGGAAGATGGGTGTCCATAGTGAATGGGAGGTTAAGACAAGTGGGTAAAAGTAAGTGGTGGCGCCATGGCATAAATCCTATATGTCCAAAGGTTTGTGAACACTGGACTATTGCTCCCATATGTGGGCCTTTGAAGTTGAAAGCAATAGTTGGACAATAGAATAGGATGTCTTTGTAGGCTGTAGAATTACATGCTGTAGAATTCCTAAACCTGTTCCAACATGACTAAGTACCAGAGCCTATGCTAGAAAAATACTAGCAACATACATGTGCCAGGGTAGAGAGCCTGACCTCAAACCAACTGAATACCTTTTAAATAAACTGCCAACTGTGCCCCAGTAATCCTAGCCACATTCAGAAATCCTTAAAACCTGTAGTTTTAAGAAATAAATAAAACAGAAAACGTGCAAATTTGACCATTGTGAAGGTTTTTTTTTCAGGCTGCCACAAATGCACATAATTGGCTTTTAATTTATAAAATGTAATTTCAGTTAGAACGTGTTTAAGGATCCACATATATCCTGTAAATATTATTTAGGTAAATGGCAACAATGATAATCAAGTAATAATTTGATAGCTTTACCCAGCTCTGTGTCTGCCAACTGGTCCAAAAGGGTCAAAGCGGGCACCAGGGGGCACTGCCCCCGGAGGGAGGACTCCAGGAATTCCACTTGAAGGGTCAAAGCCAGAACGAGGGAAGCCTGCTCGTAATGGATCCACAATCATGCCCTCTGTTGTCCCACTGTAAACAATGTTCAAGTATAGTTATTTTTACTTTACTTTGCCTATTTTTTTTATTTTTGTATATCATGGGCTGAAAAACAACATCCAGCATGGGGCTTCTTCTGAGCAAGCCAAAGAACACAACACTTGAAGCCTAGATAACTGTGACAAAAAATGACAAACTACCCACCTAAAGGGATCAAGGTCAGCTCTTCCTGCAGCAAATGGATTGAATGGGTCTGTCCTGAAAAGGCAGAAAATATTTTAAATATGAAATAATTATAATTTCATTTTAAATACGAAATAAATTTTTATTTCAATGGGTGTGTATAATAAAAAGGATTAAAAGCTCACAGTCATTATCTAATCAGCCAATCATGTAACAACGAAGCAATAACAATCATGCAGATAAAGTTCAAGAGTTTCAGTTAATGTTTGCATCAAACATAAGGATGAAGAAAAAGGATGATCTCTGTGACTTTGATTGTGGCCTAGCTGTTGGTACCAAATGGGATGGTTTGAGTGACATACATTGCTCATATACTTGAGGCTGACAGGAGTGGAACCTGATGTGGTCTTCTGATATTTTGATGATGATTACAATCATGCATAACATTCTTCTCTTTTTCCTTCTCTCTCTGTCTCTCTCTCTCTCTCCCAAGCTCCTGAGTTCCCTAACGTCCTAGTCTGATCGCCTGTCCTTCCAGACCTACTTCATTGATCCTGATGTTCTACCCAAGCGTGGAGTATCATCACGCAGTGGTCACCCTGACAGGGTTTGATCTGCATCGTCAACCATTGACTCATGGGTTTGCTGTGGATGGGGCCACCCGGAGACTGTCATGCCTTCTTTGAACCATTGTTGCATCAGTCTGGTCTGGTCTTTATCAGCGATCATTTGGCAGGAAGGAATTAGTGTTGGCTATGGTGACCTCAGAATTTGTGCTGAACCATGAATTCCTATAAACTGTTGTAGAAAGGATTTACATTTACATTATTTACTGTCCAGTGTCACAAATGAGAATGGGTTGATGAGAATGAGAGGAACTTCTGCCTAGTTCCTAGTTTAAACTTTTTTCTGTTTCTAAACTTCTGTAAAGCTGCTTTGAGACAAAGTGAATAAGCGCTATAAAAATAAATTGAATTGAATCTTTTGTAGCCTGTTCACCTCAAGGTTTAATATGTTGTGTGTTCTGAGATGCTTTTTTGCACACCATGGTTGTAAAGTTATTTGACTTACTACATAATTCCTGTCAACACAAGCCAATCTGGTCATTCTCCTCTGATCTCTCTCATCAGTAATGTGTTTCAGCTTACAGGCCCTCCTCTCACAGGATGCTTTTTGTTTGTTGCAACATTCTGAGTAAAATCTAGATTCTGTTCAAAATTAAGAGACCAGTAGTTCCAAAAATACTCAATCCAGCCCATCTGGCACCAACATCCATGCCACAGTTAGAGTCACAGTAATCACATGTTCTCCTCATTCTGTTTCATGTAAACATTAACTGAAGCATGACTTGAGCATGTTTAAATATACTGGTTAGTGTATGAGGCAAAAATGTTGGCATACATTTTTTCTCTCATTTTACAATGATCATATCCTAATTTAATCAAATCATTGGTTACCCACACAAATTGTGACAATGTTAAAAAAAGTATATAATTAAATATCACAGAGATTATTCTTGTGACTGATGAGAGCAAGACCTGAAAAATGATCCCATTATATTATTTAACCAAAAATTAATTCACCATTAATCAATACAATGTACCACAAATTAAACTGATACACAATCATAAAAGAAATTAGCTTTAACATTCACAAGCTTAAAATATATAAAGTAAATATATTTTTTTAAACTTTGTGGCAGTGTGGGGCATAGTCAGGTATCAGCTGCAGACTCAAATAACACAATGATTTTCACCTGTGCCTGGACCATTTAATTTAATAGAATACAGGAGGTGGTTAGTCTTTACCTCACTCTCAGACACAATTCTTCCTGACACATTTGCAGAGCTAATTAATTTGTGGGCTTTAAAATTTAAAGGTTTATTTGCAATTGACACATAAGTGTCAGGTTTACATGTCAAAGATTCTTTTTTGGGTAAATCCTCTGTAAATTTCACTTTTATTTGTTTTATTTATTTGCCATTCTTTTGACTCAGGTCAGTTGTCATTTGCTGCTACTGTGAATCAAAGGTTTGATGCAAGATACAACAGTGTAATGGTATATTCTCACCAGTTTGGAGGGTATGAAGCAGGGGTATGTCTGGTAGGTACACACAGGGGATCATGATCTGGCTTGGGCTGCGTGTCTGTGAATCTCTCTTTTCTTTCTTTCATCACACTTCCCTGATCTTTCACTGCAGGTAGCAGTGATGAGTTCAGCCTCTTAGCCAAATCTCCTGTGTTCTTGTACACACTACAGTACAGAAACAAAAAGGATTTAAAGAGAATAACCATACTATAACATGCTTAATAATTGCTTATGATGGTTGTAAATGCATTACTAAGTGATGAACTGTGTGTAAGCTTAGCTTAAGTAGCATAGCTTAAGTGTTACTAACCTTTCAAATGATTGTAGGTTTGCTTCATTTACATAATCACTAACATTAATAGTCAGGTCTGTGACTTTGTCTGAAGCTGAATCCTGTCAGAAAAACAGAAAATAATGTCAAGAAAAGGTTTCCTGCTTATAATACTAGGAATCACACAGCCTTTATAAAATTTGCCACATTACCATTAAGTTAAAAATCAAGCTGGAATCAGCTGTGATGGCTTTGAGGAGCAGGTTGGACTTGTCATCATTTGATCTGTATCTCAGTGTGTACAGCTCCTTGTTTGTGTTCCAGGATGCAGGAAGCAACTCTGATTTCTTCTCTCCATTTAGGGGCTGTAGAATTGAGAGAGAACTGTGCACATTGATAAATCTGCCTGTTTACTGAAACATTATCAGACTAATGATTTCTCTAGATGTCTGAAAGTGAGATATTATTATATAGCCCATATAATGAAAGTATATTTCTTTTCAAAAATATGCAGTAAAATCAACTGGAAAATGAGTTCTGATCAAAAAAGATCCCATTTCTAATCCCAGATTTAGACTTCTCATGCTTTGTAAGAAAATGTTTATAACATGCTAGCCAACAAAAAAGTAAAACAAAACTGTACTATAGAACTTACTAGTTATGTCAGACAAAGCTTGATTATCAAATTGATATAACCTACATATAAATATTAAATAAGCTGACCTAGTTATAAAAACGCAACAAATATCCCAGCTTTTACTTCTATTCATTTCAAATTATAGGTTTTCATTAATAACCTCCTGTCAGTTAAGCAGTCATCTATGCCAAAGATGTTTCAGATTAAAAGAAGATGCCTGTAGCTGAGAATAGTAGACAAGTATTAATTCCGTTGCATTACATTTACATCTGAGAAAATCATTATATAATGAGAATAAACCGTTTGAATAGTGCTGTGTCACTGTGTTGCATAGTGACATTAGCTGGATAGCTAACGTGTGTCATATAAACGTCGATTTATAAAGAAATAATAAGTGATTAAACGATTTAGCAATCCTAATCATGCTTTCTTTTAAACTTCAGCAGTATAAAAAGCGACAAAGATAACAATAAAACAAGGCTACCAGTTACAGTAATAGTGTGAGGAACATTTACTGAACTGCCAATTATACAGTTTATTTCCTCACCTCATCTCCACTTCCCAAACATTTATATCCACTCTTTACAATTTCCCAGTGAATAAAACACACAACCGCATCTTGAGGAGATGATATAGAACTCGCCACGCATGTATACAACACCTCGAGTCCTGCCATGGCTTTGCACTGTTTAGACGAAACGAAAATAAACTTTGTTATTGTTGCTATTGGTCCGTTAAAAAAGTGTCCCCGGAAGGGAGACTAGTAACAAACCATTCGTTCCGCCCTGTTCGCACCTCGTGAAAATGAGTAAAATACCTTAAAAACAGTTTTGTGTTTTAAAAAGCTCACCAGCGGATGGTCTGTTGGTTATATTTTCTGGTAATCCGTTCGTTCGTCCAAATATTTTCGCTCGAGTGAATTTACACAATAATAGGTATGAAAAAGCAATTCAGCCTTTAGTCTAAATTGTGAGGGTAGAGGTATATCTGTAGGATGCAACTGCTTCCATGTAGCAATCAAACCTATTTACTTGTAAGTTACCATCAGTTACACAATTAAAGTCATCACCCAGAAACCCCAATTCCTGAACAGTATTGATTGAACAGAAGAACAGCACTGATCAAGTAACCTTTTATATTGCTTGAGATGAGAGTAGGAGTTCGATGAGCCCTCTCCATGTCAATGCTATAAAAGTAAGTACGAGAACTGCAAGATCATGTGAAAAGGTTGATTGAAGTGAGGGAAGGATACACTCGTTACCCCTGAACTAAATTCACTTCAGTTCAATTCATTTTACAAGGGATATTGTCTCAAAGCAGCTTTACAGAAGTACAAAAACATAGAATAAAGATTTTGAAATGTATAATTTACTATTTATTTCTTACATTTATCCCTAATGAGAAAGTCTGAGGTGACGAGGCAAGGGCAAATCCCCTGAGATGATATGAGGAAGAAGACTTAAGAGAAACCATGCTCAGAAGTAAATTTGATAAGAACACCACCAAATGCACTTAGTTCATCAGAATCAGAATCAGTTTTATTGGCCAAGTGTGTTGACACACACAATTACTGTAATTTGGTTCCAGCTGGCGCTGCCAGTTTCCACCTATTCATCTTTACGAGTTTGGATTCCCAATTTGCCGTTTACCAATTGCCCGGACTCTCATTTTGATTTGATTATGATTTTGTATTTTTCCATATGGACTGTAGCTTCGGAAATTTAACCTGATGTCACTTAAAATGTCACTTGGATTCATTCTTTAAACTGTTGTTTGCCTGCATGCTTATTAAATACCTTTTATTCAAGTCCCTGTCCATGTATTTGGATCCAAACCTGCATTTCTGACAAACGTAATTATGGTTTTCAGTTTTATAGTAGGCTTTAAATTACATTGCACTACTTAAGTGATCTGCAGTAACTTGGCTAGCAAGTCATCTAAAGAAAAGCAGGAGGTAGAAGTATGATAAGTATATCCATGCAGTCCACACAGATGAGAAAATAAAATATTCTATAATAATGATTGACAATTGAGGAATCTGCAATTTAAAATGCTACTAATAGTGCTAACATGGTAGGGGAATCACTGAAATACTAAGAGGAATATGGATAGTAGAAATGTAAAATTTGGATAGATAGATAGACAGACAGATACAATAGATAGATAGATAGATAGATAGACAGACAGACAGACAGACAGACCTTTGCACCTGTGCCCCTGTCAGGGATCAGCGCGGACCTTTGGACACGTGCGAATGTTTTTATTATTGTCACGTGTCTGCCACGCCTTCGTCCGCTCCTCCCTGTCTCCTCACCTGTTTCCCATCCTGTGATTGACTGTGTGTGTGTATTTATGTGAGCCGCGTTGCCGATGGCAGGGCGGATTCATTAGTGTATTTAAGTCAGATTAAGTTACGTTAGTTCCCCGTGTCGTGTGGATGTCTGTTTGTTTCCCTTGTGTATTAAACTCCTATCATTTGAAGCTATCCTGCCGACGGGTCTGTCTCCTTTCCACCGGATCCTGAAATCATCCTGAAACCACCGCATGTTAAGCACTTTATTTCATACATTGAAGGACATGCATTCGACATTGGCCCCTGCTGTATATTGTCTTAGTGTTTTTAGTCCAGTTTGAGCTTATTGTCAATGTAGACCCCCATGTATTTGTAAGAGTCCACAATCTTTACATAACAGCCACTTATAATTGCAAGGGTGAGTTGTGCTTTTTTCTTCTGAAGACAATGTCCCGTTTTTGTGACATTGAGCTGTAGGTGATTAACTTCACACCTACAATGTACTCCATCTCCTGCCCACCATCAATACTCCAACAACAGCAGAGTAATCAGAGAACTTTTTCAAATGACAATGATTTGTGTTGTGTTAGAAAGCCTTGATGTAGAGGATGAAAATAAATGGAGACAGAACAGTTCCTTGGGGAGCACCTATGTTGCTAACCATCTTCTGTGACACAAACTTAGCCTCACAAACTGTGGTCTGCCCGTAAGGTAATCAATAACCCAGGAGATCATTGAGGGACTTACCTGCATATCTTTTAGTGTTTTTCCTAGTAATGCTGGTTGGATGGTATTTACTGAAATAGTAAAAATCATGATTCTCGCCGTGCTGCCAGCCTTGGTAAATGTGGATATATCCTCTGTAACTATATATAATACTATATAATATACTATATTATATTATACTATACTATATAATAGTATTCTCCGTTCCAACCTGCGGGTAAAAAGCAAACTGCACTGGGTCAAGTGATGAAAAGATCAGTGGTCTCAGGTTTGAGAATGAGAAATGAGGCACAAGATATGGCAAGACACAGCAGGGGAGTGCAATGCAGTCTTGAGGACAGCAAATCAATCTGTCCCTGTCTAAGGACAAACAGTTCTAGAATAATCAAAACCAAAACAAAAGTTTCTGTCTCGTAGCATCGTTTGTAGGTATGTCACATTACCTGTAACATTAATAAAACCTAGATATTTTGGTAACCTTGAGAAGAACAAAAAAATCAAAAACCAGTTTATTATGTGAAATGAGCTTACCATCAGCAGTTTTGAAACCATGTGCATAACACACTTTTCAAAATCTTCAGCTACACCAATAGCATATTGTGAATAAGTATAAATAGATAAAAATCATGTGCTTGTTAAAGCCACAAGTTCAGCACCTTCAGCTGAAAAGAAAGGAATAGCTTTGCATACAATATTAGGTGAACTATCATTGGGTTTAGCGCATGGGACATCTACAAATATGTGTGCCCCACCCTCCAATGGATGTTGTGACAAATCTGCATGAACAGATGATGATTCTGAAATCTCAGTCAGACAGTTGTGCTCCAACCAGCCATCGGGCACCTGTTCCACTGAACAGGAAGCAATTCCTTTGTTACTTCTCCATCAAATTATCATCATTAGGCTTCAAAAACAAATCAAATCCATAAGAGAGATAGCAAGAACCTTTGGAGTGACCAAATCAACAATTTGGCACATTGTAAGGAAAAAAGAACACACTAGGGAGCTCAGAAACAAGGCGTGGACATCAACAGAAGACAAAAATGGTAGATATGTTAGAGGTAAACACTGCTGCCAGAAGGGGAACAAATAGATCCTACCGGAAGAACCAGGGAATGAACAGAACCGAGGAACAACTAATCAGCTCCTTTCAGTTATTCCTTACACAATTCATGTGCCAATAATTCTTAAACAGTCTTATCCTGACAGAAAAGCTGCAGACTATAATTATGAGCCTAATTGAGATCAGATAGAATAAAACCACATTGAGGCAGATAAAAATGAAAACATCTCACCTCCACCAGGTTATATCCTGCACAAGCCGTCAGCACGCACAGCATTCCTGCACATGTTCCTCACCAGATGATCTTTTCAGTATGCTCCATGTGCCTGACTACCTATCCAGCCTTGCATTGGTTTGCTTCTCATGGTTTGATCCTGTTGTTTTTGCTGCCGATTTCTGTCTGCCCTTCATCGCTCCTTTACCTGGGTTATACTTAGGAGTTTCCGTGGACTGATTTCTGCAAACCCTGCAGTCTGTGTGGCGGATATTGGATTATTGTTTCAATCTGTCCTCCTCTAGGGATACTGTTTTGCCGTGTTGAAATATCTCTGTCGGATTTTGTTATTTACTGTTGTATTACCACTGTTTGAGTAATTCTGTTTTTTATTTGACTGTGGGGTTTGTTCCTCTTGGATTATTTATGTGACATTCACTATTTATTTTTGCATTCCCTGTTGGATTATTATTTGACTGTGACCTTTTGTCTATGGGGTTCACCACTGATGGATTACCTTTGCAGGATATTCCATTGACTGTTTGCCCTGTTTGCTCTCCCTTATTGTGCTGTCTTCTCATGCTCTGGACTGTGATCTTCATTTGGGTCTTCACCTTCCTCCTGTGACACAAGCCCCAAGAAAGCTATTAAAATTTTCAGGTTCACTCGAGAAGAACCCTGAGTCATGCTGCTGCCCCTACGTCTGTACTGATTTCAGCCAATAGAAGTGATTGAATAGCAAAAATCTTCAAAGGTTGAGATTAAAGGTAGGGTCTCTGTTGTTTGAGAAATGCTTCAGAAAATTGAGTCGAGCCGACAAACAAAACAAAAAAAATCAAAACAAACGTGAAGCCAATGAGCAGAAAGGATTTTGTCTTGTCAATATGGACGGAGAGAGTGTTCAGTGCGCATGTGTGACATTAGTAGAAAGCGGTTTTAACATTGACATGGAGGATAAAAACAAAGAAAGAAAGTGAAGAAAGGCTTACAATAAGGCAAGAAGTGGGACCTGTGTTATTATAGGATCAGCTTTCCAGCACTGGAGAGAACTGAAGGAGCGGGACGTTGGCCGCACATTCACAGATTCGAGTTTCCCGAGTCAATAACTCCTGAGCTAAACGCTGTTACTACACAAATAACACCTCTTTTCTATCGTAGTAATGTAGAGAGGCAGCTACAACCACGTTTTGCTAGCAACAGCGTTTAGCTCAGGAGTTATTGACTCGGGAAACTCGAATCTGTGAATATGCGGCCAACCGACGCAGAGGTTGCTTTTTTCCTTCTTGATAGGTGAGTAACATTGGTTTTGCTATGTTTCACAGAACTAATATATGCCATCCTTTACATGATTATGCTTGTGTGTCATTTTTGCTTGTTTGTTTATCTGAAATTGTATTGTTCTTCCCTTCAATTATGATAGACACATTTCTTCCCATTAGTTGCCTGGGTTACGTATATATGTGTGGGCGGAGCTATCAATACAGGGGTGGGTCCCATTTGGGTTAGGGACGTGTTTGTTTTGGTGATTTCAAATGTCAACAATGGCTTTCAAACAACGAAGACCCTAGCTTTAACAGGGAGTATTTATACAGAAGAAAGGTGTAGTATTTATTGTTATCTACTGGAAAAGAAGTCAACAGAAACAGATGTTGTGGTTGATGTGTTCACTGGCAATTTGGTGAGTTTATCACAAAAAGGACTATCTAAACTATGGAAGAAAAAACTGTTATGGATTATCTGTATTTGGCACACGTTTATTAAAACAACAGAAAGAATTGCTAAGTCAAAATAAAGGATATCACAGCCATAAAATGAGGTCATAAACAAATACAGTAAGTCAATATTTCCCCTCTAACATTGGTCGGTGGAACTAGCTCTTAGATTCTTCAAAGAGATGTTTACTCGAATGAAGAACAAGAACCAGTATATGAAGAGCGTTCTGTTGATTACAGCTTCATGTTAGCATAAATGAACTTTTAGCTTTAACTTTAATAACTTTATAACTTTAATAACTGCTTCAGCCGTTAAACTATATTTCACAGTTCCTGTGAATTTTTCGGTTTTGCTTAAGAAACTGCAGTTTTAATGTGTTTTTTAAACAAGTTTTCAACGGGGTTGCGGTCAGGGGAGTGAGTTGGCCACTCTATTGCCTCAATCCTTTTTGTCTAGAATCAAGATGTTGCTCACTTACTTGTGTGTTTAGGGTCGATGTCTTGTTGAAACAACCATTTCAGGGGCATTACCGCATGATTATTATAAAAGCAATTGTTGTGAGTAAATTGACAGGGTAGAGTGTAAAACACTTTTCAGTCACTTGCATGCAGTCAGGATTGATGTTAAACTGATAGGATTTTGAAGTAGTAATCATAAAGATTTTTAAATGCCAGTTCTAGCTATTAAGTAAGAAAAGCCAATCTGATCGCACTGAGATCTGAAACTGGAAGGTTTCTGTGAGCCTATAGCTGAAGGTCTTGACCTATATGTACATCATTTTATGCATTGAACTGATTAAAAATCTTATACACAGCAAGAGTGGTCAGACATGTATCTTGCATAGTGATGGGTGACGCATAATAATACAGTAAAGAAGGAAAAAAGTGAACTGCTTTTTTATTGCCAATCTGCAAGAATTGTGGTACATTTCTTCTATACATCGTTCTAACTACCTACCTACTTTGGAAAAAACACAAAATTAGTGCCATTTTAATAAAAATGTATTAAGTGTGCAATGGGAAATGAGTCACCACTGTTTATCATCCATATCTTTCAAGTTTGAATTTCTTAATGCAGCTATGACCACTGTTTAATTTGCATTCTGTTGGCTAAATTTCCCATATTTTTAGGTAATTTAAACATTTTAAATCTTTATCTGTGTGTCACCTGTACAGAGGGTGGAATCACATTTCTATGTTTTGATGCAAATCTAATGGCACATGCACGTTGTGTACATTTTGACAGCTTAATTCTGAGTACAATGATAGTTGATCAGAATCAGAATCAGAATCAGATTTATTGTGTTGACACACACAAGGAATTTGGTTCCAGCAGTTTGTGACTCTCAAAAGTACAGACATAAATAACACTATACTATACAAACTATACAAGAAAACAATGCAGACGATGAGATGCAATATACAGTAGACAGAATGAGTATAAAATGAAAATGAACATAGAATGAATAAAATATATAAAATATGAATGTAGAATATGAATGATCAGTTATGTACATAAAGTGTGGGAGTGCAGATAACAATATTGTGCAATATTATGCTTTTTGTGCAATATACAGCAGCAGTAGTATGTAATATACAGATGATTTGATGACTGACAGTCCTGATAATGCAGTACTTATGATAAGAAGCAGTGAATATAATTATGGTGAGTTGTTGATCAGGGTGATTGTCTGGGGAAAGAAACTGTTCCTGTGTCTGGCAGTTTTAGTAAACAAAGTTCTGTAGCAGGGGGGCGCCAGTTATTTCTTCTGCTGTTTTTACTGTGCGTTGCAGTCTGTTTCTGTCCTGTTTTGTTGCGGCACCAAACTAGATGGTGATGGATGTGTACAGTACAGATTCAATGACTGCATGTTTAGAACAGCATTAACAGCTCCTGTGGCAGACCATACATTCTTAATTGATGTATAAAGTACATCCTCTGCTGGGCCTTCTTGATGACAGAATTTATGTTGCACTCCCATTTCAGGTCTTGGGAAATGGTAGTGCCCAGAAACTTGAAGGCCTCCACAGATGACACTGGGCTGTTGTATATTGTGAGGGGGAGTAGTGTTGAGGGGTCTTCCACTATCATCTCCACGGTTTTGTTGTCCACTATCATCTCCACAGGAAGCCTGTTGTTTCCTGTCTGTCAGGAAGCTGGTGATCCACTGACAGATGGAAGGGGGTATAGTGTGCCTTAGGAGTTTGGAATGGATAATTTCCGGAATTATTGTATTAAAAGCTGAACTGAAGTCAACAAACAGAATCCGGGTGTATGTCCCTGGCCAGTCCAGATGTAGCAGAATGTAGTTCAGTCCAAAGTTGACTGCGTCGTCCACTGATCTGTTTTCACTGTAGGCTTATGTTAAGTTCACTATGCATGTTACTATCCACAAACTAGATGAAAGCTGTATATGGAAATCACAGCAACACTTATCCACACTGACAAAATGGATAAAACTCACACTGACAAAACCCCTTTTTAATCACATTTTACTACCTACCAGTTACTATGGTGAGAAACAGTATAAATTTCCTGCAGTACAAGGAACATTCAAGTATATCAGGCTTTCTAATGAAAGGTAATATTCTCCCTAGCTATATTCATTCATTTTCTACCGCTTATCCGAACTATTCTCGGGTCACGGGGAAAATGTGCGTCATTGGGCATCAAGGCAGGATACAGTACACCCTGGACGGAGTGCCAAATCATCGCAGGGCACACACACTCTTATTCACTCATGCACTCACACACTACCGACAATTTTCCAGAGATGCCAATCAACCTACCATGCATGTCTTTGGACCGGGGGAGGAAACCGGAGTACCCAGAGGAAACCCCCGAGGCACGGGGAGAACATGCAAACTCCACACACACAAGGCGGAGGCGGGAATCAAACCCCCAACCCTGGAGGTGTGAGGCAAATGTGCTAACCACTAAGCCACCGTGCCCCCTTCCCTAGCTATATGTTTATTTTAATCATTTTAAGTTAAACAGTCATTTTCTATGAAAAATTATAAATATAGCAAGATTTTTTGACAGTATATAAAAAATAGATTGTGAGAATAATTATATTGTATAATTAAGATTGTATAAAACAATCTTTTCTGATAATGTTGCAGACTTTCTGTATAGAGCACATTGTTCTTTCTCTCTCACACACCCACATACATTCTCCCCCCACACACAAACACACTCTTGTCCCTTAATTCTCTTGTTCCCTAATTAGTCTTAAAACATATGGCCCTGCCATAATCATTCCTTATGTTACCAACCATGGGAACTAAGGGAAGTATAGGTTCACTTCCCTGACTTCATTGGGGTAACTGAGAGGTCACCTAAACAGAGATGCACACACACATACCAACACACACACCCACTACACCCTCCCTCTTCTTGTATGACTATATATTCCTGCTTTTCCTAATAAACTTTGGAACTTCTCTTTGAAAGAATGACTCGTGTGTGTTTCATTGAGACTTCCCCAAGGCCTTGTGGAGAACAGAAACCGAGCAGAGGAACGAGAGGCTGAAATTTAGGTTATCCTGCCTAGGCGGCAGATGAAAAGAGGGTTAACCTGTCCAAGTGACGGATGAGAATTCCTTACATAGATCAAATTTGATCATGACAATCACAATTATATTTTGTGTATGATATGAATTAGTTATGGTACAATACCATAACTAATTCATATCATTACCTACCCCAACATGTTTCTGAATATTTAGATATGTTTAGATACAGCACACAGGTGTTTATTTTAAGCAGTGTTTCAGCACTGTTGGATGTTATGTCAGAACTGTTAGATGTGTGCTGTGCAGTATCGGTTGCTACAGTATGCTGTGAATTCTCTCACTCTCTCACTCATTTTCTACCGCTTATCCAAACTACCTCGGGTCACGGGGAGCCTGTGCCTATCTCCGGCGTCATCGGGCATCAAGGCAGGATACACTCTGGACGGAGTGCCAACCCATCGCAGGGCACACACACTCTCCTTCACTCACACACTATGGACAATTTTCCAGAGATGCCAATAAACCTACCATGCATGTCTTTGGACCTGGGGAGGAAACCTGAGTACCCGGAGGAAACCACCACTGTGAATTCTTCATTCATTCATTCATCTTCTACCGCTTATCCGAACTACCTCGGGTCACGGGGAGCCTGTGCCTATCTCCGGCGTCATCGGGCATCAAGGCAGGATACACTCTGGACGGAGTGCCAACCCATCGCAGGGCACACACACTCTCCTTCACTCACACACTATGGACAATTTTCCAGAGATGCCAATAAACCTACCATGCATGTCTTTGGACCTGGGGAGGAAACCTGAGTACCCGGAGGAAACCACCACTGTGAATTCTTGATAGTGTAAAAATATGGAGTAGTGGATACTGCAGGGCATGTTATGTTTTCAAAGTTGACTTAAGCCTTGAGTTTGTCATCTGAATTAATTTAGGTTGACCATATTAAAAAGGGAAAGGATGGCAGAACGGGGAAGATGGGTGTCCATAGTGAATGGGAGGTTAAGACAAGTGGGTAAAAGTGGTAGCACCATGGCATGAATCCTATATGTCCAAAGGTTTGTGAACACTGGACTATTGCTCCCATATGTGGGCCTTTCACAAACTGTTGACTTAAAGTTGAAAGCAATAGTTTGACAATAGAATAGGATGTCTTTGTAGGCTGTAGAATTACATGCTGTAGAATTCATAAACCTGTTCCAACATGACTAAGTACCAGAGCTTATACTAGAAAAAGTACTAGCAACATACATGTGCCAGGGTAGAGAGCCTGACCTCAAACCAACTGAATACCTTTGGAATAAACTGCCAACTGTGCCCCAGTAATCCTAGCCAACATCAGTGCCTGACTTCACTTTAATGCTCTTGTGGTTGAATGGGCAAATTCTCAAAGCCACATTCAGAAATCCTTCCCAGAAGAATAGAGTTATTATAAATGAAATGGAATAACTAAATATATGGATCATATAGTGTATGTTCATATTTAATTACTCATAAAGAAACCTGTAGTTTAAAGAAATAAATAAAACAGAAAATGTGCAAATTTGACCATTGTGAAGGTTTTTTTCAGGCTGCCACAAATGGACATAATTGGCCTTTAAATTGTAAAATGTAATTTCAGTTAGAACAAGTGTTTAAGGATCCTCATACATGCTCTAAATTATTCAGGTAAATAACTATTTAATTTTAAAAAACAGTAAACCTATTTAGGTATATGGCAACAATAATACAGTAATCAAGTAATATTTTGATACTGTAGTTTTACCCAGGTTTGTCTCTGACAAATGGTTCAATAGGGAAAAGATGCCACCAGGGGGCACAGACCCTGGAGGGAGAGGATCCACAATCATGCCCTCTGCTGTCCCACTGTAAACAATGTTTGAGTACAGTTATTACATTTACATGATTTACTTTGCTTATTTTTTAATTTTTGTATTTCATGTAAAATAAAGCAGGGGCATGTCTGGTGGGTACGCAAAGGGGATCATGGTCTGGCTTGGGCTGTGTGTCTGTGAATCTCTCTCTGCTTTCTTTCATCACACTTTCCTGATCTTTTACTGCAAGTAGCAGTGATGAGTTCAGCCTCTTAGCCAAATCTCCTGTGTTCTTGTACACACTTCAGAAACAAAAATGTTTTATGTGAGCATTGTCTGTATTGTCTCATATAGTCTGTTTTGTCTTGCCTTGTCTGTTTTTGTCTTGTATAGTCCAGGCTAAATGTATAGTGTTATTTATATCTGTAATTTTGAGATTCACCAACAGCTGGAACCAAATTTCTTTGTGCGTTTCAACATACTTGGGCAATAAACCTGATTCTGATATTTTCTAATTTGTTTAAAATTACCCATTTTGCATGAATAATAAAAAAAACTATACACTGAGTCAAAATGAAACATCATGTGCTTGATTTGGATCTCCTTAATGAACATTAAGAAACTTCTCATATTACCATTCATGCCTGGGCATACGCAGCTGCAATACATTACTAAGTGGTGAACGGCATGTATGTGTTAATAGCTTAAATGTTACCAGCCTTTCAAATGATTGTAGGTTTGCTTCATTTACATAATCACTAACATTAATAGTCAGGTCTGTGACTTTGTCTGAAGCTAAATCCTGTCAGAAAAAAGGAAAATAATGTCAAGAAAAGGTTTCCTGCTTATAATACCATGAATCACACAGCCTTTATAAAATTTGCCACATTACCATTAAGTCAAAAATCAAGCTGGAATCAGCTTTGAGGAGCAGGTTGGACTCATCATTTGATCTGTATCTCAGTGTGTACAGCTCCTTGTTTGTGTTCCAGGATGCAGGAAGCAACTCTGATTTCTTCTCTCCATTTAGGGGCTGTAGAATTGAGAGAGAACTGTGCACATTGATAATCTGCCTGTTTACTGAAACATTATCAGACTGATGATTTCTCTAGATGTCTGAAAGTGACCTATTATTATATAGCCCATATAATTAAAGTATATTTCTTTTCAGAAATATGCAGTAAAATCAACTGGAAAATGAGTTCTGATCCAAAAAGATCCAATTTCTAATTCCAGATTTAGACTTCTCATACTTTGTAAGAAAATGTTTATAACATGCTAGCCAACAAAAAAGTAAAACAAAACTGTACTATAGAACGTACTAGTTATGTCAGACAAAGCTTGATTATCAAATTGATATAACCTAGATATAAATATTAAATAAGCTGACCTAGTTATAAAAATGCAACAAATATCCCAGCTTTTACTTCTATTCATTTCAAATTCATTTCAAAAGGTTTTCTTTAATAACCTCCTGTCAGTTAAGCAGTCATCTATGCCAAAGATGTTTCAGATTATAAGAAGATGCCTGTACCTGAGAATAGTAGACAAGTATTAATTCCGTTAGCTAACGTGTGACATTTATATGACACACGTTAGCTAACGGAATTAATGAGTGAGTGAGTGAGTGAGTAAACGATTTAGCAATCCTAATCATGTTTTCTTTTAAACTTCAGCAGTATAAAAAGCGACAAAGATAATAATAAAACAAGGCTACCAGTTAATAGTGTGAGGAACATTTACTGAACTGCCAATTATACAGTTTATTTCCTCACCTCATCTCCACTTCCCAAACATTTATATCTACTCTTTACAATTTCCCAGTGAATAAAACACACAACCGCATCTTGAGGAGATGATATAGAACCTTGATATAGAGATGATATAGAACCTCGAGTCCTGCAATGGCTTTGCACTGTTTAGACGAAACGAAAATAAACTTTGTTATTGTTGCTATTGGTCTATTAAAAAGTTGTCCCCGGAATCGGAATCAGAATCGGGTTTATTGGCCACGTGTTGACACACACAAGGAATTTGGTTCCAGCTGTTTTTTACTTTTAAAAGTAAAATAAAAATAAATAAAACTATACTATACATTTAGCCTGGACCATACAAGACAAAACAGACCATACAAGACAAAACAGACTATACAAGACAATACAGACTATACAAGAGAAAACAGACTATACAAGACAAAACAGACTATACAAGACAATACAGACTATACAATACAATACAGACAATTTGAGACAATACAGACAATGTGAGACAATATAGACAGTACAGGTATTAAATATGAATTGCGGTGGGATGTAAATTTTGTTCAGAATAAATGACACAAATTCCTGCGGTGAATAAAAGGGTTTACAGTTTATGAACAGTGATGGCAAATTTGGCTGCAGTATTTATTCAGCACTGTGACATCTGTACACCAATGCTGGTAAAGTAAAAGAAGATTCCGCTGCCTTTCATTTTACACGTAGCTTCTTTCCGCTCGGTGTAAATGAAAGCCCGAGAGACGTAATCCACTGTCCGGGATTGACTGAGCCACGTTTTGGTAAAACAGAGAGCAGTGGAGCATACAGTACAAAGTTGTTATTTGTTCCGTTAATGAGAATCAGTTCGTCTGTTTTGTTTGGCAATGAGCAGAGGTTCGCCAGGTGAATCGATGGGAGCACAGTTGTAAAATCCTGTCTGTTGTAGCTTCACTAGCGCACCGGCGCATCTCCTCCATGCAGGGGTGCCACTAGCAATTTTGGGCCCTATGAAAGAAAATGAGACTGGGCCCCCTACCACACCCATTTCGCACCAAACATACAAGCCTCTGGGGGCCCCAAAAAGTACGTGGGCCCTTAGAATCATTCTATCTTTTACCCCCTTAGTGGCTCCCCTGCCTCCATGTACCATAGAGTGAAGGGAGACTAGTAACAATCCGTTCGTTCCGCCCTGTTCGCACCTTGTGAAAATGAGTAAAATACGTTAAAAAAGGAAGCTGCAAACCATTTATACGCCTTAAGAATAGAAAGGCCAGGTTACACTTTGCAAAAAAAACATTTAAAAAAGCCAGACCAGTTCTCGAAAAACATTCGTTGGACAGATGAAACTAAGATCAACCTGTACCAGAATGACTGGTAGAAAAAAAAGTATGGAGAAGTCTTGGACAGCTCATGGTCCATAGCATACAATGTCATTTGTAAAAGAGGCATTGTAATGGCATAGGCATGCATGGCTTCCAGTGATAATGGGGCAGAAAACAGAAGCAGCCGGATGAATTTTGAAGTGTATACTGTAGACAAATACTGTCAGCGCAGATTCAGCCAAATGCAGCAAAGTGTATCGGATGGCACTTCACGGTACAGATTGACTCCTATCCAAGATCGTGGTGCAGCAGTAGCAGAATGTCATCTGCGTTATTTAGTAGAGAACAGTTTTCTGGCAGGATGAGGGATGACAATGAATGCACTGCCAAGGAAAAAAGAACACACTGGTGAGCTCAGTAACATAAGACAAAAACGGTAGACATGTTAGACGTAAACATAACAGAAAGAAAAAGAGATAGCTGTAGTGCTGAGAACAAGACATCCTCCTTCAAAAGATAAACAACAGTTCAACTTAGCCAAAACACCATGACCCAACATATTGAATACTGAGTATTGAATAACAATCTATGATAAAAGAGAATTTCAGGATCATCTGCCCTAATAGTTTTGAGTGAGAATGGTTTAGGACAGATAACAACAACCCTGTCTATTTAAAGACACTCACTGTTAAACAAAGGCACAAAGACGAGACAGACTCTCAGATAGACAACAGAGTTAGAGGAGCTTAGGCAGCGCGAACAGCAATGAGAAAGTAAAGTTTATGTTTAACATATGCACTTCTTGGCAGAGCATAGAATGAACCAAAATCTCCGGGGATCAAACAGAATCTTGTGGTGGATCTTGGAACAAAAAATCCTCCTGGCAGAACCAGGGAACGAACAGAACTAAGGAACATCGAATCAGCTCCTTTCAGTTATTCCTTACACTTCATGTTACAATTCATTTGCCAATAATTCTTAAACAGTCTTATCCTGACAGAAACGCTGCAGATTAAAATTAATGGTGCTTGCAAAGCAACATTCTTACTATTGTGCATACTCTTCCGGACAAAACTTTGGCGCGTAACTTGTCCCGCAGCTTTTATCCTAGACCCATGAATGAGGTGTCATATTGACCGGCTCATTGAAAAGAGGTGTGCTATGACTTTTCTAAGCGATCCGAGTACCGGTACTTCCGGTACCGGGTCTCAAAATGGCCTTTTTTCCATAGACTCCCATTATATAATTTGGAGGTTTATAACTCGGCAAGCTTTTGAACTATCTACACCAAACTCGGCCAGCTCCTTTAGGGTGATACTCTGAACAAACTTTTAAATTGGTGTACCGACTTGCCTTCCGGTTGTGCCGCAGCCCCGCCCCCAAAATATGCAAAATCAAAAAACTTTTTACAACATCGACATGTGACATATCAAAACACTCAGCACAATGAGGGGAACTTGCTCACAGGTATTCTGATGATGTCACGTGTAGCCCCGCCCCCAAAATAAGCGAAATCAAAAAGTTAGCACAACATGGACATGTGACATATAAAAACACTCAGCACGATGAGGGGAACTTGCCACGTGCAAGCACCATTCACATTTTCTTCAGGAAATGTACATTCTAGTTATTTGTGCAATCCTAACTGAGATCAGAGAGAATATAACCAAGTTGAGGCAGATGATAATGAAAACAACTCACCTCCACCAGGTTATATCCTGCACAAGCTGTCAGCAAGCACAGCATTTCTGCACATGTTCCTTGCCAGATGGTGTTTTTGGTTTGTTCCATGTGCCCTGGTTTGATCCTGTTATTTTTGAATCCGATTTCTGCATTTCCTTCATTGCTCTGTTACCTGTGTTATATTTAGGATTGTTTCCCTGGACTGATTTCTGCAAGCCCTGCAGCCTGTGTGCCGGACTGTTTTACAATGCCCTCTGCCTGCTTGTTTCTATCTATCCTCCTCTAGGGATACTGTATTGCCCTGTTGCAATATCTCTGTCGGATTTTGTTATTGACTTTTATTACCACAATTTCTTTTTTCCTCTTGCATTATTTCTGTGACATTCACAATTTATTTTTGTATTCCCTGTTGGATTATTATTTGACTGTGAATTTCTGTCTATGGAGTTCACCACTTATGGATTATCTTTGCAGGATATTCTACTGACTGTTTGCCCTGTTTGCTCTCCCTTATTGTGCTGTCTCCTCATGCTCTGGACTGTACTGTTTTGCTGCCTAGCCCAATAAAGGTCTGCTGTGTTCTTCATTTTGGTCCTCACCTTCCTCCTGTGACACAAGCACCAAGAACACTATTAAAATGTTCAGGTATACTCCGAGAAGAAGCCTGAGTCATGCTGCTGCCCCTTTGTCTGTACTGAATTCAGCCAAGAGAAGTGATTGAATAGCAAAACTCTTTAAAATTTACTGAGATTAACAGGGAGTATTTAGTATTTAGTGTTATCTACTGGTAAAGAAGAGATGTCAGCAGAAACAGATGTTGTGGTTGATGTGTTCACTGGCAGTTTGGCGAGTTTATTAAAATAAAGGATATCACAGCCATAAAATGAGACCATAAACAAATGAGTAACAAGTAATAAACCCTGACATTTATGGCCTATATGTAATTTAATGGCAATGCTTGACCAGAGCTAAGGAGGTTGGGACAAAGGCCTCCACTTCCTGGGTGGAGAACAGCGGTAGTTGGTAACCATTGGTAACCGTTAGCAACCTGGAAAGGGGAGAGGAGAGTAGTGACCAAGGGAAGGGAGTTGTGACGGTATTCGGCCCACACTAGGTCGGTGGACCAGGACACCAGATCTTTGGTCAGGAAGGTGGCCGAAAGAGTCCAACCAGATGATAAACAATCTCCTACAAACTCTTGGATGTCCTTCCTCATGGAGGGCCATCAGAAGTGCTACAAGGTGTGGGAGATGCCAGGGTGACAAGCATGGGCATGGGCAATCCCTTTTTTTACACTTCTTGGCTTTTACATACAGATAATTCTGGAGCAGGCACCACGGAGCAGGAAAAGATGAGGATGTTGTCTGGGTACACAAAGACAAACTGATTAAGCATGTCTTGTAGGACATCATTTACGAGTGCCTGGAAAAGCACTGGACATTGGTTAGTCCAAACAGCATAACCTGGTACTTGTAATAGTCTTATGGAAGTTGAATACCATTTTCCATTTGTTGGCTTTCTGGATGTGAACGAGATGGTAGGCATTGCAAAGGTTCAGCTTAGTGAAGACCTTGGCTCACTGAAGGAGATTGGATGTGGAAGGCCCTGGAGTCATGGAGTCCCGGGTCATGTAGTCCCTCTCAGGCCCCATAGAGGGAAGGAACAGGGATGAGGTCGGGAGGAGGTTCATTGGTGGCTGTGAAGAGAGCAGGAGATGCAGAGGTGAGACAGTGTGCATGACAGTTGGTTCAAGTCAAGTCAAGCTTTTATTGTCATTTCAACCATATATAGCGGATGAAGTACATAATGAAATGAGAAAACCTTTCCCCAGGATCATGGTGCTACATAATACAAATAAATAGTTACATAGAACAGCACAGAGCTAAGGACCTAAGTAAATTAATCCTAGCCACATACTGTAAAATGCATCTGTGCAACCTGGTGCAAACAGTGCAAGACAAAAGACGATACAAAACACTACAAAACATTACACAAAAGACAATACACAAAAGCAGCACCTACCAAAGTACTGTATATTCTATAGTACATGTGCAAAAATACTGGAATGAACACTTAATGTAATAGCAGCAGTTATATGAGGCATTGATCTGTTATATAGGACTTGATGTTGATATCCCTTAATGCATACTTGAGGCACCGATGAGACTCCATGGGATGGTCCATTGAGTGATGGCACTGTCATCAAGTATGCGTCCCTTAGTGCATACTTGAGGCTCCGATGAGACTCCATGGGATGGTCAATTGAGTGATGGCCCCCTTTGGGTTGTCAAGTGGGTGCCCTCCTTCCTTAGTGTTTCGTTGATAGGCCCTCGACACCTCCAGAGGGTTCAGCAGTGAATCCCAGCATCCCAGGTTCACTCCCTAGGTGCCATCAACTCACTTGAAGACCCAGATGGAGTCTTTTCTCTTTTCTCGACTGCCTGCCGGTGGGCCTTTCCTCGCACTCCCATCTCCCTGAGTAGCCTGGATGTTGAGGTGGCTACGAACCCTCTGCAGCCTACTTCCACTCGGTTTCACATCTAGCCTTGTTGTTGTGCATCGGTTGCAAGTTCAGCGTACCTTAGCCTTTTCCGTTCATAGGCCTCCTCCACTGCACCCTCCTAGGGCACGGTGAGCTCAATGATGTAAACAAACTTGAGCGAGGCTTACCACAGAACAAGGTCTGGTCACAGGTTGGTGGCTGCGATTTCAGCTGGGAAGCAGAGTTTCTTGTTCAAGTCTGCCAGCATCTTCCAGTACCGTGCTCTGCCCAGCTGACGAGAGTCTGATCTTATGGTGGTGAGGTTGACTTTCCAACATTGCAGCAAGACACATCAGCACCTGGTTGTGCCGCCAGGTGTAATGGCCTTGGGTGAGGCTGGTCTTGCATCCCACTAAGATGTGCTTCAGTGTTGCTAGACTTGGGCATAAAGGGCATACCATATCTTCGGCATACCATTGGCTTAGGTTTGCAGGAGACGGTAAGACATTGTAGGCAGCCCTGATGGTAAAGCTTGCCCTGAATGCCTCCATCTCCCACAGCTCTTTCCAGGAGATCTTCCTCTTCTCCACTCCTTCCCATGCCATCCACTGCCCCTGGTTTGCCTGTGCCACAGCTTGGGCGCACCTTCTTGCTTCCTCCTCCCGACATACCTCCTGGACCACCATCTTGCGTCTCTGAGATGGAGAGGCCTTGCTCCACACTGGTGTACTTGCTCCAAGTCCAAGACTACTCCTCCCCTCCTGCACTCGGCCCACAATGTCCTTGTGTCTGAGTGCTGCCATTGCCTGCTCAGTTGCAGCCAATGGGATCCACTTCCTCCCAGTGGCCAAGATGGGGAAGCTTGGGCTACAAATGGATCGCTCAAATCCAGTAGCATCATCTCCAGTCTGACTTTGGCACACTTGTACTCCTCTACCAGACTGGAAATTGGCAGGTGTAGCATCCCTTTGCCATAAAATCCAATACTGCTGAGGCACCTGGGAAGGCCAAGCCACTTCCTTACATATGAGCTGACCAGTCTCTCCAGCTTTTCCACCTTCGAGAGAGGGACTTCATAGAGGGTTATTGGCCACAGGAGATGTGGAAGTAGTCCTTACTGCATGCAAAAGCACTTCAGCTTGCCAGGAAGCAGGGTTCTATCGATGTTCTCCAGGCCACTGGCTACCTCCTTCCTAAGCTGCTCTACTTGCTCTTTGTCTTTAAGGGAGGCATCATACCAATGACCTAGTCTTCACTGGCTCCTCGGAGACAGTTGGGATGAGTTCCTTGCCGACGTGGAAGCGGTGGTCTGACAGGTTCCCCTTGATGATAGAGATGCTTCTGGACTTGCTCAGCTTGATCTTCATGCGAGCCCGCTCAATGTTTTCCTGGAGCTTTCTTAATAGCCGTACATTGCAAACCTTTGTCGTGCTGAGAATTGTGAGGTCATCCATGTAGCCTCAGCCCAGGTCTTATTTGCTGTCCGCCAACTGTCCATCTAGAGGCCCGAATGATGACCTCCATGGCCAGGGTGAAGGGTGATTGTAATGAATTGTACACTACATGTTTAAACATTTAGACATTCAATTAGACAAACAAATTCAAACACTAAAAAATACATTATTTCTCTATTTTGGCTTTAAAGACTTATATCTGTCTTTTTGTCTCAGGTTCATTTCATTTTATAGCCATTTACATTTTAGTCTTTCATTTAAGACTCAGTGTGTCTCCTTGAATTGAGTGTAGCAAATCTGTTGATTACTCTTCCAATTGAAATAAAACTTTTTTTTGATTGACAAGACGGCAAGGCTGTCCTGAGCCATGGTTTGCCTCAACCTTGTATGCATGCATCTCAAGGCCCTAAACAATTGCTCACATGTACAGCTGCTGACAGGCAGTGTTAGTGCAACCTGCAGAAGATTTTTGAATGATGGAAACATGTCACAATCCAGCAGGCACTGTACAGTATGCATTTCAGGAATGCTACATTCCTCCTTTACTAGGGATGAGTGAGTACAGCATTATCTGTATCTGTATCCGTATCTGTTAACCATATGAATTATCTGTATCTGTATCCGTACTCGGAGTGGGTGGGGCCTAACCCGGAAGTAGGCGGGGTTCAACTTGTCTTGAAATGGACGGGGATTTAACCGGTAATAATTAATTTGTAATATTTATAACACTAGCTTACTACATTTATGTTTTTATGAAATACAGCAAAAACGTGTCTGGTTACTGGTTAGAGACAGCTGAAGGTTTAAAAAAAAAAAAAATCTCCGACATGCAGAGACGCAATGCGAGTCGCATTCTACCAAGCAAGCACCACGTCTGAACGAACCCACGTTTACCAGAACTCTACTGGTTAGTAAGTACGTATTATTAACGTTACAACCCGATGTAAAAAGCTGAAGAAACCCTAAATGTTAACGGAAAAGACCCGCGAACCCGAGTGACTGATCTGTATGTGTGTAGGGGAGGGGCGCTGTGACTAGCCTATCACAGAACGCTGACACAATCAGCTACACAATGATGATTTTCATTCAATCCGAGCACAGATATTGACTCGTATTACTCGTATAATACTAGTACTCGGCAGAAGTGCTTTATCCGTACCGGATACTCGTTTCAGCCGAGTATCTGGCTCATCTCTATCCTTTACCAACTGGGTACAGCTAGCACGTAAAAATGACAACATAACTCTAAATAACAAAAGTCTATTTATCTATTTATGATGTAAACATCCATTTTATTGATTAAAGTTGTTTAATTTCATCAGAATTACAAACTTACATTCAGGCTTATAAATTTGGCAGAACAGTGGCATTGTGGCACAGTACCTGACCAACAATTCCAAGGAAAGAATAAATAGATGATGACTGATCAATGGCTGTATGTTAAGGTGTAAGTTTCAAAACTGCGTCTTTATGCCCAATTGGCGGGCTAAGTCCACGAATGCAGCCAGGCTGGGCAACCTCGTCAGTACAGGACAGGCAGTAATCCAGGTCAACAAAACAGTCCAACAAATGCAACACTGATGAAAACAGCAATGCAGAGCAGGCAGAAATCCAGAATAGGGAACAAGCAAGGAAACAGGCAAACAGGAAGCAATCCAAAATAGTTCTCAGAAGTGCTAGGGAAACTGGAGTGACTATGTAGCGAAAAATGTGTGCTGGTGGCATACTTAAATAGGGCCAGTGTACATAAAATGGTGGTTGCCCCAGAAGTGCTCCAGCCAAGATGGCCACTGACCCGGAAGTGTCCGTTACAGTGCCGTGAACCCCGGAAGTGTATGCTGACAGTATCATGGAAATTTATCATTTTGATTTCAGTAATAGTAGCCCTTTATTGTCACTGGTCACAGGTACCAGCAAAATTAGCCATAAACCTGTCCATACATACAATACACACAATATGACAAGGGGGGGACAGGACAGGAAGACAGGGGATTGAGGAAGAAATACACCATAACATGAGGGAGGGGAGGAGACAAAAACAACCCCCAGACTATGCTTCTGTGGGGAGTACAGTGTGGAAACAGGAAAAACACCTCAGCAACATAAGCACATAATCAGTACGCCAAATCAAATCATAAATCAAAACACACAACTTGCAACAGGGGAGGGGAGTGGGGGGTGGAGGTAACCCAGCACAGGCAAGCAACCATCCGGTCCTGCAGCCATTCTTGGCGCTGGTCACAGACCCGCTTGTCAGACTGGAGGTACAAAGCAGCGAATGCATAGGACGGGGGGTTGGAGGGGTTGGGTGGGTGAATGCATATTTTTATATATGTGTGTATGTGTGTGTATGTATGTAAAAGTTCCTGTATGTGTAGGCCTGGAGAGTCGCACTCCCGGCATCAAATCTAGGTGCCTCGGTCCGCAAGATTGTCATAGTGATACACAGCAAATTGCCATGGAGACAGCCTTGATCAGGTCCCAGACAGAGTCAACAATCAGCAGGTGTCTGTGGAAGTGGGGGGAGGAACGCAAGAGCGTCTCACTGCAGTGCTCTTCCGGGGGAGTTGTTGTTCCAACAGCGGCCTTGGCTGAGGCCAGTGCTGATTGAGGGGAGCGGAAAGCAGATAAATCAAATCCATGATATTTAGATTTTTTAGTTTGGAGAGCAGTGTGGAGAGAGTCTCTCAAAGTATAAGACAATAGATGAGACGAGAGAAGCAAAGAAGGAAGGTAAGGGGGAGGAGAGGGAGAGAAAATGCGAACGCCTTCGTTGAGAGCCAGAAAGAAAGAAAACACAATGGATTTAATTAATGCACAATCAGAGTTTGTGTTCATCTATTTTGCTTTATGAATAATTTTAGTGACTTTTAGGATCTTTATATCTCTAAATAACACACATCCGTATTCTCTAGGAAATAATGAAATGGAGACAGGCTTGGGGCACCTCATATTGGCTATATATTGTGCAGGGCTCTTTTTACACACTCTCTTTCTCTCTCTCTCTCTCTCTCTCTCTCTCTCTCTCTCACACACACACACACACAAACACACACACAGCTCTCAAAATCACTGAAACACAGTACATTCATTAAGTGTGTAATCCTTATCACCCAACTCTCTGTCCAACACGTCTGTCATCAAAACAAAAGAGAAATAAAAGTAAGGACCATCTTAAAAGTTGTTCTCCACACAGTGCAGTCTTTACCTTAACTTTCTTCCTCATATCATATATTCTATGCCATAATTGCCATAGGCTTACTTATTAGGGATATATGTTATAGATAAATAGTAATTAAATTTTATACTTTACCATTTTTATTCTCTTTCTATGCTGCTGTAGGCTGAATTGAGACTAAGTCAATTATTAAAAGTGCTATACAAATAAACTGACCTGAAATGAATCAAATATTCAAAGATGGATACAAAAGTGTAAGCGGCATTTGGGAGTGGGGGTGACAGCATCCAACCATCCAGGTTCATTAAGCACTCTAATTCACCAAGAGTAATTCACCAAGATTCTCAGATACGAGTAAAACATGTTCATACTAGAGATGGGCGATATGGCCTAAAATCCATATTGCGATATACATTGCAGCCTCTTGTGATAACAATATATATTGCGATATATAAATTATAATAGAACCATTTCAGAACAGGTTACACAGACCCTTAGGAAAGCCAAACTGCTAAATGTATTTTTTTTTAAGAAATAAAGAAACGTATGTTGTTTTCAGAACATTTATTGTGCAAAAGCAAAGCTGTAATTATACAACAAAATGTTGCAGATAAATAAAAGTCTTTCCTTCTAAAAGGCACTATACTTAGTTTAAGTCCTTGGTTCTTAAATGCCACCCAAGTTGCAGAGAACAGAAAAACTGGTGTCTTTTTAGTTAAGGAACATACACTGTACTCAAAATACTTCCAGTATTAATTAGGCAAAGAAAATTATGTTGTGTAAATGCACAGATACTTTAAATAAAAACATATTTCAAACCTGCAGCCGAGGTAACGCATTTGGTTTTAAACATTTTGTTCTCCTAATGAAATTAAAACTGGTGTCTTGTTAATAAAGGAACGGACACTGTGAATTAGGGATATACTTCCAGTATTAGGCATGGCTATTTTAAATAAAGAAAATTCTTCCAAGTGTAGTGCACATATACTTCAAATGAAAACATTATAAAGTGCTAAATGAAAGCACAAAATAAATAAATAAAATACTTTCAGTATAAGGAACATATATGTCAAATAAAGAAAATTTTTAAAGTATAAAGGTTTCTTTACGGTAGTGCCATGCCATATATACAGTAAAAAGTGCAAATGTAGTTTTAGTTATTTTCTTGAAGGACACAAAATATGCAAAGAACAGGAAAAACTGTCTGGTGTCTTCTCAGTTAAAAAGCAATAACAACGAACCCTAAAATCAGGCACTCACTGAGATTTTGTTTAATACACACCATTTGTCATTTGTTAGGCCCTAAAGATTATTAGCCAGGAACACAATCTTGTCCACAGTCTCTGGCTTCAACAGAGACCGGTGGCATGTAACAATGTTGCCACCAAAGCTAAATGCCCTTTCCGAAGGAGCATTTGTGGCCGGGATACAGAGATATTTCTGGGCCAGTCTAGCCACCCTTGGAAAATTAGCTTGGTACAGCCGCCACCAGTCCAGTGGATCAGTCTCTCCATCAACCTGCATTGTCTGCAGGTAACTTTTTAGCTCCACTTCGATGGCCTCTCTGTCAGCGAGAGCAGCTGTGCCATCGGAGGAGGCCTTTTTGAAAAAGCTTCCCAGGCTCCATTTTACCTTCTTTGATTGCCTCTCAACAGCTACTTCAGCAGCTTCAGCAGCTTCAGCACCATCAGCTGCAGCTTCTGTGCTTGTGTGTGGCAGTGGCTCTCTGACCATTGCAGCTTGCACCTCCAACAGTGACAGAATTTCTGATACCACTCTGGTCTTGATGAACTCCTGGCGGTCATCAGCTATATATGCATCTTTAAACCATGGGTCGACCAAGGAGGCCATATCCAGCACGTCAACCGTTTTTGGGTCCGAGTACTTCTCGTTTAAGTATTCTAGGATGACTCTTTTCATGTCCTTGGTCAGCTCGGTGTCATCATCAGCTGCAGCAAGAACAGTGTTGTTGAAAAGATGGAGAACAGGTTTGATGTACGACACACTGACATAATCTTCACCAGACAGCGCGTCTGTGAATTCCAGCAGTGGGCCGAGGCTCCGGCTTATAGATTCCAAGACATCTGTATCTTGCCAAGTGGGTACCAGGTGTTTGGATTTCTTGTCTGCTTTCAGTACCTTTGATAGTGCCTTCTCTTGTTCAAGCACCCTCTGGATCATCATCTGGCATGACCCCCACCTTGTTGGTGTTTCTGTGATGAGCCGATGAAAGGGAAGATGGTGCTCTGCCTGGGCTTTCTTCAACTCTTTTCTTCTTTTCCAAGAGTATGAAAAGGCACTCACAATCTTCTTGCATACGCCAACACACGGTCAGTTCGGGGGTCTTTCATACTTTTTTCTGTTGGCAAATTTGTAAGATATTATTAGTTAATTTCATCTATAATCTCTCTCTCTCCCCAAACACACTGAACAACTATCATTACAACTATTGAAATGCTTGATTAGGATTGAATGAACATCACTTAACACAAAAGCAACATTAAAATAGCATTGGGTATACAACTGAAAATAAGCAACTATTACAGTATAATGTTAAAATATTATAATTATGCACTATTACATGAATATTATATATATATATATATATATATATATACATATATATATCTATATATATATATATATATATATATATATACACACACACACACACACACACACACACACACACACACACATATACATATATGTGGCCTGGTAATTTCAATCCATCGCGGGCTCTTCCTAATATAAGGAGTACCTTTTGAAAATGACTGTTGGATTGAGGTTTGGATCAGTTCCTGTTTTTTCTGTCCTGCGTTCTTCGTACTGGATCTTGTGGTTGGCTGCATTGCCTGGCAATGCTGGTGGTATTCAACGACATGTTTAGTTTTGAGGTGGTAGAACAGATTAGTTGTGTTACCGCTCTTAGCTGAAACTTTTGCCCCACACACTCTACAGAGTATATTTTTCTGCTGCTCGTCGGACGGCTTACACCAGTCTTTTTCATGAGCTCCTCTGTTTCGCTGACGCTTTCAGCCATGTTTATTCAAGATGACGAATATGATGATTCGTTGCAGCCAGCTGCAGCTCGTGGCTCTAAATTTCGCAGGTAGATTGCGTCATCAACATGCATTATCACGATAGTGCAATAGAATTAAAATCTCTATCATAGGCCAATTTTGTATCGTTTATATCGCATATCGTTTATATCGACCATTACTAGTTCATACTGTGGTAACGTGCATTCAAGGGGCAGAGATTATTGTCCAGCATAAGGAAACACTCTTTGAAACTGATAATCATTTTGATAAAGCAAAGGCAGACGTACAGAGGATAACAGTGTTCCCCTCGGAATGTACCAATGAAAGCAGCTATTAAAGCCCAGCTGGACAAGCAACAGACAGAGGGTCATATTACAGATATCACAGAGCCAACTGATTGGATTAGCAACATGGTTGTAGTAAAAAAGCCAGGCAAGCTAAGGTTTGTTTGGATCCATAGTTCCTGAACAAAGCTCTCAAATGCTCTCATTATATAATGGCAACCCTGGATGGTGTGTTGTACCTAAGGCAAGAATTTTGACAAACATACATTTTTACAGTGCAAGCTGGATTAAGAGAGCAGCTTCCTGACCACATTCTGGCCCCTATGGGTTAAATGGGTTTAACCTAAATGGTTAAACCTCCCATCAACAATTGTTGATGTCTTCTGTTAATGCTCATGGCTTTGTGAACCTACATTGGCATCCAAATGTGGCAAATCTTGATTTAAAATGATTTAAAAATGGCGCTAACGACGATCTTTTTTGTCTTGTTGGTCACAGTAACCCTGCCCCCAGCCCCTGACGCAAGCGGTTCTTAAGTCTAGACCAGCAATGTTTTGGTGCTACTTAAGAATCAATTTTCCTGATTCAGGGCCGGTGCTTTGGGTGTCGAAAAAGAAAGAACTGATTTTAAATTAGGCTTTGGCTCTGAAGTAGCACTCAAACTGCCTTGGAGGAAAAGGGGCATCAGTGGCACCTGAAGTGTATCAGCGGAAACAGCATGAACTAGCAGGCATTATAGGCATTGAGCCCATTGCAGATGACATTCTTGTTGTTGGTTGTGGTGACACGGACCAGCAAGCTGAAAATGTTAATGACAGCTTAAGGAAACTGAAATTCAAGGTCAGAGAAATGAAGTTTCATGGTCACATCCTTGCATCCACTGGCTTGAAGCCTGACCCAAAGAAGGCGAGTGCTATTATGGACATGCCCATTCCTATGGATGCAAAAGGTGTACAGTGCCTCATCAGCTTTGCTAATTACCCCTCCAAATTCATGCCTCACCTGTTGACTGTTTGTGAGCCACTGTGGAGCTTAAGTCTATGGCCCATTACCATACAAAGTGACTCTAGCCAAAGTGGTCTCGGGTGCTGTCTTATGCAAGATGGACAGCCAAAACTACAGTCTCAATGTTCAGGACAGCTGCTGATGGTGCGGACAAGGAAGCAGTTTACCAACGACATGCCATATGTCATCTATAGAGGGAGCAGGAAGATGAACAGCTCATCAACCAAGCAGAGTACCCGAACGTGACAGACCAGTGACCTAAGTCAAACAGAAAGCACATTGACAGGGATGATGCACCATAAGCCCTTAAAACCACAGTTCTTGCAGGCTGGCTGGATGAGAAAGGAAAAATGCCACACATTATCAGAAACCTTAGGCCTTATGGAGACAGAATAAATGCACAAGATGGCATTTTGTACAGAGGTCAGAAAGCCATTATTCCCAAATCAATGTGCCGAGAGATGCTTAGGCGCATTCATTCCTTTGCTTCCAACTTGGACTTTGAACATGTCACTTTCTTACCCAGATATCATAAATCTAATGGAAAGGCATAGTCAGCCATCAAGATTGCAAAAAAACCTCTTGCACAAAGCAAAGAGGCAAAAAAGGCAATCCTTCATTGGTGAAACACCCCAACTGAATAAATGGACAATAGCCCAGCTCAAAGGTTAATGTCACAGAGACTGAAAACATCACTTACAGTAACAAACAAGTTTTTGAAATTATGTGCAGTTATTGGGGTTGTGGCATGTCTTCATTATCTAAAGCAGCTGGCAAAATCCTGTTATGACAGGTCGGCTTGTGATCTGCCGGAGCTGAATGCTGGACAGAGAATGAAGCCTCTTTGTGGGTGAATGTTGCACTCTGGAGGGTTAGCACATGCCTTCAGAAAGTAACGTCACGATCTTATCTTGTGGACGTGGGTGGATCCCTATATAGACACAACAGAGTGGACCTAAGAGTGGCTCAGTAGAAGTCCACACAGGCGTTGGACAGCATAAAACTGTAGTGGCCTCCTTTAGAGGAAGGGAATATAGCATATGCCCCTTCATCTGCTGACTTAACTCTTGTAAAACTAGCATCACAGCAGTCACACATCCTTGCCAAACCCTCATCATCTCAGGGCCACATTTACACCAGGGGGCTAGCTGATTGTCCAAGACTCCTAAGAGGCTTGGCTTGTAAGGAAGTAATGGTGCTGCAGCAAGGTTTTGGAAGGAAACACATAACATATATGTGTGTATATATATAATCACTCCTTTTATCAGCAGTCGATTGTTTTAGATGCGTGCGACTGGCTGTTATGAATACTGAATACAGTTGCTGAAATCCACTCTAGCGTGTCTGCCTTTTATTTTGATGCCGTTGAGAGATGATTGCAAATCAGGTTAATCCCAAACAGTCCATAAAGTTGCAGAGTGTTTGTGTCATGAAAGATGTGCCTGATTAGTCAGGATCTTGGTTGGGATGCACTTGTGCAGTTCATTCTAATGGCCCATGCTAATTCTTTTGACAGAGGCCTTAATTATTAAGAAGGGGTGCAATGCACTTTTGGGGTGGTTGAAAAATTTCACCAACTGACATTCCTGGCATGCTAGACACCACCTGTATACATTGCCATGGGTGCCTGGCCAGTAGAAATGAGTCGATCTAGACTCAGACTAATTAATTTTTTTCCTGTCCAGAGTGTCCCATCATTGGATCATGGTGAGATGCCTGAAATAGCATTTTCCAACAGCTCTTTATTCTTGTCTTTGCGTTTCCTGTATCATGCGATATAAACTTTAATAATTAAAAAACAGGGGTGAGGAGGATGTGAAGAAGTAAGAGGGCAAGGGAGAGGGAGAGAGGGTCTTACCTAACCCCAGATATGCCGTCACATGGTCTGTGCAAGCTGGACCATCTTGTCGAATGGTGCTGGTTCAGTGTTATTGGAATCCAGGGCCGTCAAGTGTCACGCATTGAGCGTGACAGTCACTTATTTAGGTCTTTTGTCACGCTCTCCCACAACACATTGTATTTCTCACACAGAAAAACTTATTATTTATCATATATTTAATATGCCGCAGCACCCAAAATGTATCTGTCCGCACCGCTTTCTCTATGGAACCGGGGAGAAATCAAGCACGTCTCCCCTGGAGTTCTTTGACAAGCCTGACACTTATCAGCCAATCAAAAAAAAGAGGCTACACAATAGCCAATCAGAAAATAGCAATATTATTTCTGTGTAAGATTTAACACAACAACCAATGAAAAAAAGCATATCCTGAAATTGTTCAGCATCATCCTCGTTCACCAACAGAGAAAACCACTGGAGCTGCGAGCATCACTTTGAGCACAGAGTAAGTCATGATCTCTTGTTGTAATATTACAACAAATTCACAAGTTGTTTGACACAGTGACATTTTGTTAGAGAATGTTTCCCAAATAATCAGCATCAGTTTTTCATGAGTGTCTGTAACTTAGCCAACAGTTTTCAGCCTGTTCACTGACAACACCTGCTCAGAACAAGTAGTCTAGGCCTGTGGTTCTCAAACTGTGGGCCCTGAGATGGTGCCAGGGGGCCCCGGTTCACTGACAACACCTGCTCAGAACAGGTAGTTTCCTTTGTGTAACCCTGTATTCCATGTGTCCCAGGTTCACTTCTCTCCCAGCACTCCGTAACTCTCAGCCTTGCTTCACTCTCATGCATCAACTCTCATGCCACCGATCAAACGTCCTGGCCCTAGAAAAAATCTAAACATAACAGGAGTAATACAAATTAGACTGAGCCTCTAGGAATAACAATCACATTTTGTACAAATAATAATAATAAAAAAAGATATGTATATGACAAGTATATTTAAATAAATCCAAACCATTAAATATATTTTAGCTGCTCATATATTTTCAGAAAATGTATTATTGTTTTTGATCAACTGCGTTGATGTCTTTGGCCTTTGTTGTGTTAGAGTGGTCATACTGTATGTGAAATGCTTTTGTCATCCATCACATGGCACAACCTGCAGATTTGTCTGCAATGGATATACATAAAAAGAAACAAATATACATAGGTAGAAATAACATTAAAAAGAATGAGCTCCATTATATTATTATATGTCTTTTTTCAGAGAATTTTTTAAGACTCTTAAGCATATGCTAATGAAATATTTGGACGCATTAAAAAAAGATGATGAAAAAATTTGGTCAAATTTGAAGCACTTAATGGACAATAAGACAAAGTATTTGTGACATAATCAAATATTGTTAGTTAATGTTTTTCATCAACAATAATTGTTTTATCTTCCTACACTAGTGACAATGTTTCCTTCTTGAATATTTTTACTATTCAACAACTATTAACTAAGGGGTTTTATCTGTCTATTATCTGTCCATCTGACTGACCTAAATCTTGTCTTTGTTTTTTACTCTTCCCCTCAGCACATGCTCCTTTTTTTTTTATCTCTGGGGACAGTAAAAAGAAATCTAGGCTATTACATCTAGGCTATTTCTAGCACCAGATCAGACATCATCTGCAAAACTCTCACACTAAATGACTTCCTCCTAGATAGAATGCCCTATCTAAACCATCTTTATACATCATGACAAATTAGAAAATGCTTCATCTATATGTCATGTTTAGGTTTATAAACCTCTAATATCTACTTTCAATTTTGTTTCTTGTTTTGTTAGGGTTAATTTGTTGCTGTAAACACTCATTTCCCTGGCAGGAGTTTTTAGTCCCATCGATTCAATTCTTAAGACAAAAAAAAAACAAATTCCCATGTTACCAAGAAAATCTCTGTCCTGATGACTCTCTAGTGGCAAAAGGTTTTTTAATAATTACAAAGTAATATTTAGAAATTATTTTTTCAGTAATAGCTTTATTTGTGATTTTATATATATATATATATATATATATATATATATATATATATATATATATATATATATATATATATATATATATATCAGGGGTGATATATACCCCTGATATATACAGTATACACAAAACACTAATTAAACACTGAAAATCACAAGTAATATAAAATTTCACAAGCCTGACTCCAATTTTCTTTGTCCCAAACCATACAAACCATGACATATTTAGAAAATATATACACTGCTCAAAAAAATAAAGGGAACACTTAAACAACACAATGTAACTCCAAGTCAATCACACTTCTGTGAAATCAAACTGCCCACTTAGGAAGCAACACTGATTGACAATCAATTTCACATGCTGTTGTGCAAATGGAATAGACAACAGGTGGAAATTATAGACAATTATCAAGACACCCCCAATAAAGGAGTGGTTCTGCAGGTGGTGACCACAGACCACTTCTCAGTTCCTATGCTTTCTGGCTGAAGTTTTGGTCACTTTTGAATACTGGCAGTGCTTTCACTCTAGTGGTAGCATGAGACGGATTCTACAACCCACACAAGTGGCTCAGGTAGTGCAGCTCATCCAGGATGGCACATCAATGCGAGCTGTGGCAAGAAGGTTTGCTGTGTCTGTCAGCGTAGTGTCCAGAGCATGGAGGCGCTACCAGGAGACAGGCCAGTACATCAGGAGACGTGGAGTAGGCCATAGGAGGGCAACAACCCAGCAGCAGGACCGCTACCTCCGCCTTTGTGCAAGGAGGAACAGGAGGAGCACTGCCAGAGCCCTGCAAAATTACCTCCAGCAGGCCACAAATGTGCATGTGTCTGCTCAAACGGTCAGAAACAGACTCCATGAGGGGGGTATGAGGGGCCAACATCCACAGGTGGGGGTTGTGCTTACAGCCGAACACCGGGCAGGACGTTTGGCATTTGCCAGAGAACACCAAGATTGGCAAATTCACCACTGGTGCCCTGTGCTCTTCACAGACGAAAGCAGGTTCACACTGAGCACATGTGACAGACGTGACAGAGTCCGGAGACACTGTGGAGAACATTCTGCTACCTGCAACATCCTCCAGCATGACCAGTTTGGCAGTGGGTCAATAATGGTGTGGGGTGGCATTTCTTTGGAGGGCCGCCCAGCCCTCCATGAGCTCGCCAGAGGTAGCCTGACTGCCATTAGATACCGAGATGAGATCCTCAGACCCCTTGTGAGACCATATTCCGGTGCGGTTGGCCCTGGGTTCCTCCTAATGCAAGACAATGCTAGACCTCATGTTGCTAGGCTGGAGTGTGTCAGCAGTTCCTGCAAGACGAAGGCATTGATGCTGTGGACTGGCCCGACCGTTTCCCAGACCTGAATCCAGTTGAGCACATCTGGGACATCATGTCTCGCTCCATCCACCAATGCCACATTGCATCACAGACTGTCCAGGAGTTGGCGGATGCTTTAGTCAAGGTCTGGGAGGAGATCCCTCAGGCGACCATCCGCCACCTCATCAGGAGCATGCCCAGGCATTGTAGGGATGTCATACAGGCACGTGGAGGCCACACACACTACTGAGCCTCATTTAGACTTGTTTTAAGGACATTACTGTACATCAGAGTTGGATCAGCCTGTAGTGTGTTTTTCCACTTCAATTTTGAGTGTGACTCCAAATCCAGACCTCCATGGGTTAACAAATTTGCTTTTCATTGATAATTTTTGTGTGATTTTGTTGTCAGCACATATGTAAAGAACAAAGTATTTAAGACTATTTCATTCATTCAGATCTAGGAAGTGTTGCTTAAGTGTTCACTTTATTTTTTTGAGCAGTGTATATCACTGGCAGCTGGGGACAGTGGGTGGAATCCAACAGCTCTCTACGATGCTTTCTACCGTGGCCTAAGGATGGTTATGGATGAACTCGCGGCCCGAGAACTTCCCGACGAGCTTGACGACCTGGTCGGTCTGGCAACCAGGATTGATCGCCGAATCCAGGAACGAAGAGAGGAGGGACACCCAACTCGTTCCTGGCCTCCCAGAACCTTGTACGCCAAGCCTCGTTCAGAACCTGGAAGATCACACCTGCCTCCCAGGGACCCGTATGTCAAGCCCCGTGCGGAACCTAGCAGATCCTACTCGCCGCCATCTCCTCAGCCCATGGAGATAGGACGCCGCCTCCTGTCCTCAGCAGAGAATGAGCGACGTCAGGCCCACGACCTCTGTCTGTACTGTGGTAAGGCAGGACACTTTGCATTCGCATGTCCAGCAAAAGACAGGGCTCGCCGTTGAAGGAGGAGCCCGCGGTGAGCCTCTGGTGCTTAGCCTCCCCCAAGCCACTTCTCAAAGCACGTTTACAGATCGGGAGCCAAGGACACGATCTTGCAGTTTTCGTCGACTCTGGAGCTGACGCGGAGTTCCTTGATGAGGAGTTAGTGCGTCAACTGGGGATCGAGACCGAACCACTACCCACCATTCTCCAGGTGCGGGCCCTGGATGGGCATATCCTCCACCGAGCTCGCTACAGTACCAAACCTCTGTTGGTTTCCATTGCCGATGAACACACGGAGTGGATCTCCTTCCTAGTCATCCCCTCACCCCATGCTCCAGTCATGTTCGGATTGCCTTGGCTTCAGAAGCATAACCCTCATCTGGATTGGTCCAGCGGCCGGGTCCTTGGTTGGGGGATCTACTGCCAGGCTCACTGCCTGACCACCCTGACACCCTGCCCGTTATTAGTCAAGGAGGACCTGCCATCCGACCTCTCTCTGGTGCCGGCTGAATACCATGATCTGAGCCAAGTGTTCAGTAGAGCTTGTGCCACTTCCCTGCCACCTCATAGACCTTACGACTGTGCCATCGACCTCCTGCCAGGCACTGTTCCCCCACGGGGTCGCTTGTACCACCTATCCAAGCCTGAAAGGGAGGCCATGACGCAGTATATACAAGAGTCCGTGGAGTCAGGTATTATCCGCCCGTCGTCATCTCCAGCCGGTGTTGGATTTTTCTTTGTGGAAAAGGCCCTGTATAGACTATTGGGGTCTTAATGCCGTCACCGTTAGGAATCGCTAAACTTTGCCACTCATGGCCTCTGCTTTTGAGCTCCTCCAAGGAGCCACCATTTTCACTAAGCTGGACCTTCGGAACGCCTATCACCTAGTTCGTATTCGGGAGGGTGACGAATGGAAGACCGCATTCAACACCCCCACTGGTCATTACGAGTATTTGGTGATGCCATTCGGTCTCACTAATGCCCCAGCAGTGTTCCAGGCGCTGGTAAATGATGTTTTACGCGATATGTTAAGTCTGTTCGTGTTTGTTTACCTGGACGACATCCTCATCTTCTCACGCACACCCGAGGAACACACCCATCATGTCCGTACTGTTCTCCAGAAGCTTTTTTTTCCAGAAGGACCAATTATATGTAAAGGCAGAGAAATGTGAGTTCCATGTCACGAGGACCACTTTCTTGGGCTTCATTCTGGCAGCAGGAAGTGTATGGATGGATCCCGACAGAATCAAGGCTGTTAGAGATTGGCCCCTCCCTGAGACACGTAGCCAGCTTCAGCAGTTCTTGGGATTTGCCAATTTTTATCGGCGATTCATCTGGGGCTACAGCTCTGTCGCTGCACCCTTGCACCAGCTAACTTCCCCCCGTCAAAACTACTCTTGGGTACCTCAGGCTGAACAAGCCTTCAAGAAGCTGAAGCAGCTTTTCACCTCAGCCCCCATCCTCACCTTGCCGGATTCCACTCGACAATTTGTAGTGGAGGTTGATGCGTCAGATACCAGTGTTGGGGCCGTTTTGTCTCAAAGGGACACCAAGGACAATAAACTTCACCCGTGTGCCTTCTTTTTCCGTCGTCTCTCCTCGTCCAAACGGAACTACACTATTGGCGAACGTGAGTTACTGGCAGTCAAACTCGCCCTGGAGGAATGGCGTCACTGGTTGGAGGGTGCTGAACAACCATTTCTGGTCTGGACGGACCATAAGAACCTGGAATATCTCCGGAGAGCCAAGAGGCTGAAACCCCGACAGGCTCGTTGGGCACTCTTCTTTGGAAGGTTTAACTTCACGCTGTCCTATCGGCCGGGAACGAAGAACGGGAAGCCAGATGCTCTCTCTCGTCAGTTCTCCCCCGATCCCGTTGAGTCTACCGCTGAACACATTCTTCCTCACCCCGTTGCTATTCGGGCACTTCGACTAGGGATCGAGAGAAGAGTTCATCAAGCCATGTCTAACCTGCCGGTTCCTACGGACTGTCTGGAGGGCAAACTCTTTGTTCCTGATCATCTCCGGTCCCAAGTTCTCCAGTGGTGTCACAATTCCCGGCTCTTCTGTCACCCCGGTTTCCCTCGGACCCTGTCTGTTCTCCAACGATGTTTCTGGTGGCCCTTGCTCAGACGTGATGCTCGGGACTTTCTCGCGGCCTGTCCAGTATGTGCGCAACACAAGTGTTCCCGATCTCTCCCATCCAGTCTCCTTCAGCCTCTGCCGATCCCTTGCAGACCTTGGTCACATATTTTGCTGGATTTCGTCTCCAGCCACCCTCTTTCCGATGGCTACTCCACTATTCTCACTGTGGTTGATCGCTTCTCTAAGCTCCTCCATTTTGTTCCCCTGACCAAGCTTCCTTCTGCCAAAGAAACGACTTTGCTTCTCCTTCAGCACGTTTTCCGACTCCATGGCATTCCCCGAAATATAGTCTCCGACAGGGGACCCCAGTTTACCTCCAATTTTTGGAAGGAATTTTGCCAGCTCCTGGGCATCTCCATTAGCCTCTCCTCTGGGTTTCATCCCCAGTCCAATGGGCAGACGGAACGGCTCAACCAGGAGCTAGAGACGGGTCTCCGCCTCCTCTGTGCCGAGGATCATTCGTCCTGGGCCTCCAATTTGGTATGGGTCGAGTAAGCCCATAATTCTCTGCCCTCTGCTGCCACAGGTCTGTCCCCTTTTCAGGCTGCCTATGGCTATCAACCCCCATTGTTCTCTACTCAGGAGCTAGAAGCCTCGGTTCCTTCAGCCTTGGCCCTCGTGAGGTGCTGTCGTCAAGTCTGGAGGAGAGCTCGCCTACTGCAGGCGCCGCCCTGCTCCTCCTTACCGTGTCGGGCAACGAGTGTGGCTTTCCACCAAGGATCTCCCTTTGAAGCTGGCATGCAGGAAGCTGGCTCCCCGTTTCGTTGGCCCGTTCCCCATTGTCAAGGTTATCAACCCGGCTGCGGTCCGGCTCAAGCTCCCCAGGGTGTTACGCATCCACCCGACTTTCCACGTTTCCAGGCTGTAACCTGTCCAGTCCTGTGCGCTGGTTCCCTCCGCCAGACTCCCTCCTCCCGCCTGGGTCATTGATGGGGGCCCTGCTTTTACTGTCCGTCGGCTCCTGTGCTCCAGACGTCGTGGGAGAGGGCTGCAGTACCTGGTGGACTAGGAGGGATACGGCCCCAAGGAACGCTCCTGGGCTCCGGCACGCCACATCTTGGATCCAGACCTCATCTCCCAGTTTCACCGTGAACACCCCGACCAGTCAGGTGGGACATCATGAGACGCCCCGTGGAGGGAGGGGTACTGTCAGCGTACTCCTCCGTTGTTCCCGTTCGCGGCGCGCACTTGTGACGTCATTCCCTAGTCGCCAGACTTTTATACTCGGCAGCACTATTTAAGCGCGTCGTTCATGCTGGACTGTTGCCAGATGATCTATCTTCAGTACGTCGCGGTCTGTGAGTCATCCTGTTGCCTCCTGTCTGAAGTGTTCTCACTGCTGTCGGCTCTGAGTGTGGTTGCCAGGTTGGATTTTCTTTTTCCCCCTTTTTGCGCTCCGGTGTTTTCCAGCCGGTTGGAGTTTATTTTTAGGATCCCGTTTTGTACGAATTTTTCTCTCTTCCGTTCCAGTGGATTATTTATTTTCTCCCTGTTTGGATTCCATTTTTTGTTTGTGGATTATTATATTTTTTCCCCTTGTGATTGGATTACTATTATTTCCTGAGAATTTCAGGTGTTACCTGGATTTTCTTTTTTCAAACTTCTCAATTTCTTCATCAGACTGAATGTCAGTTGTGTCGCAGTTCTCCTGTAGGTATCTTTTCAAACTCTTTTCAGCTTCTTCATATGTGGCTGCAAGTTAAAGTTAACTGTAAAGTACACAATTTAATTCCACCATATACTTAATTTATGCTTAATTTGAATTTATACACTTACTTCAACTTACAAGGTGTTTAACAGGTTCATAGGACAACCATTCCTCAGTAGGCAGCTCATATTTTTTAACTGCAGCACGTACCTTGGCTGTGTCTTTGGGTGGATATAGTGGCCATAGAAGCTTCTTTCCAATCAGCCAGCTGTGTGGCACAATTTCTGTGACACCAATTTGAAATTGAACGATGCACCACTGCTTAATTTTTTTTTAACAAAATAACTCCCCTACAAGAATGCAAATTTAAACTTTCCCTTGGAGATATAGAAAAAAAAAATAAAAAGCAGGAACTAATTATGTTAGCAATGTGGCCAACTATTTGCACACAATTGTCTCCTTGCACTGTAGACAGAGTGTACTTTTCTGTGACCACTTTTCTGAACTGGACCATCAAAATTTGGTTGACTTACTGTAAGTTGCACATGTGAGGCTTTGGTGACTCTGGATTTGGCATTTCAGATAACCTTTTCACAACTTGCTGTAAGGGTAAGTGAGGCTTGTGAAAAAGATGTTTTATTTGTCCTAAATAATTCTCAAAAGTAAATGCTGACACATTATGACACATTATCCAAAGGTCCAAAAAGACTATACTCTTCAGCCAGATGAGTCAGTTGGTGTATGTTGTAGACTATTTCATGTCTACCATATTGTATGCCACTTTGGACAACTAAAGAGACAAGAAATTCATGAGCACAATCAATCATCACCTCTGGGTGTTAGGACTCAGCCCGGACTTTGGCCATGTGCTTTTGTTGATGTGATGCAGACACTGTGTTTACGTGTCTGCCCCGCCCTTGTCTCGTTGTCCTGTCGTCTTTTGTCTAGTCTGTGTCCTGGTTTCATGTTTTTTAAGATATTAAATCTGTTTATTGTATGCTATCCTGCATTTGGGTCTGTTTTTATCCCCGCATCGCTGACAGAAGGATTCCAGTAGACCAAGACCCAGCAGGATAGCGTCAGCCTGGACCAGCTCGGTGGGAGTATTTATTTTTTCCTCCAGACTTTTTTTTTTTGCCCTGGACATTTGTTGTTTGTTGTTTTGGTGACATTGGTCCGCATTTTTTCCGGTGAGGGATGCCGCTCTACTTCCGGTTCTCCGCGGGGGGCGCCACCTCACTTCCTGTTTGTGGTCCACGTCACCAGCCCGAGTTTTGTTTTGGTGTCCTGCGACATTAAAGCAATTTCATTAAAGCTGCAGATTTAACTAATGCAAACCAAATAATCTCTTTAAAGATCACATGATTTTGAGTTTTACCATGAACAGTTACAGCAAATTTGATACTCTTTGAGGAATATGAATGTTTACCTGATAAAGCTGCAAGCAGGAGATAGAAGATAAAACCAAATCTTATGTCAAGCAGTTATGCTGTGGACTGCAACTCAATGTATGATCAATGTCACCATCATTAAGGGTGTGCTTCTCATTTCTCTAATTATCCAACCTCATCAGCCTTAACTCCTCCTACTGAAGGCCTTGGAGTACAGTAAATGCAAAGAGTAACAGAAACATAGGCTATGTAAAGCTTTAATATTCATGCTCATGGGCTTCTTAAGATCAGCTAAATATTGTTGGAATTTTAATCAAGGCTAAAGACAAACTCGTGATGCACTGTTTAATCACCCACATCACCCATATTTTGGTGGTTGTCCACCAAAATGATGGTTTGGATCAAAACTCAACATTGTATCAATGTTACCATGCTGTCTGGGTGAACTACCTATACATGCACATTCACAAACATGACTCTATGTGCTCTGCTCTCTCTGTCTGGCTCCCATCTCTTTCAATTCTATCTCTCACTCTGCCCACTGCAACAGAGAACAAATTATCACTATGATTAAGCAAGGAGTTTGAACCTTATCACTCATTACCCTCAGCTCCACTCTCCATTCACAAACCTTAAACAATGATAGCAAGCCCATAAAATGGGCTAATGAGTGACAACTTGGTGGCATAATTGTAAAGCCAAATGAATGCTTAGGCTTGCCCACAGGATCACACTTTTCTGTTTCATGTCAAATGGTTTGCTCTTTTCAGGAAATTTGTTAAGCCATTAGTGGCACCAGCAGCTTTAGTTAGTTATATAATGTGAACCAGGGTGTGGGACATTGCAGGTAATCTTAGCCTTTATTGAGATGTTTTTTTGAAGTTCAAACCCAAGTGATTTTCACTGGTGATGAGTGTCAGGGAGCTACCTGACTCTTCTCCCTAGCACACCACCGGATATATCATTGTCTCTGCTAACCAGTTGTTTATGGCATTAAAACTGTTTGCCTTCACTTTGGCTTCCACCTCTGTGTCTGGCATAACAGAATAACGGACCTCAAAAAAAAAACAAAAAAAAAAACAAAAAAGAAAACCCAAAAAAAAAACAAAAAAAAAGGAATAAGAGGGGAATTTTCTTACCGGAACATGGAGAACCGACCCAGCACATCCTCCGATCCGGTTCAGGATCTGGTCGCCGCGCTTCGAGCCGCCTTTCCCCCCACCGCCGCTTGTCCGGAACCCCCCGCTATCACCGGCAGTCCCATGGCGCTCCCGGGAACTTTTTCGGGAGAAGCTTCAGCGTGCCGCGGCTTCCTACTCCAGGTGAACCTCTACATGGAGATGCAGCCTCAGCGCTTTCCTTCCGAGCGCTCCAAGGTGGCGTTCCTCATTTCGCTCTTGTCCTCAGCGCTTTCCTTCCGAGCGCTCCAAGGTGGCGTTCCTCATTTCGCTCTTGAAGAGCGCTAGCTTGGGCTCAGGCCTTATGGGACTCTGCCAGCCCCATGATGGACGTATACGCTCATTTCGCGGCACACTTTCGCGAAGTTTTCAGTGCCGCTTCCGGGGTCCTATCCACAGCGGACCAGCTGCTTAGCTTGCGCCAGGGGAGGGATGACATCACGGCGTACAGCTTGCGTTTCCGCACCTTGGCGGCATCTAGTGGCTGGAACGAGGCGGCGCTACTGGGGGTATATCGGCTGGGTCTTTCTCCCGAAATTAAACAGGCCATGGCGGTGTTTGATGATGCTACGGGGTTGGAGGACTTCATTGGGAAATCCATCTGCCTTTCTCAGCGACTGTCCGCATGCCACCCCATGTCACCGACTGGCGGCCACCCCTGACGCCGAACCCATGCAGCTGGGTTCTCAGAGGCTTCCACGGTGGGGGAGGAACAGCCGCCGGGCTTCGGGCAAGTACCAGTATGGTGGGAGCCCGGGCCACTCCAGCGCCAGATGCCCCACGTGTCCTGCTCCGGCAGCGGTGAGTACGGTAGAGTTTCCATCTACTCTGTCCACACTCCTGGTGACGCTTCTAACTCCCTCTCTCTCTCTCTCTCTGTGGATGCGCTGGTGGACTCCGGCTCGGCAGGGAACTTCATCTCTCAAGCCTGCCTCAACAGCTTGCAGCTCCCCCGGGAGAGGGGTTCCCAGGACTTAGCCGTCCAGACCATCCAGGGACGCCCACTGGGTCGGGGCTGGGTGAAGTACTGTGCGCCCATAGTGACTCTATGCGTGGGGCTGTTCCATAGAGAGGAAATAAGGTTCATGGTGCTCAACGAGTCCACTGTCAGCGTGATCCTGGGTAGGCCCTGGCTGAAACAGCATGCCCCTGCATGCTCCTGGGACCCCTGCGATATCCTGCAATGGAGTGACCACTCCCGGGAACACTGCCTCTCCCGGCTGCCATCCAGGGTCCCCAGTGCCCTGGTAGGGTGGAGGAAGCTACGACATCCCAGCAGGCAGCGATCCCCACGGAGTACCAGGCCTTCAAGGACGTGTTCTGTGCCCAGGCGGCTACTCGTCTCCCCCCCTCACCAGCTCGGGGACTGCTGCATCGACCTGCTTCCAGGGGCTAAGCTGCCAAGGGGCCGAGTCTACCCCTTTCCGCTCCAGAACATCAGGCTATGGAGGAGTACGTCCAGCAGGCTCTCCAGCAGGGGTATATCACTAAGTCATCCTCCCCGGCTGCGTCGAGCTTTTTCTTTGTGGGGAAGAAGGACGGGGGGCTACGTCCATGCATTGATTACCGACAGCTTAACGCCCAGATCTCCCCTCTCCCTTACCCTCTCCCGCTTGTCCCAGCAGCTCTGGAAGCCCTAAGGGAGGCACGGGTGTTCACTAAACTTGATCTCCGGTGCGCGTATAACCTGGTACGCATCAGGAAGGGGGACGAGTGGAAGACCGCCTTCATAACGCCCTCCGGACACTACGAATACCGGGTCGCCCCAGCTGTGTTCCAGGGGTTCATGAACGAGGTGCTCCGACCCTTCCTACAAAGGTACGTCATGGTTTACTTCGATGACATCCTGATATACTCAAGGAACCTGGAGGAGCACCATCACCACGTCCGTGAGGTCCTAGGGGCACTTCGTTCCCAACAGCTCTACCTTAACCTCTCCTAGTGTGAGTTTCACCGTGAGGAGGTGCAGTTTCTGGGCTACGTCATCAGTGCACGGGGAATACAGATGAACGACAGGAAGGTAAAAGCAGTGAGGAACTGGCCCGTTCCGGGGACGATTAAGGAACTCCAACGCTTCTTGGGCTTCGCTAACCTCTACCGTCGGTTCATTCAGGGTTACAGCCAGATCACCGCTCCCCTCACTTCTCTCCTCAGGGGTAAGGCGCAGACCCTGAGGTGGACCAAGGAGGCCCAGGGGGCGTTTGAGAAGCTCCGCCAGCGCTTTTGCTCCGCTCCCGTGTTGCGTCATCCAGACCCCCGGAGGCCCTTTGTGGTGGAGGTGTACGCCTCCTCGACGGGGGTGGGGGCCGCTCTCTCTCAGCGATCAGGCACCCCACCACAGCTCCACCCGTGCGCTTTCTTCTCACACAAACTCTCGGCGGCAGAGCAGAACTACGACATCGGCAACCGTGAGCTTCTGGCTATTAAGCTCGCCCCGAATGAGTGGAGGCACTGGTTGGAGGGTGCTGAGCACCCGTTTACTGTGGTCACAGACCACAAGAATCTCCAGTACCTGCGGGAGGCCCGGAGACTCAATGCCAGGCAGGCTCGCTGGGCCCTCTTCTTCACTCGGTTCCAATTTCACGTCACCTACCGAGCTGGGGCACTTAATGGAAAGGCCGACGCCCTGTCCCGGATGTTCGGGCCTGAGGAACCCAGACATCCGGACCCCATTCTTCCCCCTTCGATCGTCGTGGGGCCTATTGTCTGGGACATGGACAGCGAGATCCGTGCTGCCTCCATCCAGGAGCCCGCCCCCGGAGGCTGCCCTGAGGGAAGGGTCTTTGTTCCCACATCCTGCCGTGGTGGGCTAATCCAGTCGGTGCATGAGGGACCGGGAATGGGCCACCCAGGAGAGAGGAGGACAGTCCAGCTCCTTCAGGCTCGCTACTGGTGGCCGAGGATGGCAGAAGAGGTTACCCGCTACGTCCAGGAGTGTTCCACCTGCGCCATGGCCAAGGTACCTCGCCACCTCCCCGTTGGCAAGTTGGTGCCGCTCCCCGTCCCTCGGCGCCCCTGGTCACACCTAGGGATCGACTTCTTGACCGACTTGCCACGGTCAGGGGGTAACACGTGTATCCTGGTAGCGGTGGACCGCTTCTCTAAAGCCTGCCGACTTGTGCCTCTGAAGGGGCTGCCCACGGCCCTCGAGACAGCCGAGGCCCTGTTTCATCATGTGTTCAGGAATTTCGGTCTCCCGGAGGAGATAGTTTCGGACCGTGGGCCCCAGTTCTCATCTCGGGTTTGGCGTGCCTTCTTCCAGCTCCTGGGGGTGTCAGTGAATCTGACCTCAGGTTACCACCCTCAGTCCAATGGCCAGGCGGAATGCAAGATTCAGGAGCTGAACAGGTACTTGAGGACTTACTGCAGCCAAGATCAGGGAGATTGGGCACGTTTCTTGCCCTGGGCGGAGTATGCTCAGAACTCGCTTCGCCAGGACTCCACGGGCCTCACCCCTTTCCAATGCGTGCTGGGGTTCCAGCCGCCCTTGTTCCCATGGTCGGACCAGCCCAGCGACGTGCCTTCGGTGGACGCCTGGTTCCGGGAGAGCAACCGGGTCTGGGAATCGGCGCACACCCAGTTGTGTCGGGCCCTCCGCAACACCCGCCGGCACGCTGACGCGAGACGTCTGGAGGCTCCTAGTTACCGCCCCGGGGATCGAGTTTGGCTCTCTACAAAGGACCTGAAGATGAAACTGCCGTGCCGCAAGCTCAGCCCCCGGTTCATTGGGCCATTCAGGATCTCCAGGAAGATCAGTGACATGTCCTACCGGCTGGAGCTGCCGCAGAGGTACCGCATACACCCAACCTTTCACGTGTCCCTGCTGAAACCGTGTGTCTCGCCCATTTCTCGCCCTCCAGGTGGCCCCGTGGCGCCCGTCCAGCCGGAGGTCGTAGCTCAGCCTGGCGTCTACGCAGTGCGGGAGGTTCTTGACTCCAGACGGCGCGGGGGTCGCCTCGAATACCTGGTGGACTGGGAAGGGTACGACGCTGAGGATTGGTCTTGGGTAGCACGGCAGGACATGCTGGACCCGGGTCTGCTAGCAGAGTTCCATGCTGCCCACCCGCACCGCCCGGCGCCCAGGGCTAGGGGTCGTCCTCGTCGCAGGGTCAGGGCGTCCGGAGCCGCCCCTGGGGGAGGGGGTGGTGTCAGGGAGCTACCTGACTCTTCTCCCGTGCGTGCCCCGCCCGCACGGAGCGGCTCGCCGGCGTACTAATTACACACACCGGACTCGCGTTTCAACCTCATCAACCACCATATATAATCCCCTCTCTCACTCTAACCTCCGTCCGTTATTATCTATGGTTCGGCTGTGCTTTTCACTACACGCCTGTGTAAATGCCCATAAAGTGGTAATATGGAAGTAATTTATGTGTGTGTGTGTGTGTGTACTATGAACATAATATACAGATTTACTGAAATTTACAGAAGGATATGTGCAGTAACAAAATATATGGCTAAACCCATAAACAGTAATTTACATATGTGCATGTACTGTGAATATACTATACAGATAAATATATATGTACTATGAATATAATATACAGATGTTATTACTCACTCACTCACTCATTTTCTACCGCTTATCCGAACTACCTCGGGTCACGGGGAACCTGTGCCTATCTCAGGCGTCATCGGGCATCAAGGCAGGATACACCCTGGACGGAGTGCCAACCCATCGCAGGGCACACACGCACTCTCATTCACTCACGCAATCACAGACTACGGACAATTTTCCAGAGATGCCAATCAACCTACCATGCATGTCTTTGGACCGGGGGAGGAAACCGGAGTACCCGGAGGAAACCCCTGAGGCATGGGGAGAACATGCAAACTCCACACACACAAGGCGGAGGCGGGAATCGAACCCCCAACCCTGGAGGTGTGAGGCGAACGTGCTAACCACTAAGCCACCGTGCCCCCAAGATGTTATTACTATAAACAAAAACAAAAATATACAGGAGGATATGTACAATGGTAAGGCAATGGTGAGCAGCAATGCAAAAAAAAAGAGCAAGTGTGCAAATGAGCATAGTTTTGTGTAAACAGTCCATTAGTGCAATAACGAATTGTGAGGTGAGAAATGAGCAAATGTACAAGTGTACCAGTGTATGTAGAACACTTGATTGTAGGATCAGCAAGGGGCAGAGTTCAATAAAGAGACAGCTCTAGGAAAAAAGCTGTTCTTTAGTCGGCTGGTCTTGGTCCAGAGGCACCTGAAATGCCTGCCAGAGGGCAGAAGAGAAAACAGTCTATGGGCGGCATGAGAGGAGTCCTTAAGAATGCTGCAAGCTCGAGGCAGACAGCGTTTCTTGTAGATGTCCTCTATGGCTGGAAGTGGAGTCCCTGTGATGCGCTGGTCAGTTTTCACCACCCGCTGCAATGCCCTGCGCTCTGCAACAGGGCAGCTCCCATACCAGACTGTAACACAGCTGGTCAGGATGCTTTCTATTGCGCAGCGGTAGAAGTTCACCAGGATATCTGAGGAAAGCTTTAGTGTCCTCAGGAAAAAGAGGCACTGGTGAGACTTCTTGACCAGGCTGGAGGTGTTGGTAGTTCAGGACAGGTCCGCCGAGATGTGGATCCCCAGGTACTTGAAACTAAAAACGCGGTCAACAGCCATCCCATTGATGTGGATGTTGTCATGTGTGCCTCCTGTCTCTTTCCTGAAGTCACACATGACAACATCCACATCCCATTGATGTGGATGTTGTCATGTGTGCCTCCTGTCTCTTTCCTGAAGTCCACAATGAGCTCCTTTGTTCTGGAGGTGTTAAGGAGCAAGTTATTGTCATTGCACCATGTGGCTAGGTGCTGGAAATCCTCCCTGTAGGTAGTCTCATCATTGTTGGTGATGAGACACAGCCCTGTGGTACACCAGTGTTGAGTGTGATGGTGTTGGAGCAGATGGAGCCTGATCGAACCTGCTGTGGTCTGTTGGTCAGAAAGACAATAGATGGCGCTTAATGAAATAAACAGAAATCCCCCGGTACACAACTTTATGCTTCCAACACTTGCTTGTCACACAGAAAAAGAAGAAAACTCATCTTTTTGTAGTCGCTGTCGTGTCCTGGTCAATGAGACCAGTAGCTCTACATTCATCTTGCCCGAAGGTATATCTTCGACGTGGTATCAATGTGTATGTTCTCAGCAAGACCGTTTTGTGCTTGAGCACCACCAAGTCGTATTTCACTGTAACTTCAGCAGCTCCAGGCATGTCAACAAAAGTGCCAATCTCATTGGTTGGCATGTTTTCAACTGTGTGTACAAGCTTTTAGGCTAGCATAGGTTTCCAAAGGTATTTATCCATGTAGCAAAGGTGATGTTCATTGCCTTAATATGCTTTGGTCACATCCAAGTGCATCATACCAATGATGCTTACAATGGATTATGATCACTGAATTGCTGAATATGTAGGTGCTGCTATAAAAACAGCTAAATTTTTGCTTTATGACCTTGAAGTTGTCATGATACTGATGTCTGAAGAAATCTTTGATCATTGTCACATCTCATTTAAGATATATCATAATATATGTGCTCCTTCATAGTACTTCAAGTGTACAGCCTGACAGATTCATTGTTTATCTTGATTGGTTCATTGTTTAACCTAGCCAGGTGATTGAATGCTTTGAGTCAGAGTACACACTAGGCCAGTGGTTCTCAAACTTATGTAATTCCCCACTTTGGAGGGGTGGATTTTCAAGACCCACCTATCTTTCATCACCCCAAAAAATAGTAATCAAATACTCCAAGTTTAAACATGTCTAATATATTGAAATATCAAGTTCTATATCAATAACATCAAATAACATCAAGTTCAAAAATAGAAAAAATAAAAGTGCATTTGTATTATCACTTACTTTTTTACTTTGTAATCTGTAAAAAATAAGAGCAAATGCAATTGGCAAGAACGAGAATAAGAACAACATGAACAAGTCATTATGTGAGTCTTATCAATGCATTAGTGGATGTAATGAGCCTGTTTGCACTGCACATCTTTTCAAAACAGGGTAGCAGACTTAAAACTGCCAGTCTCAAGTCAAGTGTTGAGCTGAGATCTGTATTTTGTTTTCATTGAAGCAACAGCTGAAATCTCACAGAGATAAGATGTGGCAAAGGAAAGAAGAATGCCTACAGACGTCTGCCTGATGAGAGAATGCTCCCTTTCCACTCCAAGCCAGAATACACTCAGTGTCTGGGTTAAGCTCAGCCTCAGGGTGGAGACAGAGGTCATCTCAATGAATTGCTCCTCTTCAGCAGTGCAGAAATCAGTCAGTGCTGCACATAGAATACAAATAAATTTTGTCATTGCATATTAAACACCAAGAACTCAGTTTGACAACAATCCATTTCAGGTAGTAAGTCTCATACATCATAAATAAAATGACCTATATGGGTATAATAAATAGTCATAGTGAGTCAATAAAATAAAATACCAAAATATCCTAACCTGCTGCATTGAAAGGATCCATAGGCCAGTCATACTGAGCACTGTAGTCTGTGAAGTATTTTTAAAAGAATCCTCTCAGGGAAGAGATGTGCTAGTTAATAAATGAGATCATTGTGGCGGCTCCAGAATCACTGAGCTTCACTCAGATTCTCAAAGACACCAATACCAATATTTCCTTTATCTGCTACTTGAGGTAAGATCTTGTCTCTGCATTAAAGCAGAAGATTTAATTCATTCAGCTTTCCAAATATATAACTAAGATAGACCAGTTTTATCAGAAATTGTTCATCACTGAACTTACTTGCAGCTTCATACATGCGCTTCTCCTCCAAAAAAGTGAATCTCCAGACCTAAGCTCACTGTCAAACAGCACAGCTGAATGATCAGCTACCGTCTCCACAAAAAGTGTGGAAAACAGTACTTTCTGGGGTCAGATTTTGCTGAAATTGACCACACTCTCAATATCACTCTTGCAAAAACCTCATTTAATTCCCCTTGACACTAGTGCTTCTTTGTGAATGACAGACCATTTCCTGCCATGGTCTGTTTACTATCCAAGCAAAAACCCACACCTCTGTTCCCATTTCGGTTCATGGTCTGAGGTAATTATCAAAAACTCAAAAAAGAGTGAAGAGTTCATCCGCTGTGGCCATAGTTTGGACATACTTGCAAAACAACAAATCCTCACTCAGTGACTCAGAATTTACAATCGGGGCGTATGATATGAACAAAACGTCATTGTTATTGTCAGTGGCCTTTTCAAATGTAATGCAGTACTTCAAGGTCACCTGCAATGTCACTTATACACCTTGCAACTGTGTTGTTTTACTGTACAAGATGATAGCTTTCAATTTTGCCAATATCTTTAGCGATTTCCTTACTGTTACTCAGAGAACATTTTATAGATTTAATTCCTTAGAAGTGCTTGTACTTAATGTTGCACTCTTGGACATACACACTAAAAAATCCCTGATGTCTTTTGCTCTAGCAACCGAGTAGAGACCCCCGGGCCCTACACTGATTTTCTTAGAGAATTTGCAAATTTTCTTTCAGATCTATTGGTTAATTTTGATAAAGCATTGATTGTAGGAGATTTTCACATTGACAACTGACATTCGTATTGACAATACAAACAAAGCATTAGGACTCACATTTTTGAACCTACTAAACTTATTTTGGCTTGAACAAAACATTACTATACCAACTCATTGTTTTAATCATAAGCTAGATTTAATAAAATTATATGGAAAATATGTCACTGTTGTAAATATCATACCTCAAAGTGATGACATCACAGCCCATTGCGTTATACTCTACACACTACCTGTAGTACAGACTAACCATGTCTCACCATGTTATCTTGGTAGAACTATTATTCCGACCACTTCTTACTATACCCTGAGACTGTATCTCACTATTAGTTCTACTTGACTTTAGTGCTGCATTCAACACTATAGATCACAACATTCTCCTAAATCGCATACAAATACAGAGGTATTTAGGGACAGGCTTTAAGTTAGTTCATAATGCAGCTACCAGAATTCTTTCCAGGACAAGAAAATATGATCATATAACCCCAATTTTATTTCGTATTTAGCTCCCAAATTTGGGATAGTCTTCCTAATAGGGGCTCAGACACAGATTCAAAACCTCTCTCTTTAGTCAGGCATTTACATAATACTTTCCATAATCTTGTGCTCTAGTACATGCACATTATCATCTAGTGCTTGCTAATATTGTGAAAAGCAGTCAACCTTTTTTCTCTCCACTGCTTCTCTCTTTCTACCCATCCTGAGGCATCCAGAAATTGTACCAGCTCTGATTGTCTTCCATGCCATGAAGATTTTGGACCCTTACTGAGATGCGAGGGTGAGGATTATCAGCTCCAGTTGTACTCTGCTTCATGATGTATTCAGACATACTGAGGATATGCCAATTACATGTTGTCCTTAACAACTTCCTCTGCTGCGATTCTACTCCCCAAATTTAAGACGTGCTGGACAAGTAATGAATGTGTCCTGAAACTTGGTAAGCTCTGAACAGTTTACTTTATGCTTTACTGCTGAAGATAACAAAAGACATTTTGGCATTTAAAAAAAAAACATAGTGAGCAATTGTTTTTCATGCAGGAGTGGGCAAAATGATTTTACCTAACCATCTTAGCATTAAAAAAAATTTTTGCATTAAAAAACAATTCTTGGTTTTGTATTCGATAGGTCTTGACTATATTAAAAGCCACCAGAAACAACAAATGGAAGTGCATCAAAGTGAGACCTCACATTCCTCAGAAGATGATGACTTTTTTCAGCGATGAAAAAAGGTTCCACTCTCGAGATGACACCAGCCAACTAGAGACCTACCTCAACTGTCCCTCTGACACTTTGGAGATACTAAAGTCTTTCTCTGCACTCTGCCACTTGTCATTGAGGCTTAACACTCTGCTTCCAGCCTCAGCTGCCTGTGAGCGAATGTTCAGTACTGCAGGACTGATATTTACACCAAAAAGAGCATGTATGGATTCCAAGAACTTTGAAAATCAACTGCTTCTCAAGCTAAACAAAGACTTTTGTTAATAAGGTTATGGCTTAATGCCAAGTTTATAAAACTTGAGGCTAAAAAGAAGGCTCTCATTGTTTGTTGTGTATGCCTTGCCTTTAAATTCCTTGCCCCAGGTTTTGGAGTGGCTAAAGTTTTTTCCCCTACAATTTTGTTTATGTTTATATAAGGGATGCTGCCACATGGTGCTATTTTGTTTTAATAATATGTTCGTAATATTCTTAATTTCTGTAATATGTAACTGTTATCTGAAATCTGATTCAGTCAGAGTTCTATAGTTTCTATATGCTGTAAAACTGCTATAGAGGTAGTATAAAGTATAAATTAATAATTTTTCTTCTCAAAATTTTCCTGTTTTAATTTCAATAAAAGGCACAGGTTAACTCCCATTAATTTTGTCATTTGTAAAACATCACAATAATTTTGAGTTGTTTTCAAGGACAGAGCTGGAATCTCCCTACAGTTTGGGATATTGCCTTGGTGATACACTTGGTATACATTATATTTCCAAAAGTATTGGGTCACCTGACCTTTCCTGCTATATGTGGTTGCTTTCTGATCTCATCCTTACTGAACACCTTTGGGATGAATGTGAATGCTGACTCCACCCTACCTCACCTACATCAGTGCCTGCCTTTCGTTAACACTCTTGTGGCTGATGAACACAAATATCCATCAGCACACTCCAAAATTATATATATATATATATATATATATATATATATATATATATATATATATTTATAAAACATGACGTCCAGTTACCAGCATGACACTAAACAGGTAGTAATAACGGCGACTTTTTACTTAAGTACACATCAGAGCCCATACTTCTTTACTTTAACTTGAGTAAAAGAGTGTAGTCACTACTTCAACTTTTACTGGAGTCTTTTAAAAAATGAGTATCTGTACTTCTACTTGAGTAAAGGATGTGTGTACTTTTGCCACCTCTGCACCTAGGGTACAAAAGGGAGAGCTGAATCACTAAACTCTGCCTCTTCACTGTGTAGACATGGCACTCTACACTGTATGGAAGATGCCTTTTGCTACAGCAAAAAATACCATCTTTACTTCTTTGCTTTAACCACCACCTCTGGGTCTGAGTGTATTTTTTACATATAGATCAAAACTGCCACCACAATTTCAAAAAATATCCCTCGTCTGTGTGCCAGTCTCGAGGTTGATCCCTGATCGGTCTAGTCCGGACCAACCCGAAGACGGTTACTTCGTCAAACCACACAGTTGACTACTACATTTACATTTACATTTACAGCATTTGGCAGACTCCCTTATCCAGAGCGACGTACATAAGTGCTTAAATCTCTAGCAATGAATACATTAATGCTGGCTCACTAAGTTACATACTTAAGATACCATGAGTTTAAAACATTTGTTCAAAGTTACAATGAAAAAGTGTCAAAGGTGTTTTTTTTTTTTTTTTTTTAAAATGCAAAAGATAAGGAAAGAAGTGCTAGTTGAAGTGTTTCCTGAATAAGTAGGTCTTCAACTGCCGCTTGAAAATAGCCAGTGACTCAGCTGTCAAGACCTCTAGGGGAAGTTCATTCCACCACCTTGGAGCCAGTACAGAGAAGAGTCTTGTAGTATACTTGCCTCTTACCCTGAGAGATGGTGGAACCAGTCGAGCAGTGCTGTTAGATCGGAGGGTGCGGGGTGCAGTGCGCAGAGTGATGAGGGCTTTGAGGTAAGAGGGAGCTGGTCCATTTTTGGCTTTGTAGGCCAGCATCAGTGTTTTGAATCTGATGCGTGCAGCTACCGGAAGCCAGTGGAGGGATTCCAGCAGCAGGGTGGTATGCGAGAACTTTGGCAGGTTGAAAACAAGCCGGGCAGCTGCATTTTGGATCATTTGCAGAGGACGGATTGCGTTCATAGGTAGACCTGCCAGCAGTGCATTGCAGTAATCCAGTCTAGAAATGTCAAGAGACTGAACAAGTACCTGAGCAGCCTGTGTGGACAGAAATTGGCGAATCCTTCTAATGTTGTAGAGAAGAAACCGACATGAGCGAGTCAAATTAGCAACATGAGAGGAAAAGGACAGTTGATTGTCCATGGTTACCCCAAGGTTGCGAGCTGTGGCTGAAGGGGAGATCAGATCGTTGTGCAAGGATATAGCAAGATCATGACCTGGGGATGAATCACCTGGGATGAACAGCAGTTCAGTTTTGCTAGGATTGAGCTTTAACTGATGAGCAGTCATCCATGATGAAATTTCTGCCAGACATGCTGACATCCGGTCAGAAGCTGTGGCATCTGAGGGTGGGAAAGAGAAGATAAGTTGTGTATCATCAGCATAGCAGTAGTAAGAGAACCCACGTGAGGAAATAACTTTACCAAGAGAGTGAGTATACAGGGAGAAAAGAAGAAGACCAAGTACTGAGCCCTGTGGGATGCCAGTGGAGAGACTGCGTGGAGTCTCCCTTCCATGTTACCTGATATGAGTGTCCTTCCAGGTAGGAAGCAAACCATTCCCAAGCTGATTCGCAAATCCCAAGACTCCTGAGGGTGGATAAGAGAGTCTTGTGGTTGACCGTATCACACGCTGCTGAAAGGTCAAGGAGGATAAGGACGGATGACAGTTTGGCTGATCTAGCAGCATGTAGTTTCTCAGAGACATCCAAAAGGGCTGTCTCTGTGGAATGAGCTGCTTTAAAGCCAGACTGGTTGGGGTCTTGGAGGTTGTTCTGTGAGAGATAGAAAGACAGTTGATTATAGACAATGCGCTCAAGAATTTTTGAAAGAAATGAGAGAAGTGATACCGGTCTGTAGTTACTGATGTCTGATGGATCCAGAGCGGGTTTCTTTAACCCTTGCTCTCTTGAAAGTAGTTGGTACCTGACCAGATGCTATGGATCTATTGACGATAGTGGAAATGAAGGGCAGAAGGTCTTGCGAGATGGTCTGGTGCATAGTTGAAGGGAGTGGATCCAATGGGCAGGTGGTAGGATTGCAAGACTGGATGAGCTGTAAAATCTCTTCTGCTGCTACAGTTGAGAAATGTGACAACAAAGGTGTAGGGGAATCCATACTCTGAGATATAAGTGCAGTCGGGGCTGAAGTGAAGGTCCGGCAGATTTCCTCAATTTTCTCCTGGTAGAAAGAAGCAAAGTCCTCTGTAGTCAGGGAGGATGCAGAAGATGGAGCCGGGGGTTGAGCAGAGAAGAGATGATGTTGTGGAATTTCCGAGGGTCATGTGAGGAAGCTTCAAGGTTTTCCTTGTAGAAGGAAGTCTTGGCAGAAGTCACATCTGAGGAGAACTTGGCAAGAAGTGGACACCAGTGATGACTCTGCGTGGAGCAGATGCCACTCCTCTCCATGTCCTTCCAGGTAGGAAGCAAACCATTCCGAAGCTGATCCGCAAATCCCAGGACTCTTGAGGGTGGACAAGAGAGTTTTGTGGTTGACCGTATCAAACGCTGCTGAAATGTCAAGGAGGATAAGGACGGATGACAGTTTGGCTGATCTAGCAACTTGTAGTTTCTCAGTGACATCCAAAAGGGCTGTATCTGTGGAATGAGCTGCTTTAAAGCCAGACTGGTTGGGATCTTGGAGGTTGTTCTGTGAGAGATAGACAGACAGTTGATTATAGACAATGCGTTCAAGAATTTTTGAAAGAAACAAGAGAAGTGATACTGGTCTGTAGTCACTGATGTCTGATGTATCCAGAGCAGGTTTCTTTAGGATGGGAATAACCCTTGCTCTCTTGAAAGTAGTTGGTACCTGACCAGATGCTATGGATCTATTAACGATAGTGGTAATGAAGGGCAGAAGGTCTTGCGAGATGGTCTGGAGCATAGTGGAAGGGAGTGGATCCAATGGGCAGGTGGTAGGATTGCAGGACTGGATGAGTTGTAAAATCTCTTCTGCTGCTACAGTTGATAAATGTGACAATGAAGGTGTAGGGGAATCCATACTCTGAGATGTAAGTGCAGTCGGGGCTGAAGTGAAGGTCTGGCAAATTTCTTCAATCTTCTCCTGGTAAAAAGAAGCAAAGTCTTCTGCAGTCAGGGAGGATAAAGGAGGAGGAGCCGGGGGGTTGAGCAGAGAAGAGATGATGTTGTGGAATTTCCGAGGGTCATGTGAGGAAGCTTCAAGCTTTTCCTTGTAAATGGATGTCTTGGCAGAAGTCACATTTGAGGAGAACTTGGCAAGGAGTGTTCGGTAAGAATCAAGATCTGCATCTAGTTGTGATTTCTTCCACTTTCTCTCGGATTATCTTAGCTCTCTTCGATTGTTGCGCAGCACATCTGAAAGCCAAGGAGCAGAACAAGAAGTTTTCTTGGGTTTAGTGAACATAGGGCAGAGAGCATCCATAGTTGAGGAAAGAGATGAGAGGAAAGTATCTGTGCCTGAGTCCAAGGGTAGTGAGGAAAAAAACTCAGGATCAGGAAGAGAAGAAAGAGTGTCAGAAGTTACAGAGGAAGGGGAGACAGAGTGAAGGTTGCGAGGGGGTGAGAGGTAGTTTTAGGTAGGGTAGGGAGAGTGATGGTGAAGGATACCAGGTGATGATCAGAGACGTGTAGTGGGGTAACAGTCATGTCTGCAGCTGGAGAAGGACGGGTGAAAACCAGGTCCAGGACATTGCCTCCTTTGTGTGTGGGGATGTAGCTGTTGAGTGTCAGGGCGAATGAGTTGAGAAGAGTTAGGAGGGAAGAAGATTGAAGCTTGTCAGAGGGGAGGTTGAAATCACCAAGCACTGTCAGAGGAGAGCTATCAGAAGGGAAAGCACTAAGCAGTGTGTCCATTTCTTCCAGGAAATCTCCTAGGGGACCAGGAGGGCGGTAGACAACAATGATAACAAGATTGATTGGAGAGGTAACTGAAATGGCATGGAATTCAAAAGAGGAGATGGTTAAATGAGACAAGAGGAGAGGTGTAAAGCACCATCTCTTTGACAGCAATAAACCTGTACCACCACCCCTGCCTGTTTCTCGTGGTGAGAGAAAGCATAGGCAGAGGATAAAGCAGCTGGTGCAGCAGTGTTGTTATACTGTATATTGTTTTGTGATCAACACAAAAATTCTCCTCTATATATACCCTGGCGCTTCCAGGCGCCTCCTCATTGGTTCCCCTCCTCACAGGCCCGTTCCCATATCACCTTATCATTATGTCACCTTATTTACCGGAATTACCTCATATGTTTTGTAACGTCCTGTTCCTTACAATCCCCTTGTTTTTCCATCACCTTTTGCCCATATGCCCATTTATGGATTTTCCTTCCCTTAGTTCCCCGGGGCCCAGGTCCGGGAGCCCAGGCCTGCGACCCTGGGTCTTCTTCGTTCGACATTACAATTATGAGCCATGGTCTGGGAACCAAGGTCATCTATATTCTAAACAACAATTTTTGTTATTAAAAATGTGCTCAAAAGAGCTTTACTCCCTGGTCAATGTTACATTCGCCTCTCAGTTTTTCCATGCCAGACGTCCTGAGGATTAATCCTTCATTCAACTACAATGGGTAAGTTTCTCCTTTGCTATTTTCTTCTATACATGATTTTTAATAATTATAAGTTACTCTATGAGTCTGGTTTATGTCAAAAGTTATTATGTTAAAAGAAAGCTCTTATCTATTTGTCATCTTATATTGTCACTATTGCTAAACTCTTGCTAAACTCTTGCTGCTATACTGTTGTCACTATTGTTAAGCTATTGCTGCTATAATGTTGCTTGTGTACACAAAAAAATTGGAGTTCTTTGATGACTCTGATAACCTGCTAAATGCTTGAATTTTGTTATGATCTCATGTTATGATCTCATGCTATGATCTCAGCTATGATCTCAGCCTGTCCTTGCTCAGGCTGGACTTGCTTACACATATCTCAAGCTCCCGTTCCTCTATCTCCTCTAACTCCCCTTATCTCCCCTCAGATCCTTCGCCTCGAGGTCAGCCAGCTCATCCTGGTCGCCCCATCAGGTCCTTACCTCACCATCCTCGTCCTTCTCCCTACCCAAGGCCAGTGCCCGCTGATGTCATGGCGAGCTATCGCCGCTTCCAGCTACTTCATATCACCCATGAGCTCATTACGTGTCTGGAACAGCTCTATTCACCTGACCTCCCTGAGCATCCTCATCTGCTGTTCCATATTGTGAGGGTAAACTGATGGCTGTCCTCATGTTGAGCTTTGCAACCCTGAGCTCGGGACTCCCGTTTCTCCTCCTCGTCCCCCAGTGCCTCATGCCTATATCCGTCCTCTCAGTCCTGTCTTGGCATCTCCTTCCTCTGATTCTGGCCCTGGATCTCCAGATTACATTCCTTCTTCTCCCTCTGATTATGGCCCTGGATCTCCAGACTACTCCCCTACTTCTCCCTCTGATCACTAAGATTGTTTATAATAAACCTATAACCATTCCCTCTGACTCCAGTGTGGTTATTTTATTCTCTAGTTATATATTATCTTAAAATTATTATTACAACACATGTCTTATGACCCTGTTTTTACATTATTCCTTCTCCTGTCTGCTGAGTTACTATAATAACTCCTTTTGACTTCTTATATATATATATATATATATATATATATATATATATATATATATATATATATATATATATATATATATATATATATATATAGCCTTGGTATTAATATAATAATAATTAATATAATATAATAATACTATAATAATAATAATAATAATATTATAATGTATTCTCTTAAGGTTCAATGATTTTTCACAACAAGATCCTTCAGCAGGATCAATGTACACAAAGCGCCGGGTCCTGACAACATTCCTGGGCATGTACTGAGAGACTGTGCAGTGGAACTCACTGATGTCTTCACAGACATTTTTAACATCTCACTCAGCCAAGCTGTTGTCCCCACATGCTTCAAAGCTACCACCATCATTCCAGTCCTGAAGAAGCTGTCTCCATCATGCTTCAATGACTACTGTCCTGTTGCACTTACTCCTATCATAATGAAGTGCTTTGAACGGCTATTCATGCACCATATCAAGTCTGCCCTCCCCCCCTCTCTGGACCCCTTCCAGTTTGCATATCGGCCCAACCGCTCGACTGATGATGCCAACTCAACTGCCCGCAATTCAGCACTCACTCGTGGACAAAAAGGACTCGTAAGTTAGAATGCTGTTCATAGACTTTAGTTCAGCATTCAACACTATCATCCCTCAACAGCTCATTAACAAACTGCTTCAGCTAGGGCTCAGCACTTCACTGTGCAACTGGCTGTTGGACTTTCTGACTGGAAGACCTCAGGCAGTATGGGTCGGCAGCAACACATCCAGCACCATCACACTGAACACTGGGGCCCCCCAAGGATGTGTGCTGAGCCCCCTTCTCTTCACTCTGCTGACCTATGACTGCACACCATCAATCAACTCCAACCTCTTTATCAAGTTTGCAGATGACACGAGTGTAGTGGGTCTCATTAGCAACAAAGATGAGACAAACTACAGTAGCGGGGTGAGACGCCTGACCGGGTGGTGCAGTGACAACAATCTCTCTCTGAACGTGGGGAAGACGAAGGAGATTGTTGTCGACTTCAGGAGAGCGCACACTCAGCATGCTCCTCTGACCATCAACGGTGCCACTGTGGAGAGAGTGAGTAGCACCAAGTTCTTGGGTGTGCACATCACAGAGGACTTCTCCTGGACTGAAAACGCAGCAGCACTGGCCAAGAAATCACAGCAGCGTCTCTACTTCCTCCGCAAACTGAGAAGAGCCAGAGCCATGCCACCCATCATGCACACCTTCTACAGAGGCACCATCGAGAGAATCCTATCGAGCTGCATCACTGTGTGGTATGGTGCTTGCAACGCATCCTGCCTGGAAGACAGTACAGCACATAGTGAGAGCAGCTGAGAAGATTATTGGTGTCTCTCTCCCCTCCCTCCAGGACATTTAAGAGACCCGTCTCACCCGCAAAGCCCTCTGCATTGCAGGTGATCCCACCCACCCATTACACAGCTTCTTCAGTCTGCTGCCATCAGGGAGGAGACTGCGGATTCTCCAGGCCAGGACCAACAGATTGAAGGACAGCTTCATTCATCAGGCTGTCAGGAAGCTGAACTCGCTCTTGAACTTGCCTCCACTTCCCTTTTCTGCCCCAGGCACCACAGATCTATGAACCCAACCCAACCCTCCAGATTCCACATCCCCAGGTCCTTCCACTCCCCCCTCCCACTAACATACGACAACATGCACCAGTCACTTTGTGCAGCATTGGTCTGCTCATTTTGCATTTTATCTGCATATGCCTTGCACTGCTTTATTTAAATTTCCATTGTTAATATTATGCACCTTGGGACTGAGAGAAATACAATTTCAATTCTCTATGTATGTACTGTACATGTGGAAGAGTTGACAATAAAGAAAACCTTGAACTTGATGTTCCTTGTCACGTGTCTGCCCCGCCTTCTTCTGCTCCTCCTGTCTCTACACACCTGTTTCCCACTGTCATTATTGTGTCTATTTAACCGTGCCGCATTGACGGAATCATCATCATTGTCCTGTCATTGTCATGTTCGCGTAATGTCATTGTTTCATCGTCCTTTGTTTGGTTTATTTTTCGTCTGTATTCCTGTTTCATGTATATTATTAATTAATCCCCATTCTTTTGAAGCTATCCTGCATACGGGTCTGTCTCCCTCCTTCCCGGTTGTGATGGAACATAACTGCTGTACTACAACCTTATCTTGGATCTTGGGTATAAAAGGAATGTTTGATATTGGCTTATATTTGGGCTATATCTGTAAATAAATAAATGGTTAGGGTTAGAACATTTTTTAATTTAGAATAAAATATAAAATAAAATTATTACTCAGTATTTTACTGTAGCAGTGACACTTTAATAAACTGTACTTACACATTAGTCTCAGTTGCTTTGAGAACTGAAAGAGACCTACAGCGTGTGTGAGTAGCAGGTGATGGTAAAGGTAAAGGTTATGCAGACACATTCCTAAAAAAAAAAAACCAACATAATTAGTCTCATCGTGTATTTTCCAAAGTACTAAGCAACACATTAGTAATAATAATATATAACTAATATATACTAATATACAATATAACAGAAAAATGGGTACATGTGGACGTACTCTTTTTTGTTCCCAGTTGCGTTGCTGCGTGCCCTCGTGCGAGTATCAGCCGAAGGTGAACGTGTTGCAGCCACATTCCTAAAAAAAAAAAATCATAATTAGTATCATGTATTTGCAAAGTACAAAGCAACACACCAGTATTACTAATACTGAGAACATAATAAAGGGTAAATGTGGCTTACACTAGATGAATGTCACTCGCGTTGCTGCGTGCCCTCGTGCGAGCATCAGCCGAAGGTGAACGTGTTGCAGCCACATTCCTAAAAAAATATCATAATTAGTATCATGTATTTTCAAAGTACAAAGCAACACAATTAATATAATGTATTTTCCACATCAGTAATACAAATATTTTGCACGCATAATAGAAAAAAATGGTTACATGTGGACGTACAGTACTCTTTATTGTTCTCGTTGCTGCGTGCCCCCGTGCGAGCATCAAACAGCAATAACTAAGGCAGTTAAGTTAAGGCTGAGATAAGATAATTGGGTACAGAGATGCACTGTATATGTTTGTTAACGGGCCATTACCGGACATATTTATGGCTAAACATTAACACATGACATATCTCGGGGCACATTTACAGCTCATCGACACCACATCGATATATTTACACCCAAACAGATAGTCACGTAAACAAGACTAGTTGAGGCATAAACACTAGTCAAAATATATTCTAAATAGTGATATTGCTATATAACATATTGTATATTCACATTACATTAATCAGCATACAGTTTAATAAGAACTAACATTTTAAGGTAAATAAAAGTTGCCAATTACGAGACGTTTCTATAAAGTCACTCTTAATATCTGCTTGCAAATAGTCTGTATACAATACAGTATATATAATTTTACATCACACAAGATTTCAACAAATGTAAGTAAAACTTACTCTTCAGAAATTATATCCTCAGCTGGATCAAGTCGCTCTTCAAAATACAAACGTTCGTCGTCGGAGTCCTGCTCTTCATCTGAGGAAATGGTGAACTCTTCCTCGCTGTCCAGGATCATCTGTAGAGCTTCCTCAGCTGTAAAGCGTTTCATCTTCCCAGCGTGTCGATAAGTGAATGAATCTGTTACAACTTTGTGCTTCTTATAGCATCATTTGGGGGCGTTGATCTTATTTGCATAGCCCGCTCAGGTAATTTTCATATGAATGGCGCACACGGCGGTAGGTGGGATCACATTAGTGGTAATGAGGTCGAGCCAGAGAAACTGTACCTCTCTTTACTTACATACAGATTATACAAAAAGACAATATATGCTTTCGATTTTAATTACCTCATTTAAAAGTAGACATTTCAGGCTTTCATTAGACATATGTATCATGTTCGTGTGATAAGTATTGGCAGAGTTATCAGTTCATGTTTGTAACATGTTTCAGGAAGAAGGGCAAGTTCACAGAGATGTCTGAATGCACAACCTGGTTATTTTCTTTATTTGCCAAAAGCACAGCATTTTGTTGTTAATATGAAGGCACTCAAATAAAAGTAGACACTTCACAGTTTCGAATGATGTATTACATGTATGTGTATGACTATGAATGATGGAGTATTTTAAGTGGTCTTCACGTTGAAGAGGAAAAAATGCGCCAAAGACGCACCGGCGCGCCGTTCGACCCCAGAGGGTTACAGAGGAGGCTATAGCTAAATGGGTAGTTCGGACAGCCCACCCTCCACGGACAGTAGAAGATGAGGAATTCATCAACATGATGGAGAAAATAGATAAAAGACTGACTGTGCCAAAAAAGACCAAAATTACAAATCTAGTGGACCAAATGTACCTAGCTGAAAAGGTCAAATTCAAAAACAGACTGGCTATGGCCGCAAAGTAACCATTGGCATTGACATATGGACTAAAAAGGGGCTCACAGCCTCCTTCCTGGCTGTCAGTGCTTGCTATTTCAATGTTCAGGACAGTAAAGCTGAACACATACTACTAAACCTAAAGCAAATGGTTCACCCACACACTGCTAATTCTATTGTCACTCTTGTGGAGGAATGCACAGAAGAATGGGGGATCCTAAAGGAAAAAATTATCATGATAATAACTGATAATGGGAGCAACATGGTTTCTACATTTCGCATTGAAGAAGAGGACACCAGTTCTGATGAGAATGATTTCAAGGATAGTGATGAAGAGGAAGAGGCAGACGAAAGGTCAGTCTGTGAATGGTGTTTTTTTATTATAGAGAGCTTGTTCACTGTAATAGATATTTGATATTGAATCTAAAAAGAATCTGAAATAAATATGTTTGATTAATGTAGTGATAAAGTAGTGATTATGTAGTGATAAAGTGCTATTGTATAGATTAATAATTATTGTAGGATTTTATGAAAATAATTGTTGTTTTATCTTAAACCTGACTATCAGATATGGAACCTTGGAGAGGATCCCATGTGTGGTCCATACCCTTCAGCTTGTCGTCAACATGGTCAAAAAGGAACAAGCAATCAAACGTCTACTGGACAAGGTGAGACAGTTTCGCAAATCATCTGTTGCCACAGAATGGTTGCTGGAACAATGTGGACTCATTCTCATCAAAGACTGTGAAAACAGATGGTTCAGTTCTTTTTTGATGTTGTCTCGTTTACTCAAAGTAAAGGACCACGTGACTTCGGTGGCTGACACCATGGGCTGGGACTGCCTGCTGCCCAGTGAATGGCAGAAGGTGGCCATCCTCAAAGATTTGCTCCTTCCATTTGCAGAACACACAAAGGTGCTTGAAAGTGACATGTGTTGTTTCTCCCTGGTTGTCCCTGCAATACTGGATTTGAGGAGCCACCTTTCAGACTTCTCCCTTGCTCATGCCAGGAGCTACAGGGATGTAGCTACACTGGCACAGAAGATGTCTGCAAACATGGATTTACGCTTCAGCTGTTTTCTGGATGTGTTGGCAAGCAACTTTTCTCATCTTGCTGCAGCTGCTTGTTTTGTTGACGCTAGTGTGTCAGCAGAGACCCTGATTGACAATGATAATGATGGCATACAGAATCTCCTCAGTAAAGCTGAAGAGTGCATCACTCGCAATGTACCATACCAAGAAGAGGTGACAGATGATGAGGACATTGGAAATGCAGAGGTCTCAGAGGCCCCAGCTTTTGAATTGTTTGTTAAAATAAAATACTCTTCAGAACAGGTTAATCATTTGTGAATGTGTCTCCTAAATCAGAAATTGAAAACCAGACACTTGCATTCAACATTCAAGTGTATTTTGTCAGGTAATTATGGCATTTAACCAATGTTTGAGATGTGAAACACTTTTTTACTGAAATGTTTATCAGTAATAATCTCAGTAATAATGTGTTATTTTAAAAAAATACTACAATTTTTTGACTAAAACTAGACTAAAATTAAAAGACTTTTAGTCGACTAAAACTTGACTAAGATACCTTGAGTTTTCTTTTGACTAAAACTAGACTAAAATGCTGAGACTTTTAGTTGACTAAAACTTGACTAACCAAAAAAGATATGTGAATGACTAAATATGACTAAAACTAACAAGGACATTTGGCACAAGACTAAGACTAAGACTAAATTAAAAATAGGTGACGAAATTAACACTACTCCTTTGGTAGGCACCCTCTGGTCTCACTTTCTGTGTGGTGTCAGGCAGCTGAGGCCTTCCTGCAGGTGTACCTTCCTTTCTGGGACCTCTCTGTGGTCCTGGAGGGGCTGCTGGAGTCCCACTTTGAACCCTCATGGCGTAACTCCTCCTCTGTTTTTGTCTGTTTTGGGAGCTGGAACGGGGTAATCCGGTTTCCAAACAGAGCCTGGTGCACTTGGTAGTGGAGCCCAATGCTCAGGCCTATGAGGTGTGCGGTCTTGCCTCGCCTCTCGGCATCAGTGCTCACCCCACTAGGAGTATTGCCACGTCCAGCCAAGTGTCGCACGCCTTAGCCAAGGGTGTTCCCCTTGAATATATTTGTGCTGCGGTGGGTTGGTCCTCTCTGCACACCTTTCAGGTTCTATAACTTCACTAGGTCCTGCAGGGCTATTGATGTTCTGTTTCCAGTCTGCTCATGCTCTCTCACCGCCTCTTGCACAGTCATCGCCCGGTGCATGGTGGCGTGGGTATTGGCGTTCCCATAGTATCAGCCCTGATGCAGCATTGAGTTTCCTTGAAAGGGAATTACACCAGTTTACGTATGTAAACTGGTTCCCTGAGAATGGAACGAGTTGCTGTTTTGCTGACCATGCCCTGGGTGTCCTCTTGCACTTCCTTCAGACAAATAGAAGCTGGAGTAATTCACTTCGTCATGTGTCCTTCTCGAGCCATTAAATTGGCATGTGTGCACACAGAGCTTCAAACACAACTTCCTCACTGAAGCATTCCCATAGCATCAGCCCTGATGCAGCATCTCCTTCCCTTCTCAGGGAACCGGGTTACATGTAACCTGGTGTCATTTTAAGTTAAGTTTTGGTAATTATATGTTTGAAATCTCCTTAAAGTAGCTCAATGATATTGAGGTCAGGAGACTGTGATGGCCACTCCAGAACCTTCAGCTTTTTCTGCTATAGCCATTAGAGGGTCAACTTTGACTTGTGCTATGGATTATTGTCATGTTGGAACAGCCAAGAGCGCCCCATGCACAGCTTTCGTGCTGTAGAAAGCAAATTGTCTGCCAGTATTTTCTGATAACATTCTGCATTTATTTTGCCATCAATATTTACTAACTTCCCTGTGCCACTTTAGCTTACACATCTCCAAAATATAAGAGATCCACCACCATGATTTACAGTGGGGATGGTGTACTTTTCACCATAGGCCTTGATGATTTCTCTCCAAACATAGTGTTTATGGTTGTGACTATAAAGTTCAATTTTGGTCTCATCACTCCAAATGACTCTGCTCCAGAAGCTGGGAGGCTTGTCTATGTGCTGTCTGGCATACTGAAGGCAGGCCTGTTTGTGCCATGGGTGCAGTAATGGCTTTTTCCTGGCAACTCGACCATGCATTTGTGTTCACGTACCTTCTTATTGTGCTCCTTGACAGAACAACAACACTTTTTTCCAAAGCAGATTGTATTTCTTTCTAAGCTGTTTGTGGGTTTTTCTTTGCATCCCGAACAATTCTTCTGACAGTAGTGAGATTGTGAAATAAAAGGGGTCAGCCACTATCTTAACTGCCCAATTTAGGGTCCTGGAAGTACAGATCCTGACGAGGTGGCAGATTGCAACCATTGCAACCAACCTTACCTTATCTTACCCTGAGAGATGGTGGGACTAGTTGAGTAGTGCTGGTAGCTCAGAGGGTGCGAGGAGCAGTGCAAGGAGTAATAAGGGCTTTGAGGTAAGTAGGAGCTGGTCCATTTTTGGCTTTTTAGGCAAGCATCAGTGTTTTGAATCTGATGTGTGCAGCTATCAGAAACAAGTGGAGGGAGCGCAGCAGTGGAGTGGGATGGGAGAACTTAGGCAAGTTTAAAACAAGTCGCACAGCTGCATTTTGGATCATTTGCAGAGTACCAAATGGTGATGGAGGAGGTTAGTATAGACTCAAAAAAAGATGTAGACGTGACCATCATAGCCTTTGTTAGGTTGAAATTAACAAACAGAGGTGGAGCAAATTCCTTCCATGGGCGGAATAGATCCAAAATTCCCTGAAACAAGCAGCAACCGGCCTCACTCCACTCCAGTGCATCTGGGATACCAGCCACCTCTGGTCAGGGTAACCCACAGACAGCCTGGCGGTAGACGACTGGCACCAGCAGAGCTAGGAGGTATGGGAAGGTTTTCATGTGCAGCTTCATAGACAACACACGTAGGCCAACCGCAGGTGATGCCCACACCAACCTTATCAACCTGGTTAAATGGTCTGGATGTCAACAAGGAATCTGTGCCTGAAACTTCCATGTCGAAAGCTAAATCCTCATTATGTTGGCCCCTTCAAAATTGTTAGACAGATTAATCTGGTAACATACAGATTAGAGCTACCCACAGACTATCATATCACCCCTTCCTTCCATGTCTACCTTCTAAAACCCAGCAACACCATTAATTCTGCATTCAACCATGACTCACTGCAACCACCCATAGAAGTAGATGGCGCAACAGCTTACCTAGTTCATGCCATCCTGCACTCTCAGACTCTTGCATTCTTATAGGGATCCAGTCTTTTCGCATATCGCACAGATTGTGGTTATATGATGGTCCTTCTGTTCTATTTTGTATTGCTTGGTTGTTCTTTGTTGTGTTTGAAGAAATATTATTAAAAATAATTAACAAGATTGTTAATCAACAATCTAAAATTAAACAAAATTGAAATAAAAAAAAAAATGTTTGTTGAAAATTATCCAGCAACACTGATATTTACATTACTCCTCCAGATAAGCATATAATCACTATACTTATAAACGTATTATTATTACTATTACTAATTCATCACAACAATAAACAGGCTATGAAATTCCTGCTAAACAGATATTTTTGAGCGAGAAAAAACATTTTCAGACATTTGTTAAAAACATTTAAAGCATCAATAAGCAGATGTAATGAGTCTGTCTGTGTTTTGCCCTGTTTCTGTCTGCTGTCTTGCCCTGCCATTTATTGATTGCCCCGCCCACTCGTTTGTTGCCCTGGACACTCATTGAACTCATTCATTCCCTCTTGTGTGTTGTCATAGTTACTCATTGTCTCTGCTTTGTGATTGGTTCCTGTCGGCTATATATACACTGTTTGTTCACGTCCCTGTTGGTAGTCGTTGTCTATGTTTCTGTTTCCTGTTAGCTCTGTTTCTGCCTAGTTTTGCCTGTCTGTTTTCCTGTTTCTTGGTTTTCTTGTTTTTTGATCATTAAATGTTTGACTGCATTTGGATCCAAACTCGCCTTTGCCTCATCACGACAGCAGATGAGGAGCTTCAATTTAAACTGTTCATGTTGTTTTCTGTAGTAAGCCTTTCCTTGATAGTGTTAATATTAAGGTTTAAGTTCCAGTTTTAATCTCAATAATCAGGTATTTGTTGTATTGTGCTCTAGTGTAAATGTTTATAGTGCATTTGCAGTATTAGGCTATATTGTTGTAAGAGGTGACTTGATGTTAATTTCAGATTTATTATGTGTGACTCTCATATTTAAAATAGCCTGGATCATGCCTTGAGAACAGGCATGTGTATCAATCAACAGAGGAGCACACACTTACAGCAGCAGCAAAAATAGAATATCACACACAGAGTGCTGGCAAGCCACAAATATCCAGTGGCATTGGATACTACCTGAAAGAAATTTATACTTTGTGTATAACAAAATCATATAAGTACCTTCTACCTGTACCTGTATTTACAAGGTACATATATTACATATATACAGAATGTAATGTAAATCTATGTAATTATTTTCAAAAAGTGGCCCTTAGTGAGGTTATTTATTCTTAATGTCTTATGAAGGTCACCTGTTTTTCCATTGCACCATGTGCATTAAAGGAATGTTGCACCTCCCACTGCTAGGAGTACTTCCTTTCTTGTGTTGTGTTAAAAGCTTGTGCTCTCTGAGTCATACACATCCATTACCACAGAGGCACTTCAGTTCTGTACTTATACTGAATACTATGTGCAGCAGTGGATTAATCATAAGTTCGACTCAGGAGTGTCAATCTTTTGGCAGAACAATAAAAAAGGTCGAGGTAGACAGCACTATGACCAAAAGCTGTGCCAAAGTGAACATGGGAAGACAAGACACTATACCTTCAGGCTGGCTGCCTGAATCCCTTTCCAAAAAAAAAGAAGAGAAGGAAACAGAGAGAAACAAACCCCTGGACATGCCTCAAGTTTTCAGTGATCAGGTGACTGAGGACTGTAATATTAAAACAGAGATGATGAAAAAAAAAATAACACCAAAACACAGCGAGGGAAACCATGAACTGGTGAGATCCATCAAGGATAAAATCCATGCTGTCTCAGGGGAGCCAGGAAACTTCATGAGCAATGATTCTCTTAACAGGATACACCACTGTAATGAGAAGATAACTGGACAGAAGAAAGAACAAAAAAAGGAGTCATGTTGCAGTAGCCCAGATTCAGAGAATGGTGAACTTGGGGAAGATGCAGCTCTAAGTGACAACAATCAAATTGACGTCAAAAAGAACACACTTATTAACAGACCCAAGGTAAATTGTGTGATTTTCTTTGTTAGTTCACTAGTATTTCCACACTGGTGCAGTTAATTGAAGAAAATGGGGCCATTAATTGTAATTAATAAATTGTTTAAAGCAAAGATAATGAATATAATAAGGTTTTAGTTTATCAGTAGAACTGTATACATAAAAATTAAACATCCCAATCCATATTTTCTTCAAACAAAGCATTCCACTGTTTATGACACTATAATTCTGAACTAACTCTAAAACGTTTTTGTTTCATAGAATAATTTGTGAGTAAATACGTTTGAGTTTTTAAAGTGGCATTCAAAGTATAATGCATGGCTTTCTGTACTCAAGTAAATGAAGTGTCAGTCTGCCAGGCTGGGACAGGCATCTCTAATTTCATATGATACATTCCCTTGTGTGTATATCAGTAGTTGGAATCAATTTAACACTTAATGAAAAATATTGTTATTATATATTTTTTGCCCATACCTTATGGATTCCTCATTGGCTTAGCAGCTTCTTGTACCATTGTATGTCAGTTTTTCAGAAGATAGAACTTTAGTACTCACTATTGGTTTTACGTACTTTTTTGTTGTATTTGGAATTAGTCAAAGCATCTGGAAATTGTTTGTACTTCTGATGTTCAGTCGTGACTTGTAGTTATTCAAAACTGAGACTGAATGTCTTTAATTTAGGTATATATGCACTCTTAGAATCAATTGTCTTATAAGTTCATTAAAATGTTTGCTTGATTAAAATATGATTAGCTACTGATTAGCATATGCTTTGTCATTGTATTAATTTCAGATTAAAGTGACCACAATGGGGGACCTGCTGAACAAATGGAAGAAATTTTCCGAGGAGCATGTGGAGGGTCAGAAACTCAACCCTTTTAGTGAGGACTTTGATTACGATCATGCCATGGCTGTAAGACTCCATAAGGGACAACTGGGCTATGGGCACCCCAAAGAGGGCTCTAAAACAGCCCAGCGAGCTGAACGTGCCAAGAAACATATCCATCAAGAAATGAATGAGATGTGCTACATAATCCGCGATATGGGACAGATGGACAAGGAAGGTCATATTTATGTCACCTTTGGTCGACTCTTTGATCACTATGTCAAGATCTCTGATAAGGTGTTGGGGATTTTGCTTCGATGCCGCAAACACAAGATGGTGGACTTTGAAGGTCAGATATTATGGCAGGGGCAAGATGATGATGTTAAAATCAGGCTGCTGGTGTGAGGAAATTTGGAATGCTGAAAATATATCAGTATTTATTTATTTATTTGTTTGTTTGTTTGTTGTATATGAACCATTTAACTATGTGGTGAAACCAAAAGGTAAAATGCAGAGGTATAAATGACAGCCTTGTTTGTAGGACAGTTTTGTTTATTTCTGTCAGTTTTTAAAAAATATACTTCAGTTGTTTTAATTTAAATAATGCTAGTCTGTTCCCATTAGCACTTGATAATAAAATTAATAAAAATTAATAAAACATTTAAGATTAATAGACAGATTAAAACATTAATAAATGAATAGGTATAAATACCAGCACTTTCAACATCATCTGTGATTTCTGGCTTTACTACAGTTCTATATATAGTAGCTATATATATATATATATATATATATATATATATATATATATATATATATATATATCTGACACAATTTGATTCACGATTCACATTATAGAAGCACAAAGGATTAACTTCTTGTTTAATTATTCTTTTTCCTCTTGCAAAAGTTTAGTATAATGAATTTAGTTTGTTCTGTTTAGAAGTTTACTTAGGATGAATGATTGAACCTTATAAATGTATTGCAGAAAAGAAAAATTTGTGAAATACATTTTCAAGTTTAATTAAAAAAAGTACACATTCAAAATGTTAATTTTCAATACTTTTATAGGCCAAATTCTGTTTGCATAAAGTACAAATCACATAAATCATCATGAATTCATAATGGAAATGTTAGCTAAAACTAGTGTAACAGGCACACCAAGATAGAATTTGTTCTCAGCACTATGTTCCTTAGTAAGGCTATTATTTAAAATATCTATGGAATTTCTCTGTATTAGTTTATTGTTGGTTGTTTTTTTTTCATATTACAGATTATTAACAATAAATTAATAATTATTTATGACAAGCAGCAACTTATTTTGTATGCAGGAAGTTAGAAGAAGAAGTAACTTATTTTGTAAACATTTCACAATACTAATATTACCTGACAAATGTAAAAAAAAAAAATAATTTTAGTGAATTACTTTGGTATAAGAGGAATAAAAGACAAGAACAACTACAGTTTTCATTATTTTCCTTTAACAGCACAAAACAATTTTTGTTTAATTGTAACCCCTGACATTTTAACACTAGGTCGTTTGTAAGTGCTTCTTTAATATTGTACAGCCTCTTTAAGAGGGTGGGGTATCTCATGCACCCATCCTCAGTGGAGATCATAAAGAGCAACAAATTGGTGTTCATCTGGCAGAGAACTTCACCTGGTCACACAACACCAGCTCCATCAGCAAGAAAGCCCAGGAGAATCTTTACTTCCTATGAAGGCTGAAGAAAGTCCAACTCCCTCCCCCATCCTGACCATGTTCTCTTAAGAGCATTCTCAGCAGCTGCATTACTGTCACTTTATGAATCAATAAGAATCTATGTTTACAACACCACATATTAAAACTCTGATAAAATGCTGTTAATTCACAGACACATTAATGCTGTTTTGCACAAAATGTCAGTGCTCTTATTGAAAGTGTAGGGCACTCTACTGGGGTAGGACACCACAGAGATGGGAATTAGGTGCAAAACACAGTCTGCTTTTATTTAAGGTAGGGTGCAGCAGTTAAAAGTTAGCAAATTTTTGCTGAGAGTTTTGGCCTCGGTGAGGAGATCCAAGGGAGGTCCACAGCCGAGGGAGGGTTGGGAGTTCAACCAGCGGTGATGGGGAAATGAAGACCCAGGATCAAGGCACAGGTTCATCAGGCATGCAAAGTGTTGTTCAACTGGAAAATTCTGTGAGGGAAACAGCAGAGGAAAACCTCTTCCGGACTTACATCATCAATCGTGAATTTCTACCCCTGGTTGGAGTCTCTCTTCGCTTGGTGTGCACTCTGCCATGGATTGATCTGCATGGTCAGCCAGTGACTCATGTGATTGTTGTGAATGGGGCTGCTTGATTGTCATGCCTTCTCTTGCGTCAGTGAAGGTTGTAGTCAGGACTTCATCATCAATCATTTAAAGACTTTGGCAGGAAGGAATTAGTGTTGGGTCAGTGGGCTATCCCCAAACTTTTTCCACAAAGTTGGGAGCATAAAATTGTTCAAAATGTCTTGGTATGCTGAAGCATTACAAGGTTTTTTGGTGGAACTAAGGAGCAAAACCCAACCCCTGAAAAACTAATCCCCCTTCCAGACAGAGAATGATCATTCATCACTCCAGAGAACATGTCTCCACTGCTCTTGAGTCTAGAGCCGGCGTACTTTACACCACTGAATCCAAAGATTTGCATTTTACTTGGTGATGCAAGGCTTGGATGCAGTTGCTCGGCCATGGAAACCCATTCCATGAAGCTTTCTATGCACTGTTCTTGAGCTTATCTGTATGTTAATCTAACAGAGTTGTGTATCTATTGACTCTGCAGACGGTTGAGGACTTCTGCGCACTGTGTTCATGGCTGAGTTGCTGTTGTTCCCAATTGCTGCTTCTTGTTATAATACCAATTGTTCCAACTGTTAAAGTACCACTAACAGTTGGCCGTGGAATATATAGTATTGAGGAAATTTCATGCATGTCTTTGGACCGGGGGAGGAAACCGGAGTACCCGGAGGAAACCCCCGAGGCAGAATAGTACCTGGAGGAAACCCCCGAGGCAGTATTCTCCCCGGGGAGAATATGCAAACTCCACACACACAAGGCGGAGACGGGAATCGAACCCCCAACCCTGGAGGTGTGAGACAAACGTGCTAACCACTAAGCCACCGTGCCCGCCTATTATAAACAAACAGTCAAAACACTTCTGCCCCCAATTCTTTGTGAGATTTACATGACACCACATTCAAAATTCCAACTATGTCCTATTGAGATAATTATGTGCAGGCCATTTCCAACCATTTTCAGGTGACCTGGAGGTGATTGTGATTAATCTCAGTGATTGAGAAATTGACAGATTAACAGTGTATAATCTAATGTCTCTGCCTCTCTCCCATCTCCCATTTTTTCCCCCATTTTTTCCCCCAGATTTTTACTGTTCTTGTACTAGTACTGTGCTAGTAAAAAATCTCTTCTCTATTCTCCTTAACAAGTACCTTCAGAGAAAGGAAAAACTCAGCAACTAGGTTTCACTTCTGTCTGGACATGACCACCCTCTGGCCTTTGTCATATGCATCCTTAAAGGGTGACTATTGGGGCTGTGTATGAAAGAAGTATAGAAAAAGAAAAATTCTATAAGAAAAATTAATAAAAATAATAAGAAGAAAAAATAAGAATTAAATAAATAAATGAATATATACATTTAAAGTTTAATATAAATTTTTAATTTTAAAATATATATTACTATCACTATTGAGCAAGCTGAAGGTGATGTCAGCAAGGAAAAACTCCCTGAGATGAGTAACAGTAAATAATGTAAATGTAAATAATGTAATTTCTACAACAGTTTATAATAGTGCAAAGGAGAGCTCCTGAGAAACTAATGGGTCCGCACAAATTCTGAGGTCACTATAGACCAACAATAATTCCTTCCTGGCAAATGATTGCTGATACTCGGATACACTGGGAGCTCGGGGGTGGCATATATAGCTTGACACAGAGAGAGAGAGAGAGAGAGAGAGAGAGAGAGAGAGAAAAGAAAATGTTATGCATGATTGTAATAAGGTGATGGACAATGTAAATTATGTGCAAAGTGCAGACAGGGATTCCGGCAAGACAAACTACAACAGCATAACTAAAAGGCTAGAGCTAGAAGGTGACACAGGCATGAGGACTTCTTGAGATGTATAGAGTCCCACCACTCCACAGTCTGCAAACCTGAGCGACATGAAAGGGTGATAAGCTGACAGCATCCAGACATCATAGTTTACCAAGCACTCTATCCCCACGAATCCTCCAGATCTGCTGTTTAACCTAAGAAAAGCTATTCATAAAAAGCTAGACTAAACAAATTGTCGCTGTCAGGCGGAAACCTCGTATCTCCAAAACCGTTATTTTTCAAGAAATTAAAAAAATGCCGTACCTTATCTGAAGTGCATAGGGTTTAGTCTGCATTGCAGTGGATTGTCTTGCGCTAAATTCCTGTCCTCAGACGAGCACCAGAACTAGCGGGGGTTAAGATTTTTTTTTCTTTGAGCCCAGTGTTTTGAAGACATTTACCTCAGAAGACGTGTTGATTCGTCTTCTTGAGGAGTAATATGCCTCGAAGCTCTCCCGCGGAGTGAGGAAGAGGTGGACAGTTGAAGTGTCCAATGGAGTTATGAGATTTGCGCTCAAGCTATTTTCAAGACTTTAGATTGGTTAATAACTTGTAAAAATAACAGACCCACGTGGGGAATGACCAATAGCATCGATATGTGAAAAAATATGAAATTGACAAAATTTGGACATACAAGGTTTCCGCCCGACAGCGACGAAATGTGTTTTTAGCCTGGACACTGAGACTGGTGTCTGAATCCTGAAATTGGAAGGCTGTGTAACTGTGGGGCTCTGTAAGAAAAAGTTCTGCCCCCTGCTGTAGCCTTTTTTACTTGCGGTACTAACAAATAACCTGCACCTTTTGATCGAAGAAGCGTGACGAATCATAAAAAAACATTAAGTGCTTTATAGGTTAGTAATAGTATTTTATAATCAATGCGAAATTTGACTGGAAGCCAATGCAATGAGGATAATATGGGGTGATGTGTTCATATCTTCTGGTTCTAGTGAGGACTCTAGCTGCTGCATTCTGGATTAACTGGAGCTTGTTTTTGCTCCCACATGAACATCCAGCCAGTAAAGCATAACAATAATCCAACCTAGCGCTATCAAATGCATGAGCTAGTGGTTCTGCGTCATGTAATGACATCAAATTTTTATCTTAGCAAAATTTCTGAGATGAAAACACACCAAGGTCTTTTACTGCTGCACAAGATTTAATAGAAAAAACATCCAGAGTTACTCTGTAATTAGAAAACTTACTTCTGCCTGCCTGCAGTCGTAGTAAAAGCATTTCCGTCTTGTTGGAGTTATGGAGAAGGAAGTTTGTAAGCATCCACTCTCTGATGTCCTTCACACAATCTTCAATCTTAGCTGGTGAATCACATCTGACTTATCTGAAACATATAGCTGTGTGTCATAATTATAACTGTGGGAGCTAATATCATATCCGAATAATTGCAAAAAAAGGGGTAGCATATGTAAGGAGAAAAGCAATGGGCCTAAAACAGAACCTTGCGGAATACCAAACATTACCTTAGTTTGTTGAGAGTAGTCACCATTTAGATAAAAACTGATAGCGATCCATCAAATAAGACCTGAGCCAGGGCTGTCCCTTTAACACCAACAACATATTTTAGCCTATGAAGTAAAATGGTATTAAAAGCTGCAATAAGGTCAAGCAACACCAGCAAAGAGACACAACCCTGATCAGAGGCGAGTAACAGATCATTTAAGCAGTGATGTCTCTGTGCTATGATGATTTTTTTTAAAAGTTTGTGTGTTATCATTGTACCAGGGTGCTAGTTTCTTCTCTATAATTACTTTCCTTTTAAGTGGAGCTACAATATCTAGGATGTAGCAAAACACTGACTCTAAATAGCCAGTCGCCTGATCAAGTCCCAATGGGGATCCAATTATGGATGATAATTCTGGGAGACTGTTGGTAAATCGCTATGCAGTAGCAGATGTAAATGTATGTTTAACATGGTGACATGGCAAATTGAAAATATCGTGTCCAATGCACATTTTAAAGGAAATAGAATAATGGTCTGAGATAGATTCCGATTGTGGCAGCGTGACTATATTTTCTATATTTAATCTGAGGGTTAGAATGAGACCAAGAGTGTGACCTCCTTTATGAGTGGGTCTTATTACATTCTGGTTAACCCCTACTGAATCTAAGATGGAAACAACTACTTCTCAGAGGATCTTTTAACATGAATATTAAAGTCTCCAACAATTACTGATTTACATATATTAACAATTATTAATTTGTCTAAAGAAACAACAAGGTTTGAAATTAAATCTGCAGAATTATATTTTGTGGCTACATATGTTATGTTAGTATGAAGAACTTTGAATGAGTTGAACATATGTTTAGATTCTTGCTTGACACCTAGCTTATCATCATGAATAACTGTGACACCGCCTCCCCTGCCTGTTAGTCGTGGCTGATGTATATATTTATAAACAGGTGGACAAGCTTTGTTAAATGCGACAAACTTGTTTGGTTTGACCCATGTTTCTGTTAAACACAGAACACTAAACTTCTGATCAATAATCATTTCATTAGATACAGGAGCTTTAGATGCAAGAGATCTTATATTTTCATATTTGTTTATGACCTATTTTTCTGACCGTGATATCCTTTGCTTTAACCTGGAAATTACCACCACGTCTGTTTCTGCTGACATCTTTTGTTTACCAGTAGATACTGTAACACTGAATACTACACCTTTATCCTGTATAAATTCTTCCTGTTATTCTTAGTAAATTTTGAAGAGTTGTACTAATCAATCTCTGTCGCTGTGTGGTTCTTAGAAATCTCTTCCCTAAAGTCAGCTCAGAGGTAGCAGAAGCAGCATGACTCAGGCTTCTTCTCCCAACCAGGAATGCTGATGACAATATACAGTACTCTGACCTCTTCACTGAAAATTGTTTTGTTTTTTTTGGTGTCAATGACTTTCAAGGTGTATAGAACTGAGATTGAAGCTCCACTATTTCTCTGCAATAGTTCCAAGTGGAGTTCTAGTATTTGTATGTGATTATTCCTAGTCTTTGCTTGTGTTTTGTTTTCGCATTTAGCTGTTTCTAGCCATTGATCTACCTTTTAGCATTTTAGTTAATTCCTGGTTATTGACCGTTTCAATGTCCAATTGTACTTACTTGCTGGGCGTTATTCTGTTTTGTTTTTTTATTTTGTAGATATCCCCTTTATATACACATGGCAAGGCAGGTGGGGGAGCAAGGCACACAGCGGCATAGCCAGATGAGGCAACACCCACAGGCGAGCAGAAAGGACTGAGCAACGTCCACAGCTGAGCAGGAAGGGCTGAGCGACATCCACAGCCGAGCAGAACGGGCCAAGTGATGTACACGTGACAGAAACTACACTGGCGGAATGCCCCCAATGTTCAGGCAGAGAATGCCCAGCAGAAGTCATGACACAAATACATAGAATAATTATAAGGAAACTTCTATAAATAAAATAAACATCACGGATTCATGAGTTGACACCCCAGTCCATCAGTCTCAGGTATAATAAATGATATTGTAATGATTGAGCAGGGTCCATGATCCTACAGAAACACAGTTTATTGAATTAATTACAGGCAAACAAATCCAAATAACTAGGCAGAGGCAGGGTAAAAAAAAACAGGCACAGAGTTCAGAAACCATAAGGCAGCAATCTGTAGAGCAAACAAATACAAAAGGCCAAAAATCCGAAAAATCACAAAACAGGAAAAACAGAAAATAAGGTTGTACAGAAAATGGCAGTGAGAACAAACAACATGCAATGGTTTGGTATGCAGAATAACTGATAATACTTTGCAAACAGGTAATGGTGTGGTCACAGTATTTTTATTTCAGAATATTGGAAGTACACTGGAATTGTCCTGACGTGACCCAGGAAGTGTCACTATTCCAGAGAGGGTTCCCTCTTGTGGATAAGAGGGAGGTCTGTTGGTGTTAATGTTACAAAAGGTGGTGTTGAGCCATTGTATGATGTGTCTGTGGTGTGAGCAGGTTTTAGGAGGGAAACATAAAAGGATGAGAGATGCGGTAATTGGACAGCAGTTCCAGGCAGTAGGTGACTAGATTGATTTATTTTAAATCTTGAAGGGACCGACATATTTAGAGCTTAGTTTTCAGCAAGGGAGTCTGAGGCATTGATTTCTGGTGGATAGCCAGACCATTTGTCCCCACTGGTACAGAGTGTGTTGGTTCCACCTGCAGTTGGCTTGGATGCTTTGTCAGTGGACCACTTGCTGGAGGCATACATGGGCTCTTTCGCATGTCTCCCTGCTATGCCAGAACCAGTAATCTATGGCCAGGACATCCAACAGTTCCCCAGGCCAGGGAAAAAGCGGTGGCTGGTAGCCCAGAAGGCATTGGAATGGTGTGAGGCATGATGATGTATGTATTATGGAGTTTTGGGCATACTGGGACCTTTGTATAAACTCACAGAAGGTCTCGGCCCAGTTCCTAGTTGTGGTGTTCCACTTGGCCATTTGACTGAGGATGGTATCCAATCAGGCTTACATTGATACCTAGATTTCTACAGAAGGGGAGGTGAATTGTACTCATTGATCAGACACTATGTCCTCAGGAATGCCAAAGCAACAGAATACGTGCTCAAAGAGGGCAGTAGCCATTTCCATGGCTGTGGGATAACCCGTTAGCCACCTCTACAAAGATACCACCTCTACATAGTCGACAGAAATGTGTGCGCATGAACATTGCGGCACTAGGAAGGGTTTCCAGGAGTCCAGTGGGCAATTGGTGTGGTAGGTGATAATATCTGTGGGCAGTGAGGGCAACCAGAAGGCATTCTGGAGAAGTTGTGTGGCCACTAACCCACATCCAGGAGTCATGGGCGAGTGGGGTTGTGGTGTTACAGAATTGGGGCCATTGTAAACCTTTACTTAAGCTTATTGAATGTATATTGGATGGTGTCAGACCATATGCACTTCTGAGGTCCAGCTTGGTTAATGTATGGGCCTCCCTGAATTGCTCCAGGGCTGGTGGCACAAGGGGTAAAAGGTACGGATGCTTGACAGTGATGGCATTCAATCCTCAATAATCAAACAAAGACATAATCCTCCATCTCTTTCCTCTGCGAAGAAGAAACCAGATGCTGCGGGTGAGGTGGAGTGCCGAATGAGGAATTGAGGAAGTGGACAAGGCTTCCTCAATGTAGTCCACCATGGCAGGTTTCTCTGGGCAGTTAGCATATTGGTGTCCTGCTTGTATTGCACCTGACTTTGGCACTCCTCTGTGGAGGTTCAGGTGCTACATATCTGCATTTGTTCCAGTGCATATGGTCAGGAGGGATTGATTCAAGTGCGGGGGCATCGGCCTTGGTATAATGACGAGGCTGTAAGATCCATGTGTGAAACAGCCCTTTAATAAATTATCCTGGTATATAATCCAATTTGTCAGGCATAAATCCAAAACAATGAAAATACACATAAACTAGGACACAAGGTTGAGAAACAAAGAACGAGGTTCATAAACAGAAAATCTAGAAACAATCAACAGCTTGGTATGCAGAGATGAATCAGCAATACTTCAAACTAGACTGTTAGTGTGGTTATGGTATATATCGCTGTAAGGAATTCTCATCTATCGCCTGGACAGGGTAACCATTGTTTCATCTGCTCTTGGTGCAGGATAGCCTGAAATTCAGGCTTTTAAAGTTTCTTAGAAGGACATTTTAGGAGAAGGTTCCCAGTGGAGAGCCATACCAATTGTCCTTGCTAATAGGCTGAGGACGACATCTGTGGTTACCTTGGGAATGTTGTATCTGGTAAGTCCAGAATCTTGTAGAAGTTAGGGAGTTTCAGTATTAGAGCGAGGGTTCCCTCTTGTAGATAGAAGGAATGTCTGTCGGTGTGAATATTGCAAATATGCTTGCAAATAAATAATATAGAACAAAATATTTGCAAATTAACAAAAGATGACTACTATGAAGAAAATCATCAAATGTTTATTTTAAAGTGTTAAATCATTCATTTATGCAATTCTTGGGATTAAAGATTTTTCTTTACTAAGGCTTCTAAGCATGATTTCAATCATTGTAGATTGTGAACATGCTTTGAAAATTTTTTATTTGATGTTTCAAAAGTATATTTAAATGGTTAGTAATATTCTACTATGCTAAATATGTGTTAAGTTTATTTTTCATATAAAGTAATTGCTATATTAGATCTCAATCTTTGCCAGTACGGTAAATATACTACTCAAAAAAAATAAAGGGAACACTTAAGCAACACATCCTAGATCTGAATGAATGAAATAGTCTTATTAAATACTTAAAAAAAAGTTCTTTACATAGTTGAATGTGCTGACAACAAAATCACACAAAAATTATCAATGAAAAGCAAATTTATTAACACATGGAGGTCTGGATTTGGTGTCACACTCAAAATTGAAGTGGAAAAACACTACAGGCTGATCCAAATTTGATGTAATGTCCTTAAAACAAGTCAAAATGAGGCTCAAAATGAGTGTGTCTGGCCTCCATGTGTCTGTATGACCTCCCTACAACGCCTGGGCATGCTCCTGATGAGGTGGCGGATGGTCGCCTGAGGGATCTCCTCCCAGACCTAGACTAAAACATCCTCCAACTCCTGGACAGTCTGTGGTGCAACGTGGCGTTGGTGGATGGAGTGAGACATGATGTCCCAAATGTGCTCAATTGGATTCAGGTCTGGGTAACGGCGGGCCAGTCCATAGCATCAATGCCTTTGTCTTGCAGGAACTGCTGACACACTCCACATGAAGTCTGGCATGGTCTTGCATTAGGAGGAACCCAGGGCTAACCGCACCGGAATATGGTCTCACAAGGGGTCTGAGGATCTCATCTCGGTATCTAATGGCAGTCAGGCTACCTCTGGCGAGCACATGGAGGGCTGGGCGGCCATCCAAAGAAATGCCACCCCACACCATTATTGACCCACTGCCAAAACGGTTATGCTGGAGGATGTTGCAGGCAGCAGAATGTTCTCCACGGCCTCTCCAGACTCTGTCACGTCTGTCACATGTGGTCTTTGTGAACCTGCTTTCATCTGTGAAGAGCACAGGGCACCAGTGGCGAATTTGCCAATCTTGGTGTTCTCTGGCAAATGCCAAACGTCCTGCCCGGTGTTGGGCTGTAAGCACAACCCCCACCTGTGGACGTCGGGCCCTCATACCACCCTTATGGAGTCTGTGTCTGACCATTTGAGCAGACACATGCACATTTCTGGCCTGCTGGAGGTAATTTTGCAGGGCTCTGGCAGTGCTCCTCCTGTTCCGCCTTGCACAAAGGCAGAGGTAGCGGTCCTGCTGCTGGGTTGTTGCCCTCCTATGGCCTCCTCCATGTCTCCTGATGTAGTGGCCTGTCTCCTGGTAGCGCCTTCATGCTCTGGACACTACACTGACAGACACAGCAAACCTTCTTGCCACAGCTTGCATTGATGTGCCATCCTGGATGAGCTGCACTACCTGAGCCACTTGTGTGGGATGTACAGTAGACTCAGTCTCATGCTACCACTAGAGAGAAAGTACTGCCAGCATTCAAAAGTAACCAAAACTTCAGCCAGAAAGCTTAGGAACTGAGAAGTGGTCTGTGGTCACCACCCGCAGAACCACTCCTTTATTGGGGGTGTCTTGCTAATTGTCTATAATTTCCACCTGTTGTCTATTCCATTTGCACAACAGCATGTGAAATTTATTGTCAATCAGTGTTGCTTCCTAAGTGGGCAGTTTGATTTCACAGAAGTGTGATTGACTTGGAGTTACATTGTGCTGTTTAAGTGTTCCCTTTATTTTTTGAGCAGTGTATAATTTTACCTTTGTACATTTGCCCCATGTAACTGACAAATGTACATAGTTATAAAATGTACACATATGTTGATATTTGGTTACGATAAGAATAAATTTACATTTGTAACAGACAAGAACCCGAAACTAATGATGTGATATGAGCGATATAGATTTATTGTAGATTTATTGGATTTATTGATTTGTATTTAGTGAATTGTGCACTGTGTTTACTGACTTTCAAACCAGCATGCACCAGCAAGCATGAGCTTGTATGAATATCAGGAAGAAGAGGGATACCTTACCAGAACTTCCTTTTGACTTCTTATGTACTGTATGAATCATGAATCATCCTCAGTCAATACAAATATGTGTGTATGTCATGATTGAGGACAATTTCCCATCCAGAGACAAGCTGTTTCGTGTTGAGGTTTTGTTCAAACTGACCATCGAAAATACCCTTTCTAATGAATGTGTTTTTTTTTTCATTGGTTGTTGCATTAAATCTTACCCATATACAACAGTGCTATTTTCTGTAGCCTCTTTTTTTGATTGGCTGATAAATGTCAGGCTCGACTAAGAACTCCAGGGGAGACGCGCTTCATTCCTGCACGGTTACATTTCATTACCGGTTACATACGGACAGATACATTTTGGGCACTGCGGCATATTAAATATATGAGAAATAGTCAAAAAGTTTTTCTGCTTGAGAAATACAATGTGTGGCGGGAGAGCGTGACAAAAGACCCAAATGCGTGACTGTCACACTCAATGCGTGACACTTGACAGCCCTGGTTTACATTCAAATTCATTTTTCTTGATTTACTTGATTTTTTGTGAGAAAGGGCTTTTAGATACATAAAGAATAAAAAAAAAATATATCATGTAGTTGTCCAACATAGTAGCATCATGTAAGTACTTTCAGTGGACTTTGAGGAACGCCTCATGCTGACGAGCACAGAGAAGTGAACCTGCGCAGATAAAATGTAAAAAAAAAATAAAAGAGTTAATAAAGGTGTTTCTCTGTTCAAATTCAAATTCAATTTATTTGTATAGCCCTTTTAACAATTCTCATTGTCTCAAAGCAACTTTAAAGAAGTATGGAAACAGAAGAGAGAGAGAGAGAGAGAAAATAAATAAATAAATATATAATAATAATAAGAATAAATAAATAAATGAATACATAAAAGTAAAGTTAATTAATTAATTAAAAAAAAATTAATTAAAAAATATGAACTTAAAATTTAAAATACTATATATCTATCCTGGTTGATTGATTGACATAAAAACTGTTACAGACATATACAGAGGATACGTTTGGTGATTTTTTCAAGGCATTTAACATCCTAATGTTTAATTTATAATAACTAATGATGGACTGTAAAAGGTAGTTTTAAGGTAGAAAAATTGAGAGAAAGTTGCAAAAGAATGAGGTTTCAAAGAAAAAAGTGAAAAAGAGACGAGAAGCAGATTGTGTTACATATAATATGTAGGTAACTGAGGCCCAAACCAGAGCATGCTAAACAAACAGACAAACTAATTCACAATCTTCCTTTTTTAAATCTCATGTAGACCCAGACCTGAACGGCTTCCCGCCCAGACCGCCACCTCAGGGACCCCCGCAGCCAAACAATCACCAACTGCCCCTTCATGGGACTGTGCTGCCACTGGGTCAACCACTACCCCGATACACTGCTGTGGCTTCTGCATCTATGCAATGGACAGTTTACTCCCCAGCAGGATATTATACATGTTGGCGAGTTCAAAAGAATGCAGCTTTCAAAGGAGCAAGACTAGATGATCCTCTTTCCAGCAAACTTGGAGAAACAATGGTGAAACAGACCTAGATGGTGGTCATGGCTCACTATTTCACCCAGACGGTAAAGAACATTTACACTCTGTCATGCAAATACCAATGATCGAGGTGGCAGGTCCATTTACATTTACAGTATTTGGCAGATACCCTTATCCAGAGCGATGTACAACAGTGCTTTTGGTTCACTCAGTTACAGACTTAAGATACCTGACCCCTAGGGAAAGTTCATTCTACCACCTCAGTGCTAGTACAGAAAAGAGCCTTGTAGTATATTTATCTCTTACTCTGAGAGATGGTGGGACCAGTCGAGCAGTGCTGGTTGTTCTGAGGGTGCGAGGTGCAGAGCAAGGAGTGCTGAGGGTTTTGAGGTAAGAGGGAGCTGGTCAGTTTTTGGCTTTGTATTCAAGCATCAGTGTTTGGATCTGATGCATGCAGCTACCTGAAGCCAATGAAGGGAGCGCAGCAGCGGGGTGGTATGCGAGAACTGAGGCAGTTTGAAAACAAGTTGTGCAGCTGCATTTTGGATCAATTGCAGAGGATGAATTGCATTCATAGGTAGGCCTGCCAGCAGTGAGTTGCAGTAGTCCAGTCTCGAGAGGACAAGAGACTGAACAAGTACCTGAGCAGCCTGTGTAGACAAAAATGGCTGAAGAAACCGACATGAGCATGTCACATTAGCAACATGCAAGGAAAAGGACAGTTAAGTGTCCATGGGTAACCAAGGTAACATGAATGTGACTGACTATGCCATGAATTTTCATATCCTAGCTGCAGTGAGTGGATGGAATGAAGCTGCTTTGATGACAGCTAATTGTAAAGGATTGAATCCTTTATTACGGTTGCATCTCGCCCCCTATGATGATCTGATGGGTTTGGAAAAATTCATTCAACTGTCCATTCGCACTGATCATCTCAGACAAGGATGTCTATCAATGTATAAGTCTCCACCCTTTTCTCTCTGCTGACCAGAGTCTGCTCTTCCAGAACCTGAACCCATGCAGGTGGATTCCACTTGTCTCTCACTGTCACTGTCTTACTCTAGGATTGTGTCAATACTGTGGAGCATCATGGCATACAATCATCTCATGCCCCATTCGCCCACCACGACACCCGGTGAGTGTTATTTAGCCTGATCCATCCTTTTACTCACCATTACAAAGTTTTTGATATCCCCATCACTTTTTCAGTCTCCGCACTCCTCGGTTCAGCCGGTAATTTCAACTCCTCCAAGATGTACTACCTCTCTAGAAAGTCCTCACCAGAATATTTCCTCCAAAGTCCCAAATCAATATCAAGATTATGCTGACATCCTCTGTCCCAAGAGAGCTTTGCAGCGACCACTTCATAGCCATGGGATTGTGCAATTGATCTCCTTCCAGGTGAACCAGTGCCCAGAGGGAGGATTTCTATCCATACCCGAACAGAAGAACAAGAAAGCTGATGCAATTATCCCACATCCATACACTTGATGAAGAACCTGAACAGCCGGAAACCACTCCCACATCTTCTATGATCATCAGTCCCATCCAGTGGTTACCTGAAGAGGAAAATCCTGCCAATCCTCTGCCAGAATGTCCTCCCAATGCTCAGTTCATACCTCAATCTCAACGCATACCCCTCATCAACCAAATACATACCTCTGTTGGCACTGGTCACCCTGGCATTAGTCAAACCCTCTCACTCCTTCAGGGGAAGTTCTGGTGCCCCAAGATGGCCATAGATGTCAGAAGGTTCATTTTAGAATGCACAGTCTGCGCTACCACCAAAACACCTCATCATCTGCCCACCGGGAAACTGCATCCACTTCCAATTCCCACCCATCCATGGTCACACTTAGGAGTAGACTTTGCCAAAGACCTACTTGCCTCAGATGGTAAAACCTGCATCTTTATCATTGTAGACAGTTTCTCTAAATCCATCAGATTAATCCCCCTCAAAGGTCTCCCTACTGCTATGGAGACAGCAGAACTCCTCTTCAATCATGTCTTCAGCTATTTTGGGATTCCCGAAGACTTTGTTTCAGATCGTGGTACCCAATTCACCTCCAGAGTCTGGAAAGCTTTCTTCCAGCTCCTATGCGTGGCCTTCAACCTTTCTTTCCGGTTACCATCCCCAATCAAATGGTCAAACTGAGAGAAAGATACAAGACATTAGTAAATTCCTCTGAGCTTTCTGTCATCTCCACCAGGACACCAGGGGTCAGTTCCTCCCATGGGCCGAGTACTCCCTGAGACAGCAAACCATAACGCTATTTCAGTACATACTTGGCCCTGCTCGGATGAACCTTCGGCTGTCCCGTCAGTCGATTACTGGTTCCATGAGATGGTATGGAACTCAGCTCACCATCATTTGCAGGGGGCCATTCGAGGACACAAGAGGGCAGCAGACACTCATCATTCGTCCACTCCATCCTACCAAGTAGGTCAGAAGGTATGGCTGTCCACAAGGAACATCCGTCTCAAGCTCCCCTGCAAAAAGCTGAGTCCCCAGTACATCGGACTCTTTGAGCTCATAAAGGAGATCAATCCGGTAGCATTTAAACTCAAACTCTCAAGCACTTATCAGATTCACCCTGTATTTCATGTATCTCAGTTCAAACCTTATTATTCACCCGTCTCTCTTCCCTCTCCCCCAAGGACTGGTGCTGAAGAAGTGAAGAGAACTTTTTATACTGTATCGGAAATCTTGGATTCCAGACGTTGAGGTGGGATTATGCAATATCTTGTCAATTGGGAGGGATACAGACCTGGGGTCTCATTTATAAAGCGTGCGTACGCACAAAATGGGGCTGGAAACGTATGTACGCCAGTTCCCACGCAAAGGTTGTGATCTAGAAAAAACAAACTTGACGGGAGAACGTGCTCACCTTTAAGCAAACTTTGAGCTGTGCGTACGCACATTCTGGAGACAACGGGAATTGGCGACACAGATGGTGAGGTCGGGAACTAAATTTAGATTGTAGAAAATAAATGTGGGAAGAACGATTATAAGAATTAATAACATTTAATTTTCACTCCATTTCATACGTTATATCCACATTATCATGAAGATTATATCCAACAGTGTTATTTGTGCTGATTGTTTTAGGCTATATACATCTAGTTAAATCCAAACATAATTTAAAAAAAAAAAAAATAAATAAATAATAATAATAATAATAATAATAATAATGATAATAATAATCAGCGCTGCCTTACAGTCACATTGTCCACAACGGGGGCGCAGGATGAGATGGCGCGACTATATGTGAAACAGAATAGCATGAAACACCCTTTCATTAGAGAACTGCAGAACACAGTGTAAAAACTAAATATTTTCCTTAATGTACATATATCATAAAATGTCAAAGTCTGCAAATATAGTCATGAAGCACAATCGCTACTCATCATCGGTCCTAACTATTACGGTGTTCATTACAAAACAGTCATGAAGAAGCGTCTTAAATTTTCACCCACAAATTAATTCTGTGATTTTGTCACGGTGTTAACGGTCAGTCTAATTGCTAGAAACATATAAATCCTCCGGTGACCCGGGTATGTAATGCTTCATGATGGCACCGCTGGCACTGTTAGAGGATTACGCCAATGGAGAGAACGAGTTTTCAGGGACCATGATGATGACTGGCTAATAAGCCGATTTAGATTCCCTAGAGCTGTGCTCTTGGATCTATGTGCTGAATTGGGTCCAGTATTAGGGAGGGCAACATGCCAGAACCATGCCATCTCAGTCCAAATACAAGTCCTCACCACTCTGGGGTTCTTGGCAACCGACTGTTTCCAGTGGGAATTGTCAGACAGGTTCATTATTTATATAAAAAATACTATAAGTAATCCTCAACTTTGACTCTAAGACCTTTTTGTATATGAAATAATTCTATTGGAATCTATCAATGGTATACTTAATATGGGTAGTCGATCAGGTTCCCCTATACTGTGCGAGAACAGGCTGAAATTAAAATGCAATTTGCAGCAATGTCCCAAATGTCTCCCAAATGTAATTGGCGCAATTGACTACTGTCATGTTGCTATAAGGGCACCATCTGAAAATGAATTTGCTTATGTTTAACAATATTCAAAAGTAGAAACTGTAACAATTTTGTTTTTAATATAATTATAACAATGTTGCTTTTAATATGATATTTAATATAACCTGCAGGCGACAGTAGCTACTAGAGATGAGCCGGATACTCGGCTGAAACAAGTATCCGGTACGGATAAAGCACTTCTGCCGAGTACGAGTATTATACGAGTAATACGAGTCAATATCTGTGCTCGGGTTGAATGAAAATCATCATTGGGTAGCTGATTGTGTCAGCGTTCTGTGATAGGCTAGTCACAGCGCCCCTCCCCTACACACATACAGATGTATTGTGTTGCTGTGTCTCGCGCTGCTCACTCACAGTCACACACAGAAAAACAGCTCTCTGTCTCTCCCTCAGTCACTCGGGTTCGCGGGTCTTTTCCGTTAACGTTTAGGGTTTCTTCAGCTTTTTACTTCGGGTTGTAACGTTAATAATACGTACTTACTAACCAGTAGAGTTCTGGTAAACGTGGGTTCGTTCAGACGTGGTGCTTGCTTGGTAGAATGCAACTCGCATTGCGTCTCTGCCTGTCGGAGATTTTTTTTCTTTTTTAAACCTTCAGCTGTCTCTAACCAGTAACCAGACACTGAGTGTCTGACACGTTTTTGCTGTATTTCATAAAAACATAAAGGTAGTAAGCTAGTGTTATAAATATTACAAATTAATTATTACCGGTTAAATCCCCGCCCATTTCAAGACAAGCCCCGCCTACTTCCGGGTTAGGCCAAACCCACTCCGAGTACGAATACAGATACAGATAATTCATATGGTTAATAGATACGGATACAGATACAGATAATGCTGTACTCGCTCATCCCTAGTAGCTACCCCCATCCTCACCCCATTTTTAAACCCGCAGAGTGCAGAGGAAACTCATTGTAACAAGGTCGACTCTCGTGCCCGCGCAGTTGTGGAGCGTGTAATGGGCGTGTAAAAATGGGTGTGTACAGGGCAGGATATGAGGCTGGTTCACGTACGCACATCTGCGGGAACATTGCTTACAGGTGTGCGTACGCACGGTTTTATAAATCGGAATATTTTTGCCGTACGCTATTTTTGGCTTTTGGGCGCACGTAAACTTTTAGTAGGGATCCTACGCACAGTTTTATAAATGAGACCCCTGATGAATGCTCATGGGTACCCCGGGATGATATTCTAGATCCCAATCTTCTCCAGGAGTTCCATGAGTCTCATCCAGACAGGCCTGCACCTCGACCCAGAAGCCATACACCTCGACGCTCTCGTGGTCCCCAGACCTATGGAGTGGACTGTGAGGGGGTACTGTCACGGAGCCACCATGTCCTTCCCTCACTCACCAGCAATCACACTTGCCAGAGAACTAATCAGCACCACCTGTTCCTCATTCACAAATCACCACACACTATACTGTATAAGCCACTCTCATTCACTCACCCGTTGTCTGGTCTCATATGTACTAACTAGGTTTCTTTGCAGTCATTCCTTTCCAGACTCCTCCGTTTGTTCTTCAGCGATCTACTTCCTTCTCATTGTCATCGTCTCCTGATCATCTGTATTTGCTCCAAGATCTACTACTTCAAGATAAGGATTTACTATTACTCGGATTCCTGTGACTTTCCCTGTGTGTGCGTGTATGTGTTGCAATGATTCAGTTCTTTGTTTCATCACCAATTCCACTATATGTTCATCTACTTCAATAAATATCCATTCTGTTTTACTTACCTCGGTCATCAGTGTGTCTATCATTACAGTGAGGTGGGACAAGCATGAAAGGGCAGTACCTGCGCTCTGGGCACTGATATACATCAAGAAAAGTGATGGTTCCCTTAAAGAATAGTGAACCATGAATCACCCGAGAGACATCCTAAATTAAAAGAGGTAAAATTTGAAAAGAAATCACTCCTTTGCTGTGTAGACATTCCAAGCAGTGCAGCATGTGTAAACCTATTCCACCGATAGAAGATGAGAGCACACCTCTTCTGGATAGAAAACAGAGGATAAATTTGAAGAGTGGAGAGAACAATTTCGAGACATGGACTTCCCCCTGACCAAACACAAACTGACTATGCATTCGGATTGACAAATTATGGTGGATAAATTAGATTTATTTTCTTCAGCCATCGACCGAGGTCTGTCCCTCACAAAAATAGCAACATGTTCTTAATTTAGTTTTGTAGAGTAACCTTATAGGGATGGTTTTGATGATTAATTTTTTGTAATTAATTTAAGCTGTGCTTTTCTCTTCCTATGCTCAAACCAGAGGGGACTATCCCCCGAAAAAACTAAAAAATCCAGTATATCCAATGTCTAATTTTTAGTTAATGAAGATGTCATTGCAAAGCTCAATGGAAAGATGATGTCTGATGTTTCGTATTCAAGTGTCTTTTGAATGCCTTAAGAAATTATGTTGTCAATTTTGTTGAATATAGTGTAAATTGTAAATGTCATGAGTGTTTCTATATGATAATTATGTGCTTTTACAGTAAATTCTGTTTGTCAGACTAGGGAGAATGAATAAGATTTGTTGGCAGTATATGTGCTAAAAAGATGGAAACTTTATTTTCCAGTCTTGGGAGTATGTGTGCATGTGCTCATTAAGAACTGAAAATGGAATGTGACCTTGCCTGACTAGTCTGAGGTGATAACTCAAAGGGAAACATCTTCTGTATCTGCAATCAGAAAAACTAAGATTAGATTAAATTAGATTAGATTAGATTAAATTAAACTTTATTGTCATTACACATGTACAAGGCAATGAAAGGGACTGCTGTTAAGTAAGGATAATGCTGTAAGTCCCATAAGGTCTGTGATGCAATCTACTTTGTTCTTTCGGGCTTTGGCCACCATTGGCAGCGTGCATAAACTGAATTGGCAGAGTTTTCCCATTTTTCAAGCCACAGAAGGCTTTGATCAACTCCATAGAAGAGGGAACAGCATCAAACCTTTTTAAGAACCCATCAGCTACACACAGAGGTCCTGTGGTACTAATATTGACTACTTTGTTAGGTGCAAAGAGGATCAACATGCAACTGCATTTATACATAAACCTCTGATTAAAAAGACAGAAATTGAACATGTAATTTAATCACTTTAATGAGGTAAAACCAAATATATATTTCTCCTTTTGCTACTGTGGATATAAAAGGTTTAAACACCCTTGTTAAATTGCAAGTTTTTGATGCTTGTGAAACAAATATTGAATTCGAAACACTGAAAACTGAATCATGTCAGTTATTTTGAATCTTTAATGTGATAAAGAAACCAACATACATATAAATGTTTTTAGGGAAAAGTGTGCACACCCCTTGAATAAAACTAGGTAGAAAAATGCACGTAAATATTTAAGGTGGATGGGCTACAAAAGCAGAAAACCACATCAGGTTCCACTTGGAGGCTAAGGCTGCAGTAGGCATGTTCACCAGCATCAGACATTTAAGACATTTTTAAAATTTGGATCCAACAGCATGAACTCTCTCAGCTTTGTGTTAACTTTCCAGGTTGAACAAGGGGGTGTTATGGTTTGAGGAATGTTTTGGCATGCTTTGGACCCAATAACATCCCTTCATGGCCACAATTTAACCATCTTCAAATGGCTACCACCAGCATGATAATGAACCAATTTATAAAGCAAAAGTCATCTAAAACTGGTTTCATGAACATGACAATAGGTTCAGTGTTGTTCAGTGGCATGAAAGTGCACCTGAGATATATGGAAGAATGTATGTGTGTAAATGATAAAAAAATTAAAAAAATCTACAATTTTCTTGGCTGGTTTTACTGATGTAAAAAATGTGTTATTACTTTAGCATTTTAATAATGTGCTTTTTTGCACAAAGATACCTTTTGGAATTGGTCTCATTTAGTTACTTAGTTTAGGTGACTTAGTTGATCTGGTGTTGGTGTTTTTTTGCAATCAAGGGCTTATATCAATTTACCCAAATACCCATAGCCCAGACATGGAAAGTATTTAAGAGTTTGTTTTCAAATGCAAAGTGTAATCAGTACTTATCAGATATTCCTGCAGCTCCTTTAATGTTTTTGTAGGTTTCTTGGCAGCCTAGCTTTTATAAATTGTAGAGGGATGTCCAGTTCTTGATGATGTCCTTTATGGTGTTCCATGGGATATGCAATGTTTTTTTAAATTTGTTTAAACCCCTCTAATGATCTATACTTTCCAACAAGTGAGATGCCAAAGCATACATACAAGCTCTTTGTGTACCATGGCTTCAGCAGTCTGAGAAAATCAATAAGATGCGAAGAATCTCCTGCAGAAACAGCTGATAATTAATTTATTTAATCACAATAATTTCACTGGTGATGACAGCTATATGAAAATTATTTTTGAAGATAAGTTTAAGTGTTATTGGTTCATTCTCACCACAGTTACATCTCCATTTATAAAAAGTTGTGCACACATATGCAAACAGTTTATGTTGTACCTTTTTAGTTTTCATTATTTCCTTAGGTTTCTGAGTTCAGGCATTGTAATTCAGGCATTTAGGCATTGTAATTTTAGGCATTTTAGAAATTGTGATTCTAACCTGCTCTTAGTTTAATTTTTCACATCACAAAACCTTCCATTTTAACATGGATAAGTGGACTTCTTTTAATATATACTGTGCGACCAATCTGTGTAGATTTCTTGAGAATTGCATTGAAATTTCCTGTGAATTGCTGTAATGGAACTGTGTTTAATAAATAAATGTGTTGAATATTTATTTCCCAAATGTGTGTGTGTATATATATATATATATATATATATATATATATATATATATATATATATATATATATTTCCATATATATACAAACCCAATTCCAAAAAAGTTGGGACACTGTACAAATTGTAAATAAAAAAGGAATGCAATAATTTACAAATCTCATAAACTTATATTTTATTCACACAATAGAATATAGATAACATATCAAATGTTGAAAGTGAGACATTTGGAAATGTCATGCCAAATATTGGCTCATTTTAGATTTCATAAGAGCTACACATTCCAAAAAGGTTGGGATATGTAGCAATAAGAGGCCGGAAAAGTTAAATGTACATATAAGGAACAGCTGGAGGACCAATTTGCAAATTATTAGATCAATTGGCGACATGATTGAGTATAAAAAGAGCCTCTCAGAGTAGCAATGTCTCTCAGAAGTCAAGATGGGCAGAGGATCATCAATTCCCCCAATGCTGCGGCGAAAAATAATGGAGCAATATCAGAAATGAGTTTCTCAGGAATTGCAAAGAGTTTGAAGTTATCATCATCTACAGTGCATAATATCATAAAAAGATTTAGAGAATCTGGTACAATCTCGTGATCTTCGGGCCCTTAGACGGCACTGCATCACATACTGTACAGGAATGCTACTCTGGAATACTTCCAGAAAACATTGCCGGTGAACACAATCCAGCGTGCCATTCACCGTTGCCGGCTAAAACTCTGTAGGTAAAAAAAAAAAAGCCATATCTAAACATGATCCAGAAGCGCAGCCGTTTTCTCTGGGCCAAGGCTCATTTAAAATGGACTGTGGAAAGTGGAAAACTGTTCTGTGGTCAGACTAATTCTTTTTGGTAAACTGGGACACCATGTCATCCGGACTAAAGAGGACAAGGACAACCCAAGTTGTTATCAGCGCTCACTTCAGAAGCCTGCATCTCTGATGGTATGGGGTTGCATGAGTGCGTGTGGCATGGGCAGCTTACACATCTGGAAAGGCACCATCAATGCTGAAAGGTATATCCAAGTTCTAGAACAACATATGCTCCCATCCAGATGTTGTCTCTTTCAGGGAAGACCTTGCATTTTCCAAAATGACAATGCTAGACCACATACAGCATCAATTACAACATCATGGCTGCGTAGAAGAAGGATCCGGGTACTGAAATGGCCAGCCTGCAGTCCAAATCTTTCACCCATAGAAAACATTTGGTGCATCATAAAGAGGAAGATGTGACAAAGAAGACCTAAGACAGTTGAGCAACTAGAAGCCTGTATTAGACAAGAATGGGACAACATTCCTATTCCTAAACTTGTGCAGCTTGTCTCCCCAGACGTTTGCAGACTGTTATAAAAAGTAGAGCGGATGCCACACAGTGGAAAACTTCAACTTATTTTTCCCTTAAAATGATACATTTTCTCAGTTTAAACATTTGATATATCATCTATGCTGTATTCTGAATAAAATATTGACATTTGAAACTTCCACATCATTGCATTCTGTTTTTATTCACAATTTGTAGTGTCCCAACTTTTTTGGAATCGGTTTTGTATATATACACACACGTGTGTGTTATGTGTTTTTATGTAAGTATGTAAGTATGTATGTATGTATGTATGTATGTATGTATGTATGTATGTATGTATGTATGTATACAAACCAAACAATTAAAACTAGTAATTTAATTTAACTTGATTAATCAAAGTTCTTTTTATGTATTGAACCTTCTTTATTTGTTTTACTTTTCTCTATTCAATTATATTTTACCACTGTGAATAATTTCCTTTGCAAATAATGAAAAAAATAATGCAATGCAATAAAATATTCATGTTTAATTTATATAGGTCAGCTGCTACATACTCAGCTAGTACTGAGATTTGTTTTTAAAATGATTTGCTCTAGATCTTATATTCTGGTAAGCCAGAAATCCTTTTATGCATATGCTACCACATAATGCTATAACATTGCTACCGAAAGTTCTGTATTTGCAACATTAAAGGTTTAAAATAATAATAATAATAATAATAATAATAATAATAATAGTGTTAATTGGCCCACTCACACTTGACAAACAGTTATGTAAAAGAAAATCCACATAAAGTGCACGCCTATACCAGTACATAAAGCAGTGACAGATATTTACTTACATTTGTCCCAGGAACGCTTTTTTTCTGGTATTCTAATATTTTTTTAACTCTTACACCTAGAATAAAACTATTTTTTTTCCTTGTGACAATTCTCAGCATCCCAAAAAATCCTCAACTAGAATATATAGAATTATTGGTAACAATAACAACTAAAGTTATGACCATTTTAAATCCTGTGTGCACCTGATCAGTTAAATCAGTTAGCTTCTGATATGTGAGCAATGTTATGACAAGTACAATTAAAACAAGAAGGGAAAAAGCAAGTGAATGAGTGAGCCAAGTACCAATAACAAGTATTTTTATCTAATCCATATAATTCTTAAGCATTATTTCTGTGACATATGTTAGTATCCACTAATTTCTTCTGTACTGCTTTTTATACACAAACTGATAAACATTATTAGTGGCGTATTGCTGTGTATTGCAAAACAAAAAATGCAACATTTTAACATTTAATAACAATGAATAAGCCAAGACAAATCATGTATATCCTCTCAAACAATGCCATACTCATGTTCAGCAAGGTACGGACATCCCTGATGAAGAGCAGACAAAGTAAATCCAATTAAATTATTGTGAATTATGATTCCACTGCCAGTTAGTCCTTTGTTACATTTTTGGTCTGCCAAGTGCAATAAAAAAGAACACTTCTACAGGCATGATTACTTTCTAAAATTTCTGTGTAATTCTAGAGTATTCTGGTAGGCCCCAGATAGCTGCTACAGTCATGCACAAGCAGCCCTCTAAGGTCAAGGGCCTTGAGAGCCCTTACAAGGAAAACAAAACTTTGCACTTTGTCTTATGAGCGTTCACAGCATGGTCCAACTGTGCTCTCCAGTGAGAGCTGTGATGAGTGGCGAATGAGTGGTGCCATAGTGGGGTCCACCATAGAGGAGGTGGGGAAAAGCTTGTACCAGCCAATCACCATGCTTGTCAAATCCAATTCCTCCAATAAAATACGGGCCACACCCATGAAGCACTTACGATCCATTCGGCCGTAGTTTCCCCAAACAATGATCTGTGAAGGACAGTAATGTTCATGTTGAGTGTTTTCAAATATCACTTATTCATATAGCACTTCATTTATACAGTGCCTCCATAAAATATTCATCCTCACAGACAATATTATTCTTTTTACTATATTGTGACTGTATTGAGATATTTTTCTGTGTATTTTGAAGATTATCTGCAGAAATAATAATAATAAAAAAAAAGATTAAGTACCTTTGTTTTATTTAAAGAAATGGTCCAGTGGCACGACTTTTGACTTCTTTTTTATTTGCCAACAGGATTAACATGCAATTGCCTTTATACAGTATCTCACATAAGTGAGTACAGCCCTCACATCTTTGTAAATATTTTATTATATATTTTCATGTGACAACACTGAAGAAATGACACTTTGCTACAATGTAAAGTAGTGAGTGTACAGCTTGTATAACAGTGTAAATTTGCTTTCCCCTCAAAATAACTCAGCACACAGCCATTAATGTCTAAACCACTGGCCACAAAAGTGAATACACACCTAAGTGAAAATGTCTAAATTAACCTCAATTAGCCATTTTCTCTTCCTGGTGTCATGTAACTCATTAATGTTACAAGGTCTCAGGTGTGAATGGGGAGCAGGTGTTAAATTTGGTGTTATCGCTCTCACTCTCCCAAACTGGACACTGGAAGTTCAACATGGCACCTCATGGCAAATTTTTATTTAGGGGTGTACTCACTTTTGTGGCCAGCAGTTTAGACATTAATGGCTGTGTGTTGAGTTATTTGAGGTGATACATTTAAGGCAAGGCCATCCATTCAAAAATACTGTGGAGAAATGAAATTTCGATTAAACATTCCCATTTTGCATAGTTTTGGCAATTAATAACATTTGTTTTGCGTGTGATTGTGTACATTCCAAATACAGGTATAAATTATGTAATTCCAAAAACAGGTGTAAATCAGGACAGGTGTAAATTCATGTTACATATATCATTTTCAAGCAAACTCTGCCAGCTTTTGTGCTGTCAGCATGTGTTTTTTCCATTCACATAAGATTAATAATAATAATAATAATAATAATAATAATAATAATAATAATAATGTCCATAAAATGTCTTATAGGTGTCATATACAGTGGTGTGAAAACGTGTTTACCCTTCCTTATTTTTTATTTTGCATGTTTATCACACTATAATGTTTCAGATCATCAAACAAATTTAAATATTAGTCAAAGATAACACAAGTAAACACAACATGCAGTTTTTTAAATAAAAATCAGGAAGAGGCCAACACTAATTCACACCACTGTAAATTTGGAAGAATGCCTCTAATTAACATGCATCTTTTGTCACCAAACTCATTGTTGACAGGTATTTTCTACCACAGTAATCTGCAGAGCCTGGTGGTGATCTGCAATATTGAGTCTGTAATCAAACATCACACCAGTAGATTTGGTGCTATGTGGCAAATGCTCTGTGAGCATATCACTGAAAATTCAAGATCTGATGCTAACTTGGTATTATATAGCATGGTTCAAGGTGTTTACCAGTTGCTGAAAACCCTATACACATGAAACATAAAAGGTATGTTCAGCCCATTGTTATGAGGAGGTTTGCAAAGTTTTGTGTATGGGTATCAGTGGGGCAGACCTAAGTTCAAATGGCTGTTTCTCAAGAAACAACTTGCTGATCTGAACTGTTTTACAAATCTGTAATGTCAAATATGACCACTTTCTGACAAATCTGTCAAATATGACCACTTTCAACCAAACTGCTATCAGCATCATTTCATACACTTAAATAAAATTTTCCTTATGAAATAATGTTATTTGTAATATTTATTGCTCATTGTTGCTTGGCAACAAGAAGGAACTGGGGGCAATCTTTGCTATATGTGGTCAGACCCAATAACAGCTGTTTGTGACAATATTTTACTGTTTTGACCACCCTTTTTTATTTGAAGTTTATTTGCAGTGCTGCATTGTGACATGCTCTTTTTTAATCAATGCACTCACTTCAAGTCCATAATGTTTATTGCATTTCCACTGAAATTATACACTGGGGAAACTATAAAGAATTGTTAATTTTTTCACTGAGGATCTTGAAAAAAAAAGTGTTTCTTGTTTTTAGTTCTCAGAAATAGACAACATTATTTGCATCACTATTATCATGGCTACTGAATGCTATAGTAAATGTAAAGTAAAACAAGACTACTTAGAACTCAATGCAATATTCTATTTTTTTTATTATGTGGTTTAATCTCAGTTTCATATATACTTTTCAGTGTAAAATCTCTACTATAATGTCACACTCATTTTTATATTGTTACCTGCACAACCTTTCCCTGTGGTCTCGCAGAGAATACAAGGACCTGGTTGTAAAGAGGATCCAGTGACTTCCGAACAGACTTTGTCTTCTTTTTGGCTATGCATACACCATTCTCCAGAAGATACACTTTTATGTATGCCGCTAAAAAGATGAAATAACTGTAAGTGTGAGTTACACAAGCATTTGGAGCATAGGTATACAAACTGTGGGGCAGAACTGCAAAAGGATGGGTGAAATAAAAAAAATAATAAACAAAAAGATTTTGAAAAAAGGCACATGGTGTGGAGTGGTATTGTGTAGTCAAAGGAGAAAGATAAATGCAAAGTGACATCAGACGAACATCAGAGGAGTCAAATACCTTTAATTTAACTAGGCTACTACAGTAAGCGCTTTCATTGTCCAATTAAGACACTGATGTCAACGCTGCTCAGACAAGATTGATGTACAGTTGTGGCACTCTGCAGATGGAAGTCCTTCATGAAGGAACAGATGGAGAGGAGCAAACAGATCCCAACAGAAAAAATGCTTGTCTATCAAGATGAGGAGGCCCAAAAGGCTCTGAAAAGGCTTGTAGGGCAAAAGAGCAGCTGAAATCAGACATTTCTGAGAGAGACCTTGTAATACTTATAGACAATTTGGAGAAGGAAAGGAATAAGTTCATGAACATATGTGATACGGTTCAAGACTCCAAAAAGTAAGACCAGATGACGGATTGATTAATGTGAAGCTGTAGCAAAGGTCACTATGAAAATTACTTGTGAGGGGAGTTCAACACTGATGGGAACTTTGACAGTGCAAGGGTATGACAGTCTTTGTAAGCGGCTTTTTCAAGACTATGCCCACTCTGTGTATATATCAACAGCCTCGACCTCTGGATCCAGCTTTAGGTCTAGTAAACCTATGTCAGTCTTCAGTGAGATCATTGGTGCTGGTTAAATGAGTAAAGCAGCAGCCAAACTGGCAGCAAAGGAAGCATAATATGAAGTGCTTCAGAAGGAAAGGAAACTAAAGAAAAAAAAACACAGCTTTCGGAAGAGTGGCAAAAGAGAGATCTTGATGCTCAAAACGATGAGTTAGAGAGACAACATAAGATAAGAGCAGTAATATCAAGGCTGGAAGTCTATAATCAAGAAGCAAGCAGACTTAATGCTTGGTTCTTGATTATAGACTTCCAGCCTTGATATTGCATATTGATATGGCGACACCATTCATTTTACTTAGTGGAAAGCATCGTTCCAATCACTCATCAATAAAAGACATGCTTCCTCATCAGATAAGCTGTATTGCCTGAAGAAATATGACATATGACATTTGTCCTGCTTGCCTAGAGCTTTAGAAGGCATCTTTTACAGAACCGATGAAGAAGCCCACAAGGATGCATGGAAAAGACTTCAAGATTGTTATGAACAGCCTATGATACAGAGAGCATTTAGAGAAAATCTCAGAAGATTCATTCTAAGAATGCTGAACAATTTCTTCAGCAATCTTGGATTTATGGGTTTCTCTGATTTCCTGAATGCACTGAGTGAGACTCAAGAATTCCAAATCCTTCATGATTTTACCAGCTTCATGTCAACTGAGGCTCACGTGTCAAGACCCACTACTAAAGTCACTAAATCGTGCCTGTTTTGTCAAGACAGTGCACATCAAATTTACACCTGTTCTAAATAAACTTCAAAGTCTCTTGAAGAATGGAGACACTTTATCAAGTACACAAAGTTGCACTATAGACGCCTAAAGCTCGGTCACAGTCCCAGAAACTCATCACAGACATATCTGTAATACATGCAAGGGAAGACATCCCCCTGTTTGCATGGTGACAGTTTTATTAAGAGTAAAGCCATCCCCAGTTTAGAACTCTGAGAATGCACTCAAGAAAGTTGTTACGACATCTTTGAGTGTAGAATCAGAAAATACATCTGCTAATACTTCCATGATTGTTCCTGTGTCTTTGTCCTCACAAGGTGGCACCGTCTTTGTAGAACCTAATTCAAGTCAAGGCCTCAATGTAAAGAAATGTCTAGTTTTGCTTACTATTATGGTGGGAAAAGATACCTTGATGTCAAGTGAAAGAGTGTCTGGTCTCAGAATCAGAGGCTTTAATTCTAAGGCAGTCCTAGAGCTTCCTCCGGCATACACAAAGGAATGTATCCCTGTGATCTATCTTCACAAGTGAGACAGCAAGACACTGGAAACATCCCCCGACTTCAAGACTGCAAGATTCGCCTATTGAAAGAATATAATTGTCACAGAGCTTTGGCAACCAGAGAAGTGATTCTTGGAGCAGACAATGAGCCATATGCTATATGCACAGATCTGGGATGGAGTATTGTGGCCCCTTCCTCACAACATCATGTAATGAGTGGTGTACAGTAAACAGAGTGTCTGTTAAGGAAATTCCCTCTGCAAGCCCTACAGATCTCATTCGAGTATTAGAATTGGATTTTAAAGATACCAATGAAAACATAAGGGTGGTGTCACAGATAAACTAGAAGAGAACATCAAATTGAACAAGGACCAGCACTTGGAAATGCCACTTCCTTTTAAACAGCCTCTTGCAGTTGTGAGAGTTTAGCATCTCGAATGGAGAATGAATTGTACATCCCATACCACAGAGTGTACCACTCAAAGAAGCCATAAAAAATTCAAATAGTCTTAGACTGCTTTAAACAATACAACGGAACCAGCCTAAATGACCATTTATGAATAGTGAACGCAAATGGGTAAGGCCAGTGCTCCTACCTCAGAATCAAGAATGGAAAAGGTGTTCATTGCTCATCGATGCAGTGGATGATATGTCAAAGAAAGTGATGGACCTTGCACATCCTGAGGCATATTTTTGGACTGATTCCAGGGTGTATTGGGTTACATTGGCAATGAAGCTCAGCACTTCCACGCATTTGTTGCAAATAGAGTTCAGAAAATCAATTGCAGAACAACTCCCTAACAGTCGCAATATATTTCTTCGGATGAAAATCAAGCTGACTATGCTTCAAGAGGCCTGAGTGTCGACAATCTTGTCACCTCCAACAAGACTGAACATCTTATGGGAAAGGCATTCAACTCTCTTAGTAATCATTGATACATGCCTTCCAATTGAAGGCGGAGAAGTCAGAAGTACAGCCAACCAAGAGCGGATTGAGCTTAGCGACAAAGCGTGATAGATCTTCTTTCAAGTCAGGAGAAATCGCAAAGAGAGCTCCTGGGGTTGAAGGGAAGATATCAGAGTCAGCGGAGAGGACAAGTAAAAGGGCTCACCTGTTTCTCGTTCTTTCCCACTAACTTAACCTGCAACTTCCATGACAGAAGCTCACGTGCTGCCTCAACAGACACAGAACTCCAGCCTGGAATGCAGCCAGCAAGAGCGGAGATTGCAAAAAGCAATCGCTCATTAGAGTACAGCCGATTCCATGATAAAGAAGAAAAGACCCTAGTCTTTATATATCTTCTTTTGCCCTAGTCTTAGACTACAATACAGACAATAGACACCAACATACACAGAGCACTTCCTGAAGACAAAGAAGCAGGAGCAATGTGACGTAAATGCCCTTACAGTATATGGACTCGCTGGTGCATAATCACTTCATCACATGTCCTTCCCAAGCCATTAAATTGGCATCTGTGCACACAGAGCTTCAGACACCACTTCCTCAAAGTGTTCCCATAGCATCAGCCCTGACACAGAATCGAGTTCCCTCAAAAGGTGACACCTGATTACTGATTGTCATGAGAAAACTGGACATCAGGGTAAAGGCCTTACTATAAACAAGATCAGGTCCGGAAGATGTTGCCTCCTTTGTGCGCCAGTGTGTAAAGTGTTGTAAGCTTCGCAGACTACCAGAAGAACAAAAAATGGCCAAACTGCCCTCAAAGCTTACAGACCCATCGCCTCCATTCACTTATTGTGGAATGGATTGTTTTGTTCCATTTATCACCAAGCAAGGGCACAAATCATACAAAAGGTATGGACTATATTTGACATGTTTTTGTTGTAAAGGTGTCCACATTGAGATGCTGGATGACCTGTCCATGGATACCTTTATTAATGACCTGTGCTGTTTTATTGCTATCAGAGGAGAAGTTCAGCAGAGAAGGTGTGACTAAGGTACTAATTTTGTTGGAGCTAAGATGATGATAGATGCAAAAGATAACGTTAGGTCCAGTACTTGACAGCTGGAGTTGTTGGTGTAGGTGTCTAATAGAAGTATGTGTCTAATATTGCAACCAGACAGTGATGACTTTCACCAAGAAGGAACCTGTAGTTTGGAGATATAGTCTTGGAGAAAGCAGATGTGCCCAGAAATGAGTAGTGCTTGGCAGAAGTTCAGTCTCTTGACACGGATCGTCTGGTGAGAAGAGTAAAAATTTGAATTGGATATAGAAAGCTGGGAAAGGATGGTAAACATGTGAACAAGCCATCAGTAGTTGACTCCAGAAGCTGGTTCTGCTGCTTGAGGCAGCTTGAACATCTTTACATATCCTTTGTGTTAAGCAATTCATAGTGAAATGTTTAGTGAAATAATTTGATGTTCATAGTCACTCGTGATTTGGTAGAGGGTATATAACCCTCAGTTATTGTTTAGTTTGAAGTTTTATATGTTCTAATTTTTATTTTTCCTTTGGCTGTTTCCTGTTCGGGGTTACCACAGCAGATCGCGTGGTCCACATATTAGATTTGGCACAGGATTTTATGCCGGATGCCCATCCTGCGCAACCCGACAAGTTTTATCCGGGCTTGGGTCCGGCATCGAGATTTAACTCTTCAGTGGCATGGTTAGTGTCCAGGAATTGAACCCGGGCCTTGGCAATGAAAGCACTGGATCCTGCCATTAGACCACCTGGGGGACTTATGTTCTTCTAATATTACTTGTTATAATTCTAGTTGAAATTAGTTATGTGCTTATTTAATTAAGAAATTATATTTCCTTGTTTTTTGTTATTGTGCCTATAGAAACCTTTATTATGAAGAGGTGGCACATCTGACCTGCACAGAGATTGCGCCTGCACACAAGTAGCATGTGCATATTACTCACACACAGACAGAGACAAAGAACCACAGAGGAGCCACAGAGTTGAAAATAAGGCATTAAAGTTAATGATTTAGTTTGAAGTGCTTTAAAGTGATTTAGCACACAAAGGGTGAAAATTTGTTGTTTTATCTTTGTTTTGTTTTTCCATCTTTTTCTAAGTACCTAACTAAAAGAGGCACAAGCTCTTATATTACAGTAGTAGTAGTATATTACAGTGGAGTAGTATATTACAAGTTGTCTTAAAAAGAAAGCCGACTTTATTTGATAAGTGATTCACCTGGAGGACCTCTGGAGCCAGGTTTGATGATAAGTCCTCTAGCCTTAATGATTTCAACCTCCAACTGTCCATTCCTTTCCATCAGCCCTATCTCCACATCACCTAAATGCACACACATAAATGCACTGTATCAATACATTTGAGTGCAAAATGCACAAACTTTTTTTTGCAGTGAACTTATTCTTGTAGTAGTTCCTTTAACAGTTATGTACATTATGTGGCAAAAAGTTTGGGGTTCTGACCTTCATTCTTTGATATGACATTCATATGCTTGTTTGAACATCCCATTCAAGATGTAGCCGATTACCAACCGACACACACACATCCACCTCCCTCCCCAGCCCCACCCCCACACAGTGGGGTGGAGTTTAGGACTAAGTGAAGGGAAATAATACTTATATAGCACAGAGAAAAATACAGTTGTATAATTCTAATTTTGTGCTAACAATTTAGGGAAGGCCCACATATGGATGTGATGGTCAGGTATCCACAAACTGTTGGCCAAATAGTGATTTTACCTACATTTGTAAGATGCTTTAAGAGAACATGTCTGCCATATGTTGTTATTTCTTTGGTTTTATATGTATTAATGTAAATGCAACATTAACATGGATCACGCAATTAAAATAACAAAAACTTACCCATTGAGGTTGTGGCCAATGTCTGTCTTCCCACAAACTGTGCTGGGCCCATGCCATCCAAAAAATCACTGAACTGAGCATCTGAAGCCAGACACACTCCACTAAAATGTAGACTGGAAGGGAAAGCACAAGGCTATGTTAATTATTCAATATTTTATTATGTGTCCCTATCATCAATAAAATATAAAATTAATAAATATAGACTTCTGTTCTGAGATCTTTATTTTGACTTAATCTTTTGTGTTCATTTTCAAAATATATAATTATTCAAAAGACAGAGGTAGAGGTATTCCCTTCACAGTATAAATACAAGTACACTTTGTAAGTATAAAAGCATATCTACAGTAACTTCAGTAACTACAGTAGAAAATGATTAGCAGCTTTAAATTACTACAGTATGTATGTAAATGCTGCCATGCATTATAACTATTACAGCAATTATGCTTATAGCTAAGTCAGAATTCGTTGCACACAGATAGCTTAGGTAAAGTTTGGTGTTTAGGTTTACAAGGCAGTCTAACTGATTTTTTCCTACATATGCTTCCTTTGGGTCTAAGTATTATGCTTATGACACACAATTGTCTGTTTCAGTAAAAGAGAGATGAGAGAAACCAGCTTAATAAAAATTGAGAAGTACTTTCACTACTAATACTGGACTGCAGTAACTAAAAGTAGGCAGAGAACTACAAGATGCTGACGCTTTGGGTACTATGTGGTAAATGCAGCGGCAAAATTCCATTGGTGAATCTACCAGTTTGGGAGCAATTCTCATGCTCAGAAGGACTGACTACGTTCTATACCCACCAAACCAGGCCCCTTGGCCGGCCCCTAGCCCTGGCTGGCAGGGTATAGGTTCCATGCAGCCAGCCCACCCAATGCCCCCACCACTATAGTGTGAGTTAATGGTATTAAAAAGAGTGGGACCTATTTAGTACTGTCTGTAAGCAAGCAAACACTCAAATGTTTCATGTTAATTTATTGAACAAATGAGTGGAACCTGTGCTGGTTGTGTCTGCTCTTGCTTCCTGTGATACACTCCCCACTGGCCCTCCTACATCTGGTTCTCAGACCTAATATTCCTAATCAATACCACTCCTTGGGAGACTCCCAACCAAAGGGACCATTTGTCTAAGTTGCAGAGAGCCATCATTCATCCCTGGCCAGAAATGTGGAATCTTTTGCTCTCGGCTGATTTCATAGAACTCTATTCATCTGGAATTCTAGAGCTCTCTCCACTCGGAATCAACATGCCCGAATATGGAGGCTGTTCTCTACATGGGGCAAGCAGCACCACTTGCACCTGAACAATACAGTGCTGGGGTTCCCACAGGAAAGCCTCTCAGTGAGTCTGACCCCGCTACACTTACGGTGCACGTAGCGGCTATACCAGCTTTGGTATTGGCATTCCCATAGTGTCAGGACATGACATATCATTGAGTTGTCTTTAAAGGGAACATCTCAAATTATGTATGTATCACGGTTCACTGAGGGAGCGAGACACTGCATTGCTTGTCATATCTTCGTAAAGTCAACATCTTCCTAAAGTCAATTAGATTCTGAGGATACGTGATGTAGATGCCCTTTAATGGTCTTACTAAAACACACTGCTACATCACCTGACCCCTACAATCAATTAAAATTGCCATGTTTTCACATGAACTTCATACACCAGCTTCACAAGGGAGGATCTCATAGAGTCAAGCCATGACACAGCATCTCATTCCCTTCTCAGGGAACTGGGTTATAAACATAACCTGAAACAAGTGTTTCACATGACATTTTATATTATATATGAAGTTATACTTCTCACAAAGAAGTAATCATGTTAACCACAAAGACATATTACCCACAAATTCTTTAACTTACTTACAAAGAAATTAAATAAGATAAAACTTGCCTATAAATACTCAGTGGTACATGATTAATAACAATTTGTCCTTAAATTTTTACATATACTGTATATTAGCGGCATCAGCTCATAGATTCTAGTCTCGTAAGACAATTCTATGTTCCAGAGCTCTCCACCAGAAGGAAACTGCATGCCCTAAAATCACAGCTGTTTGCATCATGGTGTGAACAATGCCACCTGAACCCAGCCCAGTTGAAAAGCACTTCTCTGTAGGATAAGCCTCTTAACCCTTGAGGGCATATCTGAGTGCTTCCATTGGGAGGAATTCCCTGGTTTCGTTCATTTTGCTTGGAGCCAGACAGCTATCTGCAGGGCATACAGTAAGTTCCTCCTTGGAATCTTTCAGTGGTCCAGGAAGGGTTAGCTGAGGCAAGTTTTTAGCTTTTTACTTACTCAAAGTGGCTCTTCCCCTAGCATTACCTTCATTCAAAATAGGAAATATACTGTACAGGCCCTGTCAGCAGCTTTCTCCTGCTTAGACTTTGCTCCTGGCATGGACAAAGCTATTCGGCACCCTAGACTGAAAGTTTCTGAAAGTGCCAGCTGGTCATCTTGCATGCCTTCATTTCTCTGCCTCATTTTTTTCTGTAGCAAGGTAGGCTTCATCTATTATGTCTAGTCCAGGCTCTTAGGATCTATGTCCACTCTTCACACCAGTGATGTTATTCCTCCCAACTTTTGGTAGGCTCTGGTGGTGGCAGCAGAGGTAATGTGGTCAGTAAGAAGTGCCATTCTCATTGGGTTACAGATGCTATCACTCTGTCTAATGGCCAGTGGAATAGCTTCACCTCTAGGGGTCATTACCAACTCCATTAGGAATATAAAATCTTCCAGGGCTCTTGCCAATGGTGCACTTTTGCATGATATTTGTGCTAAGGCAAGCTGTTCCGCTCTGCACACATTTATCAGGTTTTTCAGTTGGACTCCAAAATCCCAAGTCCTTCAGGATTGAAGGATCCTGCCTGCAGTCAACTGTCTGTGCCAGTGCCACACAGCGGTGTTGGACAGGTATATCCTTAGTGTGGCAGCAACAGTATTGGAGTTTCAATAGTGTTAAAGTCATTCAATAAGGAAAGACTTAGTTTATCTATGTACCTGTTTCGTTGAGAGAAGGAACAAGATGCTGTGTACCTTGCCACACATTGGGCATACCGTGGTGTGAAAAAGTGTTTGCCCCTTCCTGATTTTTTATTGTTTCTACGTTTGTCACACTTTAATGTTTCAGATCAATAAAAAAAATAAATATTAGTCAAAGATAACACAACATGCAGTTTTTAAATTAAGGTTTTTATTATTAAGGGAAAACAAAATCCAAACCTACATGGCTCTGTGTGAAAAACACCTGAGTTCAATTTCTCTAGCCACATACTGCCACACCTGTTTACAATCAAGAAATCACTTAAATAAGACCTGACTGACAAATTGACATAGACCAAAAGATCATGCCGAGATCCAAAGAAATTCAGGAACAAATGAGAAAGAAAGTAATTGAGATCTATCAGTCTGGAAAAGGTTAGAAAGCCATTTCTAAAACTTTGAGACTTCAGCGAACCAAAGTGAGAGCCATTATCCACAAACGGTGATAAAATGGAACAGTGGTGAACCTTCCAAGGAGTGGCTGGCCGACCAAAATTACCCCAAGAGCACAACGACGACTCTTCCAAGATGTCACAAAAGACTCCACAACAACATCCAAAGAACTGCAGGCCTCATTTGTCTCAGTTGAGTTCATTGTTCATGACTCCACCATAAGAAAGAGACCGGGAAAAAATGGCCTGCATGGCAGAGTTCCAAGACAAAAAAAAGCTGCTGAGCAAAAAGAATATAAAGGCTTGTCTCAGATTTGCCAGAAAACATCTTGATGATCCCCAAGTCTTTTGGGAAAATACTCTGTGGATTGACGAGGCAAAAGTTGAAATTTTTGGAAGGTGTGTGTCCCATTACATCTGGTGTAAAAGTAACACTGCATTTCAGAAAAGAACATCATACCAACAGTAAAATATGGTGGTGGTAGTGTGATGGTCTGGGGCTGTTTTGCTACTTCAAGACCTGGAAGGCTTGCTGTGATAAATAGAAACATGAATTCTGCTGTCTACCAAAAAATTCCGAAGGACAATGTGTGGCCATCTGTTTGTGACCTCAAGCTGAAGCGAACTTGGGTTCTGCAGCAGGACATTGATCCAAAGCACACCAGCAAGTCCACCTCTAAATGACTGAAGAAAAACAAAATGAAGACTTTGGAGTTGCCTAGTCAAAGTACTGACCTAAATTCTATTGAGATGCTGTGGCATGAAAAAGGTGGTCCATGCTTGAAAACATTCCAATGTGGCTGAATTACAACAATTCTGCAAAGATGAATGGACCAAAATTCCTCCACAGTTCTGTGACATACTCATTGCAAGTTATCGCAAACGCTTGATTGCAGTTCTTGCTGCTAAGGGTGGCCCAACCAGTTATTAGGTTTAGGGGGCAAGCACTTTTTCACACAGGGCCATGTAGGTTTGGATTTTGTTTTCCCTTAATAACAAAAACCTTCATTTAAAAACTGAATGTTGTGTTTACTTGTTATCTTTGACTAATATTTAAATTTGTTTGATGATCTGAAACATTAAAGTATGACAAACATGCAAAAAAATAAAAAATCAGGAAGGGGCAAACACTTTTTCACACCACTGTACAGTATGTCTTCATTCAGACAATAAAAATCTGGGGATTCAATGATGTAGATGCCTTTTTTTTACCTTGCTGATGTGTCTTGCTACATCACCTGACCTCTTGTTGGCCAGAAGAATTTGTGTGTTTTCACATATCAAATCAAATTTTATTTGACACATACATACAGGGTACGACATGCAGTGAAATGCTTTATGCAACTGTCCGGTATAAGAATAAAAAGTATAAAAAAAAGCAAAAAATACAATAATAATAGCATAATAAAAAAGTATAAACTATATAAGAAAACTTTATACATTTTACACACCATAATGCACCTGGACACTTTAAAGACAATCTTTAAAAACCATACACATTTGTTATATGTTTATTTCTGCATATGTATATACATTATTTCTCCATCTATATTTTCATATATCTATATATAAAAATATATAAATTTGTCATGGACATGTGACATATCAAAACACTCAGCACAATGAGGGGAACTGCATCACGTGTATTTTGGTCACGTCATGTGACGTCACGTGATGTCACGTGAAAATCAATAATTAGCACAACATGGACATGTGACGTATCGAAACACTCAGCACAATGCGAGGAACTTCCTCAAGAGTATTTGGATGATGTCACATGCCTGTCTCCATTTGCCTCCAAATGTTTTGGCACCCTATCTTTCTGTCCACTTGCCTCCAAAAGTAACACTGACCCTTATGTCCACTCGCCTCCAAAAAGCACCGGCATTTGCGAATACTTGCACAGTCAAAGCCAACATCAAAGTTTGTCGTTACGAACTTTACAAATCTAGTTTCTAATTAGAATCACTATGGCTTGGTAAATTCCCTGCTAGAACATCAAGTAGCATTCAGGCATTTGTTTGTCTCGTGAAATGTGCTTTTGTTTATGTTTTGTGTTCTCACGTGTGTTTGCCCCACCAGATCCTCTAATCCTGTTCCCACCTCTGGACACCTGCTCCTTATGTTTTACTGATTACCTCGTCCTTGGTCTCCTGGTTTTGTTCATGTTTTTGGTTTTGTGTTTGTAATTTTGTATTTCCGTCAGCAAGTTTTTCACCCAGTGTTTCACTGTGTTTGTATTTCTGTTCTTTTTAATTGCTTTTGTTAATTGCTCTTTTTAATTGCTCTTTTTTTTTGCTATCTTTGCATTTGGGTATAATTTCTGTTCCCATGGAGGCAACTGTTTTGTGACAGGAAACCATTAAAAAATGTGCTGTATGCATACTTAACATGCTTGATGCTTTGACAATAAACCATACTAGAACAAAATGTTTAATTAGTATTGATTCTTAAAACAAACTTACTTCATATTCATTGATCAAGGCATTCATCTTGAAATTTTATGAATATTTGTCATGAAGAATTCACAGAAGCAGGTGCAAGCACAGGTGGGGGAGTATTATTAATATTAATAATAATCCAAAAACAATCCAAAAATATGAAGCATATTCTAAATACAAAAAATACAACGTACAAACAGGCAAGGCAAAAAAACAGGACCTATGGTCAAATCAGGAAATCACATCAGTAGGGATGAGCGAGTACAGCATTAACTGTATCTGTATCCATAGCTGTTAACCATATGAATTATCTGTATCTGTATCTGTACTCAGAGTGGGTGGGGCCTAACCCGGAAGTGTGTCTTGAAATGGGCGGGGCTTTAACCGGTTATAATTAATTTGTAATATTTATAACACTAGCTTACTACCTTTATGTTTTTATGAAATACAGCAAAAACGTGTCAGACACTCAGTGTCTGGTTACTGGTTAGAAACAGCTGAAGGTTTAAAAAAAGAAAAAAAAATCTCTGATAGGCAGAGTCTTAATGCGAATCGCATTCTACCAAAAAAGCACCACGTCTGAACGAACCCACGTTTACCAGAACTCTACTGGTTAGTAAGTACATATTATTAACGTTACAACCCGAAGTAAAAAGCTGAAGAAACCCTAAACGTTAACGGAAAAAGACCCACAAACCCGAGTGACAGGGAGAGACAGAGAGCTGTTGTGTGTGACTGTGAGTGAGCAGAGCGAGACACAGCAACACAATACATAGCTACCCAATGATGATTTTCATTCAATCCGAGCACAGATATTGACTCGTATTACTCGTATAATACTCGTACTCGGCAGAAGTGCTTTATCCGTACTGGATACTCGTTTCAGCCGAGTATCCGGCTCATCTCTACACATCAGTGAGGAAAGGCTTGATGTTGTCAGACACAAACTCTGTAAACTAGAGAAATACTTCAGGCATGGGTAGGTTTGGTTTGAACATGGGGGGTCAAATTGTTAATGGGTTTGCTTCACAACATTTTTAATTTCATATAAAAACTAAATTTGACTGTTAGTTTTCTATCTAGTTGTCTCTCTGTCTAAGGTGTATGTATTGATTTTGTGTGTTTTTATTTCATTACGAGAGCCATTTCATTACGAGTTGTGGGGTGGTAATTGCTAGTTATGATATTTGGGGGGCTGCCCCAATGGTGCATAAGGGATTTCCATATATGGGCCACCTACTTTGGCCCATTTAGGGTTTGCACTTCAGAAAATAAAATAATTGAAAATCAAATAATTTTGGAAAAGATCTAGCTGCCAAAATAATTGTCTTTATTCTCATTTTATTTCCTGGTAATCCAGCATCTGTGATGCTTGAACCTTTGTTGGTTTCCATAAGAAATTATCTAACAACTACCAATCCTTTATAGAAATGTTTATATACATATATGGGTTTTCGTATATGTTTCATCTTTAAACCTCTGCTATGGCATTAGGTATATTTAATAATTTACATAAATGCAATACAGCTGTGACCTCAGTGCTGTGGTTGCAAAAATCTGAAACATTTCAACCAATTCAAAAAGAATGCCAGGTTAAATAAAACAGAATTAAATAGGTTGCCCTTGTGTTTAAAATAAATATATGCTATAACACTGGGGAATAGAATACCACTACTGCAAAACTATTCTACAGTTCCACATATAAATACCATGGTCCATCAATTCAGAACTCAGAACACTAGAAGAATGAATTGGTTAATAATATTGAATACTGTAATATCATATTAGACTGCAGCAAACAGCTTGGAAATGACATGAAATGTGTGATGGGCAGTAATACTTACTTTCCTTCAGAGCCATAGCTGTTCATACTGTCTTCTATAGATTCATGGCTGGCCTGTCGAACTGTGCGACTGGGCATATCCACAGCTAATCCTGTCTCTGTGCTTCTCTGGATGCTTTTCAACTTCCGTCCCTCTGTCTCTAAAACAGAAAGAGAAATACCCAGAGTAAAAAACTTTTAATATTGAAGTAACTGAATATCACTGAACCCAGTGTCTGATAACAAAAACATATACCACCATCATAAATTTGGAGCTATCATATCAGGTGATTATTAAAGTCCAGTTTATTGAAGAGTGATTTTAGAAGAGCTGATCCTATTAATATCATCAAGTTATCATACTCAATTGAGCAAACTTTTGGTTAACGTATAACTTTTCTGTTATTGTATAGAAGTATTACTTAAGAGTAACAGTGCAAGACATGCAAAAGCAATCAACAAATCAAAAACCAGTAAAGATTTTACTGGTTTGTTTATCTACTGTGGAAATGGACAAATAGTGTATGTATTGATGTTGTGTGCTTTTATTTTATTCCAGGGCCTAAAAATATTTCTTTTTTAATTGCAGTGAACACTTCCTTAACCAATACGGAGTACAAACAAAAATGTATAGCCATATAGCCTACCCCTAAAAAGATGTAATGTACTCTTCAAATGTACTCTCCAAGCTGTCTTTGCTAAAACATTTCATCAGCAGAAGAACATTGTACATTAACAATAGACAGACGCTGGGGTTTCTATGGGAGATAAAGCCGGTGTGAGTCTATAGATACCTCTGTCTGTCTCTGTCTACACACAGAGTTGAGAGGGAAATGACTCAGAGAGATTCATTGTTATGCATTTTTAGACAAAGCATACTGACATAGTGACATACTGATTTTATAATCTTTGCATAATGTATAGCTAAATATGGGCTGTTGATGTTTGTCCTAATTAATGGAAATATACAACAGACAGAAGTGTTGATTAAAAGCACAGAATCTTTCAAAAACATTGCTGAAATCTATGAATCATCACTTGAAATACCTGAGGCCAGATAAAATATTTACTTTTACTAGTTTGGCATTCATAAATGTGGTCTGGTTTTACAGTGTAGATAGATGCCACATATATTACATGTTCTTTTAAATTAGTTGCATTTGAAACCCTGCAAGCTGTGCCTTATTGCTGATGGTCATACAATGATAGCCTTGAATAAATCAGCTTCTGTGCCTTATAAGAACATTACTGTATTCAAGAATAAAATCATGCTTCATTTCCTTACTATGTGAAGGGAATCATAATAGAATTTATTCTCAAAATATTATTTTGAGAATATTATATTATAAATTCCAAATAGATTTGTCAGTGATGCTATTAATCCATAATAGATATCAATTTTAATGTTGCACCGAGCTATTGATCTTTATTTTTGGCAATAATCTTTATTTTTGATAATTTACATTTGAAATACTATTTGAGTTGCTGATTAGAATTATAAATTTAGATTGTACATTGGTTGAACATCAATTATCATTGACAAACACCAGAGGGACGAAAGGCTGTGGAGCAAAGCAAGAAACTTTATCATGCACATGACACAATGTTGAAATGAGTGATGCTGAAATGTGTTGTCTGAGAAATAAAAAGCAGTAAGAAATTCTGATATTCTGACGTAGCATCTGGAGCACGGTGGCTTAGTGGTTAGCACGTTCACCTCACACCTACAGGGTTGGGGGTTCGATTCCCGCCTCCGCCTTGTGTGTGTGGAGTTTGCATGTTCTACCCGTGCCTCGGGGGTTTCCTCTGGGTACTCTGGTTTCCTCCCCCGGTCCAAAGACATGCATGGTAGGTTGATTGGCATCTCTGGAAAATTGTCCGTAGTGTGCGATTGCGTTAGTGAATGAGAGTGTGTGTGTGCCCTGCAATGGGTTGGCACTCTGTCCAGGGTGTATCCTGCCTTGATGCCCGATGACGGCTGAGATAGGCAAAGGCTCCCCGTGACCCTCACTAGCCACTTAGCTCGAAAATTATTGGCACCCAACGGTGGGGGGTGGGGGTGGGGGTGCCAATGGGGTGGGGGTGGGGGTTTTTTAATCAAAAGTTTGATAAGCTGTAGAGCTACTGTTTGGGTTGTAGATCTACTGTTATCTGTTTAAAGAAACATGTGTCTAAGTGATCCAGTATGCAGGTTGATAATTTTGAAGAAGAAAGTGAAAATAAGTCTCTTGGAGGTGAGTAATAAAGTACTGATAAAAAACAGACAATATTATCTACAGCAATATCTAGCAAATTGTTTGATAGTAAATTAAACGTCTGAAATTTTTTGCCTGATATCAATTTTTCCATTGAAATATTTCATAAAGTCATTACTATTACAAATAGATAGTGTGCGCTTTTTGACAATGTTTTTATTACTAGTTAATTTTGGTACTGGCTTTCTTTCCATGCTAATCGAAATACTGATAATTTAGTTTGAGGCCACTGACGTTCTAATTTCCTAGCTGATTGTTTTAAAGTTAGTTATTTCTCTCTAATTACTTTCCTTTTAAGTGGAGCTACAATATCTACAGTGTAGCAAAACACCTGTTAGGCATGGCTGATGGTTTGACCCATGTTTCTGTTAAACACAGAACACTAAACTTCTGATCAGTTATCATTTCATTAGCCATAAGAACTTTAGACGCAAGAGATCTTATATTTAACAGTCCTAACTACAGATCAAAGGTCCTGGCTGTGCATTAATTAACTTTTCCACATTTTGACATGTTACAACCACAAAGAAACATGTATTTTATTGGGATTTTATGAAATAGACAGAAAGAAAGTGGCACATAATTGTGAAGTGGAATAAAAATGTTAAATGGTGTCCAAATTATTTTTTACAAAGAAATATCTGAAGTGTGGTGTGCATTTGTATTCAGACCCCTTTACTCTGATACCCCTAACTAAAATCCAGTGAAACCAACTGCCTTCAGAAGTCACCTAATTAGTAAATAGAGTGCACCTGTGTGTAATTTAATCTCAGTATAAATACAGCTGTTCTGTGAAGCCCTCAGAAGTGTGTTAGAGAACATTAGTGAAGAAACAGCATCATGAAGACCAAAGAACACACCAGACAGGTCAGGGATAAAGTTGTGGAGAAGTTTAAAGCAGGGTTAGGTTATAAATTAATATAACAAGCCTTGAACATCTCACTGAGCACTGTACAATCCATCATCTGGAAATGGAAAGAGTATGGCACAACTGCAAGCCTACCAAGACATGGTCGTCCACCTAAATTGACAGGCCGTGCAAGGAAAGCATTAATCAGAGAAGCAGCCAAGATGCCCATGGTAACTGCTGGAGGATTTGCAGAGATCCACAGTTCAGGTGGAAGAATCTGTCCACAGGACAAAACTATTAGTTGTCCACTCCACAAATATGGTCTTTATAGAAGAGTGGCAAGATGAAATTCTTTGTTGAAAGAAAGCCATAAGAAATCCTGTTTGCATTTTGTGATAAGCCATGTGGGGGACACAGTAAGCATGTGGAAGAAAGTGCTCTGGTCAGATGAGACCAAAATTGAACTTTTTAGCCAAAATTCAAAACGTTATGTGTGGCAGAAACCTAACACTGCACATCACCCTGAACACACCATCCCCACCGTGAAACATGGTGGTGGCAGCATCATGTTGTGGGGATGCTTTTCTTCAGCAGGTGTAACTGATGTAAAAAGGGAACTCGTTAATTTAACCTGACCTTTGTCTATTTCCTGTATTTTTTTTATTTTTAAATTTTTTCTTAGTGAACTCCACAAAATTTTGTCTTTAATTATTGTTCATAGGATATAATTTTAAAGTAGCAGAACTTTTCCTTGGGAATTTGTTTGAGGAGGGGATGTTATTGGTGGGACACTTCTATGGGGCTTCCTCTGTGAGCCATGCGGTCGCCTCAGTCTGTCTTCCGTATGAGGCCAATGACGCATGTCCTTCTCGCTTCTTCCTTCAATATACGATTGTGTGCGTACCGGTGAAGGAGAAGCTGACGCCCCGTGTCTCCACTTTTATTTCTTTTCTTACAGTAAAAAGAGCTGAGTTTTATTGAGTGGTCGTGTGGTCCTTGTGTGTGTGAGAGTGACCGGTCCAGACACGTTACATAATTTGGTGCCGTGACCCGGATGCACCAGATCTGCTGTAGCCGATTGCTGGGGTTCAACAACATGAGAACACAACGCTTCTGCAACCGACCGATGAAGGATCTTCATCGTTGATGTTTTAGTGGCGCCGTCTGGACATTGAACTGAACTGAGTAACTAAACTATCGATTCACATCACACACACATCGAATTCTACACTTTGTGCACTTTGAACTGTTCTCAGTTTTTGTTTTTTTTCTCATGTCTGGTTAAGAATACAGTAATTGTGAAGTAGCTTAAGTTTCTCTTTTGTGAACTTTTTTCTATTATTTGAAATTTACAGCATGGCCGAAGGGGGGTTGAATGAAGATTTAGTGACGCCACAAATTGGCAGTGGGCGTGGGTTGTTTGGGGTATCCGAGCCTGTAGTTGGCAAACCACGTATCTTGTTCTATGAATAAGTGACTGACCCGACCCTGCTGAATAATGAATTGAGTGAGAAAAATATTCTTCCACCCCTGCCAGTGCTGGTCCTGACAATGTTACGCAGCAACTACGTGACCTCATTGGTGAGCTTGGAAGCCAGGTAGGTGACTCCATTGTCACACGATTGTCGACAAACCAGACATTGCCTGGTTCCATTCCATCGTTTGAGCGGCAACCCTCGAACACATTGCCCCTGTCTACAAGCCTTGATCTGTCCAAACTAAACCTCATAGTCAAAGCTGACATTAAAGAATGTTTACAGGGGATGGTGGTGACAAATGTTCCATCCTAGAGTGGATTGAACAAATGAATATGTAAATACTGAACCATCTCTGTGGCCAGTTGCTGTACTTAGCCCTGAAGTGGTCTACGGAGTACTGCAGCGCTACTTTAGTGAAAGCCCTGGCTCATGCCAGCCGCTAGCCGATTTTTATGCGACCCAGCCGAAGCTTAATGAGCACCCTGTTGACTATTGGGTAAGATTGAATGTGGTGGCTGAGCTAGCAGATATTCACCTGCAAAGATGTGGTAGCAAGATGGCAAATATGAGCTCTGAGATTGCAATGATGTTCATCAGGAATTGTCCGAATCCTGATCTTTCCAACGTCTTTAGGTGTAAGCCCATAAGCAAATGGTCGGCTGAGGAGGTCCAAGAGGCCATCGACGAGCATGAGCGAGACTTTAAGTCACGAAAGCCACTTTTATCTGCGCCCGAAGTCACAGTAAATCAGGCTGTTGTTGCCGAAAAGCCCATCAGATCGCAGGTAGCAATAGGACACGAAAGTGTAGGTGTAACCTCTGCAGCATGCACTGCAAGTCCACACCCTAAAACAAGCGAAGTCACAGAATCAGGCACTTTAATGCGTGTGTTGAAGATGCTAGAAAAGGTGTTAGAGCGCACAACCCCTCCGGTTTCAGAACCAAAGCCTCGTACATCACCGTGGTATCGAGCATCCCCGTATGCAGTGTGCGGGGACCAATCTCATTCAACCTGTTCACACTGCATGAGAGAAAGAAGATGCCTTGATTGTCTAGAGGATGGACATCAACGTAAGCAGTTTCGCAGGTCTGTTGGCGAGGGTGTGGGCCAGAACGGTGAAAGTCAGGGAAACTAGACCACTCACACCAGGGAGAGGGCAGTGTGAGTGTTTAGAGTCAGCCTCTCACCAGTGAGGATGATCTGATGGTCATCTATACCAACCGTTGTTGGGTTGAGTCAGGTGGCAGTGTCGTTTTGTTCCAAAACATTGCTAAGCTAGAAAAAGCTGATAGTTTGTTTTATACCGATGTGTTGGTGAATGATATGGTCGCTTGCCGAGGCTTGTTACACACTGGTTCTATGGCATGTACCATTAATGAAGAAACTGAGCGCAGGCTACTGGATACATGCGGGAGTCTTGAGTCTGTGCAACCCCATGCCGATGTTTTACTTGTAGGGTGTGGCGGTGTTCGGGTTAAGCCCAAGTGTATCCACCGGCTAAAGATGGGTCAATATGTGTATGGGTTTTCAGTTGTGGTGCCTACCTGGCCAAAAAGACCAGTTGATTGTTGGTACTAATGTCATCAAGTATGTTCTCAGTCAACTCAAGCAGTCCGAAAGTTATTGGCGCGTTATGAACCAGCCCAACTTAACAGGAGAACCAGAGATTCAGAGGTTTTTGTGTATGCTGTCTGGGCATGACAGATGGGAAGGTGGTAACATCCCAAACGTTGTCGGTACCGCTAAGCTTACTCAAGCTGTCACGATTCTACCTCAGCAGGAGCACCTTGTGTGGGGTAGACTCCTGACCAGTTCCATAATCTCTGTGGGTAGTGCCGTGCTAGTTGAACTACTCAGGGCACAAACTCATAAAAAAGGTGTTCTTGTCAGCCGTGTTATAGCCACATTGCCTGGAGACAGATGGGTGCCGATTAAGTTGATTAACCCATCTGATAAACCGGTCAATTTGAGACGTAACACTAAAATAGCAGACATATCTCCCGTTCTAGCAGTTGAAGACCTGGACGTGCAGCCCAAACGTGGCGATGGGGGCACTGTGAACGCCTCTCAAGTTAGTATTCGCAACGCACTGCAGAAACTTGGTCTTAGTGATCTTGACATTGAGTCCTGCGAGGTGACTCCGTATTGGAAAGACCAGCTTCTGCAGTTGATTCAGAAGCATCAAGAAGTGTTTTCTAAACATAACCTAGACTGCGGTAAGGCCAAGGAGTTTGTCCACAGGATTCACCTGTCTGATGATCGGCCGTTTAGACTTCTGTATCGGGCGCGTTCCTCCGGCTCAGTATCAGACACTGAGAAAAGTGCTCTCAGAGATGGAAGAGCAAGAGATAATCAGGAAGTCTTGTAGTGAATGGGCCTCTCCGCTGGTCCTGGTATGGAAGAAAAGTGGTGATCTTAGTGTTTGCGTTGATTACCGCTGGCTTAATGCCCGGACCATCAAGGACGCCCACCCCTTACCTCACCAAGCAGACTGCTTGGCGGCCTTGGGCGGAAATACAATCTTTGGCATGATGGATCTCACCTCAGGCTTTTATAATATCGCAATGGCAGAGGAGGACAAAAAGCTTACTGCCTTTACAACGCCAATGGGGCTTTTTGAGTTTAATCGCTTACCACAGGGGTTGTGCAACAGTCCTGCCAGTTTTATGCACCTAATGACAAACATCTTTGGTGATCAAAATTTCCTGATGTTGCTCTGCTATCTGGATGCACATGGAGACTTGTGTATTTTGTCCACTGCGGAGGAAAGCTGATTTTGAGAAAAACAAAATATGACGCATATTTTGAGCGACAAAAAAATTAAACACGGTTTATTTTAATGTTACAAGAGCATCATAATCTTAGAATTTCATTTTTTAAAAAACTAACTAACTAAAATAAAATAAATTTAAAGTAAATATTTATTTTCCAAATCTACAGGGAGCCGCAGCAGAGCACTTGCTGCTCCGGAGCCGCGGGTTGCCGACCCCTGCCTTAGGAGGAGCGTGCGGTTTTTGGGGCACGTCATTGACAGTTCAGGGGTAGCGACAGACCCAGATATGGTTAGTGATATTGGAGCAGTGACTGAGTCTGATTTAATGATGGAGGATGGGGTAACCCCATCCCAGAGAAAGATTAAATCGTTCCTTGGCATGGCGCTCTATTATCAGAGGTTCATTCAAAATTGCTCTGCCATTGCAAAACCGCTGTTTGCCTTGACAGCTGTGCCGAGGGGTAAGAAGCCTCTGGGGAAGCTTGCGGCTGTGTTCAGGAAGTTGAGTCCTGGTGACTGGAAGGAGGAGCACAGTAGGGCCTTCCAGCAGTTAAAAGCTGCTCTAATCAATTCTGTGGTGCTCACTCATCCGGATTTTGGTCACCCATTCATTCTGTCCACTGATGCGTCCATGGACGGTTTGGGTGCTGTGTTATCACAGGTTGCAGAGGGTGAGAGTAGAGCTCGGCCAATCGCTTTTGCAAGCAAAGCCCTTATGCGCGCTCAGGCCAGGTATCCTGCTCACCGCCTGGAGTTTCTGGCTTTGAAGTAGTCCGTCTGCGACAAATTCAGCCACTGGCTGAAAGGCCATGAGTTTGTTGTCTGGACGGACAACAATCCCTTAACTTACATCCTTACAAAGCCCAAGCTCGACGCGTGTGAACAGAGATGGGTTTCCAAGTTAGCACCCTATCGTTTTAGCATCAAGTATATACCTGGCAGTAAGAACATAGTAGCTGACGCTTTAAGTCGCCAACCCTTTGTCCTTAACTGGGTCAGTCAAAGATTGTTGAATGAGCCTTACAGTGTGTTGCTTAAGGAAGCAGAGCAGTTTGAGAAAGACACAGTGCAGGACGCATTCAGGCTTAGTGCTGGTACCCAGACCGCTGAGTTCCCTCCTTGTGTAACAGCAAACCGCTGTCCGCTTTCCAGTGTTGAGGTGTCTGCATTGTTGGCAGGTCACAGTGACTGGGAAGCAGGAGTCAAGTCAAGAGCAACCTCCTGGATTGCCCAAGACACCCAGCATTTGTTGCCACCTGGGTAGTGCCCATTACCAGTCCTGTCACTAGATGAGCTTCGAGACAGACAACAAAATTATCCTTGTCTATCCAGGGTCTTGCTTTATGTTAACAGGGGCAAGAGAGCCTCACGTCGTGAGCGTGCTGGTGAGACGTATAAGATACTCAGGGTCTTGAAACAGTGGGGCAAATTGAAATTGCTTGATGGTGTACTGTATCGCGTAAGCAAAGATAACCTGACAGGAAAGAAACGATTACAGTAAATTGTCCCATCTTCTTTAATTACGCAAGTGATGACAGACGTTGAAGCAGGACACCAGGGCCAAGGTAGAACTATACACCTGGCTAGGCAAAGGTTCTTTTGGATTGGGCTGGAACAAGACATTCGTAGGTATGTTAAGTGTTGTAAGCGCTGCGTCATCAGTAAAACACTTGAGCCTGAAGGCAGAGCCCCACTAGAGAGTGTAAAAACATCAAGCCCAATGGAGCTACTATGCATTGATTTTTGGACAGCAGAAAACTCAAAAGGCCGTAATGTGGACGTACTGGTTGTGACTGACCATTTTTCTCGAATCGCTCACGCTTTCCCATGTCGTGACCAGTCTGCGAGGCAGGTACAATTGTGGGATCATTATTTCTGCGTGTACGGTTTTCCTGACAGTATCCACTCGGATCAGGGGGCCAACTTTGAGAGCCAGCTGATCCAAGAGTTGCTGCAGGTTGCCAGTGTAAAAAAGTCGCGAACAACTGCTTATCATCCCATGGGAAATGGAAGTGTCGAACGGTTTAACAGAACCTTGGGCAACATGATCAGAGCACTCCCACCAAGGTCTAAAGAAAAGTGGTCACAAATGCTTCAGACCCTTACCTTCGCATATAACTGTACTGCGCACGAATCTACTGGCTACGCTCCTTTTTTCTTAATGTTTGGCAGGATCCCAAAGCTACCCATGGATGTGATGTTCAGCAACATTGAGAGAGACCGTGACGTTGTTGATTATGACAAATATGTAAAGAGGTTAACCCTCTGAGGTCTAAGGGTACTTTTAGGGCCTGGAGAAGTTTTGTCATACCCTGACATTTGTGCTTTTTTCAGTTGCTTATAAAGATATAAATGGCTAAAATCTAATATCACTGTAATCAGCACAAACTGGACTACAATAATATGTGAACAAGCATGTACATGATTGTGTTTTTGAGAAAACAATGTTTATGCTTGGTTATTGAAAAATTAAACATTTTAAGTCACTTGAATAAGGCCATAAAACACATACAGAACATTAGTTCACAGGACTTTTGAGAACTGGATCTTGTAGCCTAGAGTTTTTGCTTCAAAATTCTGTGAAAATCATCTTGTTTACTCGCTCACAGAAAACAATATATTGACTTAAATTTTCGAAGACACTTTTTGTTTGTAAAGGGCATATGCGAGTAGGCGTCAACTATCATGAATATTAGTGTGATTCACACCTGAGAAGACAAAGGCCCGCATAATGAGCTGCATAATGAGCCTTTCAGGTAAGTGTGTGACTGAGAGAGGAGTTACAAGATGTGAGGACAAAATAAATGTGTATATTTTTTGTTTGTAGTTTATTTAGAATATTTAACTATCACACAAAATAACTTTAGAAGTTAGTAATAACACAGAAGACACAATCAGGGCAAAACTGTGCAACAAAAAGTGTCAACGGGAAGAGTGCAAGATAAAAAAAGGGTGTAAGGTTTGTAGAAGCCCACTAACCTACTCTGTCACATAGTACCCAGAATTGAACAGTTATACATCTTTGTGCCACTCTAGGAAACAGTTCCTTTTCAGCTGAACACACAAGTGAACATCACATGCCTGGCATTTCCAAGGCATTTCCAACCACACAGGTCCGGATTTCATGTACTGAGTCATTCCTGTGTTTCGGGGGCGTGTACGTGATTAACTGAATCACCTTAGTTCATTTGCATATGAACAGTGTGCTCAGAGGTAGGCGGGAACACATTAGCTATAATTAGGCGAAACAGGAGAAACCGGACCACTCCTTACTTTCTTACAGATTACATAAAAATAGATTATTTGTTTTTGACTTGAATTTGTTTATTTAAAAGTAGAAATTTCAAGTTTTCTATGCATATACAGTATTTATCTTGTATTTGAGGCAAGTATTCGCTGAGATTTGGGTTGTTTTATTTATGTGTCTGTGAAGAGTGGTGACCAAGACCGAAATGGCAGAGAACGCAGTCTGTTTATTTTCTATATTCTACAAAAGCACAGTGTTTTGTTGTTATTATGTGTGTATACAAATAAAAGTAGACCCTTTACAGATTCGATTGATGTATTGCTCTTATCTGTACGATCGAAACTGAAAGTGTAATTTAAGTTAATTTCGGCCTTAACAGGAGATTATGCAACAAAACGTGTATACGCATTCATCGACTCCAGAGGGTTAAAAGATGACCTGAAAGAGGCGCTTACTGTTGCTCAGATGAACATAGATGCCAGTCAACAATGCCAGACTGAGTTGTACAATCAAAAGACGAAGGGTTGTAACATTGAGTTGGGTGATCAAGTTCTGCTGGCTAACAAAGGTGAACATGGGAAGAGAAAATTGGCTGACAGGTGGGAGTCCACGCCTTATAGGATAGTCGTGGTTAACCCCCAGTGCCACGTTTATCGCATACGTAACACCAACACAGGTCAGGAGAAAACTGTTCACTGAAATTTGTTGTTACAAGCGAATTTCCTGCCACTTGAGTTAAGAGAACATGAGTTATCTGAGTACAGTGGTGGATCTGTCCTTAGCAGCAGAAGTGTGTCTATGGATAATGTTGCTCCTGGATCTGAGTTGTGTTCTTTGTCTGATCGGATTGCTAGTTGGGTGGAAAGGACTGCAGCTTCTGATGATCTTCATGGGTTGTCCTGCAGTGCCAATAGTTCTGCGTCTTTGGACGTAGTCCCCGAGTCATTAAAACAGGAACAATCTGGGTCACAAGATGATCAGGCCAAGGAGAGCAACAATGCAGTCAACCCAGATGAAAGTTGTGATTCTGGCAGTTTGCTTTCTGAGACAGTCCATGAGAATCGTTACATTTCAACGTCTGAAGTTGTTGAATCACCTCCTGGCCAAAAGGGAATGGGAGTTCAGAATGGTGAATGGTGTTTAGGGCACCTTTTGTGGGTGATGACCACTTTGTTTGGGGAGGGGATTTTATTGGTGGGACACTTCGGTGGGGCTTCCTCTGTGTGCCATGCAGTCGCCTCAGTCCGTCTTCCATATGAGGCCAATGACGCATGTCCTTCTCGCTTCTCCCTTCAATATACGATTGTGTGTGTACCGGTGAAGGAGAAGCTGACGCCCCGTGTCTCCACTTTTATTTCTTTTCTTACAGTAAAAAGAGCTGAGTTTCATTGAGTGGTCGTGTGGTCCTTGTGTGTGTGAGAGTGACCGGTCCAGACACGTTACACAGGGACAGGGAAGCTGGTCAGAGTTGATGGGAAGATGGATGGAGCCAAATACAGGGCAATCTTAGATGAAAACCTGTTAGAGTCTGCAAAGACTTGAGACTGGGGCAGCGGTTCACCTTCCAGCAAGACAATGACCCTAAACATACAGCCAGCGCTACAATGGAGTGGTTTACATAAAAGCATATTCATGTGTTAGAATGGCCTAGTCAAAGTCCAGACCTAAATCCAATTGAGAATCTGTGGCGAGACTTGTAAATTGCTATTCACAGACGGTTGTCATACAATCTGACTGAGCTTGAGCTATTTTGCAAAGAAGAATGGGCAAAGATTTCTCTCTAGATGTGCAAAGCTGGTAGAGACATACCCCAAAAGACTTGCAACTGTAATTGCAGCGAAAGGTGGTTCTACAAAGTATTGACTCAGTGGGGCTGAATACAAATGCACGCCACACTTTTCAGATATTTATTTGTAAAAAAAAATGTGGACACCATTTATCATTTTCCTTCCACTTCACCATTATGTGCCACTTTGTGTTAGTCTATCATATAAAATCCTAATAAAATACATTTTTGTTTGTGGTTGTAAGGTGTCAAAATGTGAAAAAGTTCAGTGGGTATGAATACTTTTGCAAGGCACTGTATTTCGTTAGCTCCTACAGTACATGGAAAACTACCTTCGAGTACCTATGCTTGCCTAAAACCCTGCTGGCGCCCTGGCTCTCAGAATACACCTAACCAGTGCTGCTGGAGCCCCTAAAGGCCCAGCTAATTTCACATGCTTTAAGATGGAGTCTCCTATAACCAGAGCTCTTTCAGGTTTCTCAGCGGGTGCTTCACTGAGGAGAGCAAACCTGTTAGACATGTGAAGTCGAGTTGTCACCCATTTGAACCGCTGTGAGGGCTCTAACGCTGGAGTTGAAGGGTTACTATCTTCGCCAGATTTTTCCCTACAGAAACTACACTACTATCGCTGTCCCTCTCTAGTGTCTGGATAAGCACCTCTAAAGTTAAGATCTTCTCCGTCAGGGATCTAACTAACATACACTTATCACAAGTAAAATTAACGCTAATGATGGAGGAATTACTAAACATGTTGCAGCTCACACACTGGACAAGCTGAAAGTTTGCCATACTTAATGCTTACGTACCTTTGACTTGAAACAGATCAGAATATTAAAAAGATCCAAAGAGTGTTTCCGCCACTAGCTGTTTGAAAACAGGGAACAAAAAAAGCATCTCCCGAAAAAGAGGAATAAAATTAACTGCGATAGAAAAGTAAATAATTTAAAAAACAAAAGCGACAACGTAAAATATTACCCGAAAATAAAAAACAGTATAATTTAAATGCAGAAAATATATTTTTATTATTTATTTATTTATTTATTTATTTATTTATTTATTTATTTATTTATTTTGTTTTCTGCACTTTTGTAAAGCTGCTTTGAAACAATCTGAATTGTTAAAAGCACTATACAAATAAACTGAATTGACATTCAATTCAGCATTATGGACTTCCACAGGAGGAGCTGAGGAGATTGTTGTATTGTTCTTCCAACGTGACCAGGAAAAGCAGAAGAAAATGAATGTATAAATGAATGAATGATCACCCTATTGTGGAATTATGGTGTGTAGTTATACATAATTGAATTCATATTTTAATATTTAAGTTATTATACCTATATGTAACTCATGAATGTAGTTGCAAATGTCATGAAAATTAAGACATTAAATATGTATCTAAAAAAAAATTTGCATTTGCCATTATTCATTTTGGCTTAACAGTAAAACAGCAGAATATAGGTAAAAGAGTAGAAGGATAAAAATGGACAGGCAGTGTCTCCACTATAATTGGGTACAAGGAATAAGGTGTTGACCTATTTATAGTTGACTGCATATAAAATTGTTCTAATATTAATATAGCCAGACTATTTTAGCTCTTGTGCCATTTTGTCATTGAGGTTTAAAGAAATAATGTGTGCAAATTCTTCAGGTCATTGATGTTTGGAAAAATAACTGATTTTCTGATTTGATCTTTTTACTGATCTTTGATTTGATTAAAACTAACAGTTTGAGTTGCAAAAATATTCAAATAAGAAACAATATATATTTTTCAGTAATAATAAATGTTTCATTGTGTATTAAATGTGCAATAGTGGTTCACTTTAGTTGAAGCAATAGTCTTTTGTATGTGATATTCCAATATACTGTACACTCACTTCTGCCAGGTTGAACTCATCTGGTCATCTCTTATTTCAGAACTCTGCTCATTGAATGTTTTTTATTTATTACATAAGTATATGTAAACTGGTGTGCATAAAAATTCCAGGATATCAGCAGTTATAGAAATTCTTGTAACATACATGTCTGGCACCAAGAAACATTACGCAAAGCTGTTGGCTCGTATATGCATAATTTTATGCACTGCACTGATGCCACATGATTGGCTCATTAAAATGGGATGAGGAGGAATGAGTACAGAATGTGTACAACTGTTCCTAATAAAGTGCTCATTGTGTGTACTCCTTTACTTAGTAATGTTCATTTAGCTCAGAATAACTGACAATGGCAGTTGGAGATCACAGTTGTGTTTGCAAAAATGTTATTGAACATTGAACTTGTATCTGTTGCAAATTGAAAACAAACTTTTTCTACTTTGGAACTTTGGAAGTCCAACTTATCAAGTGCTCAAGCTGCAGACATTCCATTCCACATTAGCTGTAAGAAGGCAGGCAGCAAATGTCAAATGCAAAAAGTATTTATGCAAATATGATAATAGTGGCTTATGAAAAGGACCCACAACAAACAGATTCATCATTAACTATCAATTTAGGTGTGATAAACCACCAAGAATGGGAGGTGTATTATCCATACACAGTGTTTTATTGTACAGAATAAACAGAGCAGGGACTTCTGGCGGCTGGGCACGCGCAATACATGCCTAGAATGGAGCTCCGTCTCGAAAGTCCAAATTTCTGGGATAATATTCTTACATTGAAAAATTAATCCAGATTACTTTACACTGAAGAATCCCTGAAAATTTCTGGATCAAAATCTGCAAAGAATAAACCACCTGGAGATGACACAACAACAAAAAGGCATGCAGAGACGGGCCAAAAGAAGACTCAGCTAAGTCCACCATTTTAACGGCCTTGCAAGATCAAGAAGAGAGGTTCACAATAAAGGTCAAATCGGCAGTAAGAAAAGTGATGGAGGAGCTACTCTCTGGAGAAATCCAAGCTGTAAAGAGCATGATTGAATGATCCAACTCAGTTAACAAACTATGACAGGACATTACCCGCCAGGCCAAAATTAGCAAATCATTACAAGAGCGGATGGATTCCGTGAATGCTAACATGCGTGTAGTTAAACAGGAGGTTAATACACAACAGCAAGAGATAATGAATCGCCGGGACCTCAGTCGGAAATAATCCATGGCACATCCAAGCTGCTTATTTTTCTGACTTTAGCAATGAAACAGCTTCTGAAGAGAATATTGTTTGACAATGTAAGAAGGCAGTTTATGAACAGGGGATTACATCCGTTCCTGATATATCTATCAACTCTGAAAGTGAAGTTCACTGGAACGCTAGATCAGATCAGCAGTAAATTATGGTAAAAAAAAACAAAAACATATTCCTATAAGTACTCTTCAGCGGATAAAATTTTCTGGTGGTCTGGCGCTCCCTGATAACAAATTGTATTATTGAACCTTTCAGGTAAAATCGCTCATATCCTGGTGTGAAAAATACTCTGTACTACCTTGGCTGGCGCTTGATAGAATGTGAAATTGTAAAACTTCATAGAATTGAAGATCGGTTATTTGTTGGAATTAAACCTAAAACAGCATATAAGATACATGGATCAGTTATATTTAACTCCCTGCAGGTCTGGTCAGGTAATATAGTACAACCTATTTGTTGTACTACTAATCTTTGTGATCATTCCCCCATTTAGTATAATTACAATAATTTGCAGAATTCTGTCCCATATGTCTACATGAGCTGGGCCTCTAGGAAGTTTACATTCTGCTTATATGGAGACTTATATGGAGAAAATGGGTTATACTAATTTCAGGACCTCGAAGCTCAACTATGGACATTTCAGTCATTGCTGCACTTTTGAAATCGCCTATTTTACCTTAAGCTAGAATATAACCTAAAAGGGTCTTAACATCAAATCTAATGTCATTGTATCTGTCGTATGTATTTATTTATTTTTGTTTCAAGGCTTTGGCAATTGTATATAGTTTTAAAAATGATGTTTGTTATATATGATGTTTGTTATACAGTATATACACTTAAATACACAATTATTACTGAATATGTGGTGAACTGTACATCTTATGTTAAAACTGAATAATAAAATGTTGATCACACAAAAAGAATAAACAGAGCAAACAAAAAGGCAAGCAAATTCATAAAACAGGCAAGGAATCGATAAACAAAGTAGATAGTTAGTGTAGCAAACAAGTTCAAAAACACAATCCAAAAACAGCAAGAATTCCACAAACATTTTTGGGAGTGGTGAAGCGAGTTTGAGACGGGAGGCATGGAAGGTTGGAGAGATGTAATAATTGGGTCGTAGGTAAAGGTAGTAGGTGACTGGGCTATATACTTATAGGACTGAGTGTTGTACAAGGGAGATTGAGACGTAGGTTTCTAGTAGACAGCCACCCCATTCTTTGACGGGTTCCTTTAGAAATTCTGCAGTGTTATCCCGTGTGACTGTCATGTATCAATCTTGTCTGTAGTACACACAAGACCAGATTCCACTCAATGCACTGTTATCGTTAGAAATGATTCAGTTGCTTGTGATGTCCAAGCGTCACATGTCAAAGCAACTCTCTCAGCTGAGCTCTGAGATTCTCGTATGCTCATTTTTACCTCCTTGTACATGTTGGGCACAGCAATGTCCGTAATGAGCTATCGGGATGGTACTGTGTAGCGAGGCTCCAGAGTTTTCAACAAATAACTTAAGCCTTCGTTCTCTATGATACTGAGAGGGTGCATATCTTTGCAAATGAAATAATGAATTGACTGTGTTATCTTGGTTGCATGTGTTGAGGTTGGTGGTAACTTTGACATGTGAGCTTGCTCCAGAGTGAGTTAAAGAGGATCCACTCTTTTAATGTTAGCTGTTTGCTGCTGTTGTTCTGTTAGCGGTACATCGGAATGGTGCCTTGTTATGTGCTCTCTCAGATTAGTAGTGTTCTTCGAATATTTGACGTTGGCATTGCATATGTTACACGCCGCATGATTTGTCAATCTCTTTTGTGCCGTGTCTGCAACGAAATGCCGAAATGACGCCATATTTCAGGCTCCATTGTAAGCAACTATATTATATGTACACTACCTAGTATTTCCTGTCACTAGTCCAGAGAAAAGAAGACTGCCATCTAGCAGATAGGATATAAACTCAAAATGAAACAACTTAAATAAATCTTGTATGATTTCTTTTAATATTGATATTGCGTTTTTGAGAATCGATACATTATTGTCAAACAAAATATCAAAATACTCACATGTACTGTCCCGGCATGCAGGGGAAACAAACAGAGGAGGGTAAAATGGGTTCGGGGGCCTCAAGCTGGTTTGTAGGGTCATATCTCAGCCTTTCTGCCTTTCCATTCTTGGATCTGGGTCAGTAGGACACTGTAAAATTAAATCGCGTGAAGAACAGGGTTCAGCACCTCTTTGATGGAAAGCAGTTCATGGTTACCCACAACATAACACCTTCAGCAGGTGTTATATTTTCCTGGGGTTCCATGCCCTGAGAGAATACTGCTCAAATGCTGCAGCTAGATGCATCAACCTTCACAACATAGATTGGGTGCATAGAATGGGTAAAGCAATGTTTGAGGTGCTTGAAGGTCCTCTAGGGAGGTTCTGTCAAGGCAGGTTTTTAGGCTTTTCCATAGCAAGCCAGTTAGAGGTGACCAAACTGTAGTGTCTTATAAAACATTGGTAGAAGTTAGCAACACCTTGATGCTGGAAAGAAGTTGGCCATTCAGTCACAGCTTTAACCCTGGTTGCTGATCACGTATCCAAGGAAGGTTATGGTGCTTTGATGGAACTCACACTTCTCTGCTTTCAAGAACATTTGGTGTTGGGCAGGTGGTCAAGCACAGTTCATACTTTGGTAGCATTGTCTGTGAGAGTCTAAGAGTATATTAATATGTTGTCAATATAAACAGTGATGCATTGATTAAGCAAGTCCTTGAAAATCTCTTTCACGAAGACCTGGAATACTGCCAGCGCACTGGTCAGTCCGTAAGGCATTACAAGGTACTTGTATTTTCCTGGGCTGTCAGAAATGTTTTCCATTCATTTTATTCACATCATCTTATAAGCATTCCTCAGGTCTAGCATCATGAAAATTCACACCTCATGGGGCTTTTCTACCACTGGGTGAATCAGTGGAATGGCATAGGGATATCTGACAGGGACAGCGTCTGTGGACGTCAATGCACAGCATGAGGCCCAATCCTTTTTTCCTCAAAGAAGGAACCTGTGCTGGCCAGGGAAGAGGAGGGATGTATAAAGCCCACAGCCAATACCTCCTCTGTGTTATCCTCAATAGCATGGGTCTCAGGCTGTGAGAGTGCGTATTGAGTGAGTATATTCTGCTCTTTGGTCAGGAGGCATTACTGTTCAATGGAGAGTGTAGTCTGGCACGCTCGTGGTGGCACGCTCTTTGCTGAATTCTTCCCTCTGGTCATGGTATTCAGGTGGAATGCAGTCTAAGACGATTTTGGGCTTTCTATGGATGTGGTTTATACTGGCAGATGGAGGCAGTGGAAGCAGATATGAGTTCTTGCTTTTACTGACAAAATTTGAGGATCATGGGAATCTGAGAATAATGCGATTTCAGGAGATTTCATAAAGAAAAATGTGAGTTCATACACATGGCCAAGACTAACCTGAAGGATAAAGGGTACAATCTGGTGGGTAATGTAGCTTACCCCAATGGGTTGGTTGTACATCTCCTTTATCTTGAGGGGAATTGAGCATGGTGTGGTTGGTAAATGCTGTACTATATGTCATAACGACCTGCTGGGTACTCGAATTAGTCTGGTAAAATGTGAATAGGAAGTTTGTACCCGAGGGGCCGCATCCCAGGTCGCTGATGCCCAGTTGAGTGCCCATCCCGTGAGCAGGGTTATCAGGTGCAATTGAGTCCTTGCGGTAGATATTGGCCTGGCAGGACCAGTGGTTCAGTGGTTCAGTGGTTGTTAGTGGTCTGCAACTCAGTAAGTTGCTCCTTGTAAGCCATGAGTAAATCTTCCCGTTGGGCAACCAATCCATAGTTGGTGAAGTATTGTTATTTTATATATAATGTAATATATGTATATATATATATATATATATATATATATATATATATATATATATATATATATATATTTACTTTTTTCTCTTCTGTTTCTAAGCTGCTTTGAGACAATGTGAATTGTGAAAAAGCGCTATACAAATAAATTTAATTTGAATTGAATTTGAAGTTTTGGTAGTGGTAATAGTGGTTTGGGTATGGGATAGGTAAGGCCCCCACCAAAAAAATGGATTGTATATTTGGGTGTCTTTTGTGTCTGTTTATATTATTTCCAGGCCCACCCCCCGACTGTGTCACTTTCCCACTTGCAACTTTATTGGACTCTCCCCCATCCTATTGGCTGCATGGGCATTTCTGGCAGGCATTTCTACCTCTTCAGCTTACTTCCCGGGGCTGTTTTGAAATGTTGTGAGCTGTGGCTTGCATGTTTATTTTAGTGAGCCAGCATTAATGTATCCAATGTTAGAGATTTAAGCACTTATTTACGTTGCTCTGGATAAGGGCGTCTGCCAAATGCTGTAAATGTAAATGTAAATGTAGCAGTAGTAGTAGTAGTAGCCTTTATTGTCACTGGTCACAGGTACCAGAGAAATTAGCCATCAACCTGTCCATACATACAATACATACAATATGACAAGGTGGGGACAGGACAGGAAGACAGGGGATTGGAAAGAAATACAGCATAACATGAGGGAAGGGAGGAGAAAAAACTACCCCCAGACTATTTTGAACAAATGTTTTAAACTCATGGTATCTTAAGTATGTAACTTAGTGAGCCAGCATTAATGTATTCAATGTTAGAGATTTAAGCACTTATGTACGTCGCTCTGGATAAGGGCGTCTGCCAAATGCTGTAAATGTAAATGTATGCTCTGGTGGGAGTACAGTGTAAGAACAGGAAAAACACCTCAGCAACATAAGCACATAAACAGTACGCCATAAACACATGACTTGCAACAGGGGAGGGGAGTGGGGGTGGAGGTAATCCAGCACAGGCAAACAGCCATCAGGTCCTGCAGCCTTTATCCTCGGCGCTGGTCACAGACCCACTTGTCAGACTGGCGGTATAAAGTGGCGAAGGTGTGGGATTTGGGGTGGGGGGTGAATGCATATCTTTAAACATGTGCGTGTGTGTGTGTATGTATATAAGTGTGTAGGCCTGGAGAGTCGCTGCTCCCGGCATCAAATCTCGGTGCCTCAGTCCGCAAGATTGTCATAGCTATACACAGCAAGTTTCCATGGAGACAGCCTTGATCAGGTCCCAGACAGAGTCAACAATCAGCAGGTGTCTGTGGAAGTGGGGGGAGGAACGCAAGAGCATCTCGCTGCACTGCTCATCCAGGGGAATTGTTGTTCCAACAGCGGCCTTGGCCGAGGCCAGTGCTGGTTGAGGGGAGCCAAAAGCAGATAAGCTTGGGATTGTTTGGTCTTGGGGCAAGTAGACGCATTCCAATTTACACAACTACTCTCTTAGTCCATTCTGGTCTCCAAATCGATCTATTTTCCTTTCCAAAGCAGTGAGCTTCTCCGTGATGTTATCCAAAGCAGTATCCAAAGCAGTGAGCTTCACCATGATGTTATCCATATTGCGGTTAATAGTCCCAGCCTCAGTGCTGACCGCTCTGCCCACTGCATCAATCATGAAGGGCACACACACGACCCGCCAGACACACGACCCGCCACCTCTCCCACGCGTCCATCGTATAGCCAGCTGCAAACGTTCCAGCAGGGCAGTCAGGTTCCCACGAACCCAAGCTTCTCGTCGAGAAGATGGTGTCAATTTCATTGAGAGACCAGTTTATCAAATCCATGCTATTTTTAGTTTGGAGAGCAGTGCGGAGAGAGTCTCTCAAAGTATAAGACAATAGACAAGATGAGAGGAGCAAAGCAGGGAAATTAAGGGGGAGGAGAGGGAGAGAAAATGCGACCGCCTTCGTTGAGAGCCAAAAGAGAAGAGTATGTAAATGTATTTGATACATTGCATGTTATAGTGATTGTGTTGTCCTAGCCCTTTCATGCTCTGCTGTATATGCTTCCCTGTAAATTTTGTAAACACAAACTGTTCAGTGATTTGTCAGAAGTCTGTGCCAGATCTTTTCTTTTCTTTTCTTTTCTTTTCTTTTCTTTTCTTTTCTTTTCTTTTCTTTTCTTTTCTTTTCAGTTACAGTTAGAGGGATTTTTATTTATTATTTTGGCCCTGCCGATTTCTGAAGCTGTCACTACCTAAAAACAGAATAAAAACCAAGCAAGTGAAACTGGGTCATGCCACTTTTTTTTTTTACCGTACAAGCTTTATCAAGTTTAACCCAACTTGTTATTTTATCTGCATTTAATTTTAATAGTTATAATCCCAACACAAGAAAATTCACACTGGACCTCTGAACATCTTCTGTTGTGATCGCACAGTTTTATTTTATATTGCTATGTTGTCAAATATCTGAAGTCATCCGGTGTTAACATCCTCAAATCAACACTAGTTGATGCCCCAATGTTTCCATTCCTTTTATTTACTTTCTACCTTTTTCCCCACTTGTATTGATCCCAAGTGAAGAGCTGACTACATGTTTTACTTGTAAGAAATTATTATAGATATTCCCATAAGTCTCATAATAAATCATGTTTATAATTTTCAGTTAGTTATGGTGTGCATTCATTTGGTCTATCATTGTGCCCTGAGTAATTTGCTTTAATGAAACAATCATTTGATCATAAATGCTTCTGATTAAGATTGATAAATTAGACAGATGGATGAACATGTAGATAAGCAATGGAATTGATGTCATGGCCCTTTAGGTATAACAGAACTGTTAATTTCCCATTTTTTTTAATTATTTATTTATTTATTTATTTATTTATTTAAATATGGAGAAGCTATTAAGACTTCCACCCCCCTAAAGTTCAAACCAAATCTACACCCATGTAAGCAGGCATTATACTGCTAGACTGAATCATGATTCCCTGGATATGATTTATGTCTATTATTGTTGATGGAACTTGATCTTCAAGCCATTTTTAGTGATATTTGACCTATATAAGTTGGGAATATTATTTTGCGGAGAGTACATCACAGTAAGCTTTCACAATCTTGAGCAGCCAGATACTAAATCACCATACAAACATTCAAAGACATCCAACTGTGTGTCAGCATGTCCTTTGCAATCTCTAGGTGGCTAGAAACTAGTCATTATCAATCACTCTGACCTCTCTTGTTTCTGTCTGCCTTTGTGTCCTTGTTTCACTTTATTCATACACAACATGGTTACTGCAACTGTCACCACACAGGCACTGAGTCACACTGAGCAGCAGACTGTGGCTTGGTTTAAAGGGGTATTTTGTGCTACAAAACTCATGAGACTTGATAACATACAAATGTAAATTAAAGTTAGTTTACTTATCTCACAGCACTAAATACAAATACATTATCTTACTTATTCAAACCTAGTGGCAATTTAGCATAGTCAGTCAATCTACCAGCAAGCTTTTGAGAGGTTGGAGGAAACTATAGAACCAAGAAGAATCCCAAATATATACAATGACACTGTGCCACAATGCTACCATGAATTTCCAGTTCTAGGATATTGTTTTGGGAATTTACTATACATATACATTAGTTTATGCTAAGGCAAACGTAATGTAATATAATATAAAGAATCCATTTTTGCAATTTGTATTTTTTCTGAATAACCAGTGATAATTAAGCAATGTTATTACAGAAAATATTTTACATTTTTAAGTTGTAAAATAATTGCTATATATTGATTTTTATACAATTATGTTTTTTTAAGATTAGATATCTTAGTTGATTATTAAATTAGATATCTTAATGTCATTTTTTCATTTCAAAACTGCATTCATTCAGAAGGTACATGTATGTATTGCTGAACTCATTTGTGAAATATAAGTTGTCTAGCACATACACTAAGAGAGACAGAGTCTGTGTGCATGTGTGTGTGTGTGTGTGTGTGTGTGTGTGTGTGTGTGTGTGTGTGTTAGAGATCAGAAATGATTGCTGGCTAGACATGGTGTCTCAATTCTCTATGCTACATTCTCTGCACAGTACTTTACACTGAGGCCAAGGAGATACTGTGCATGTGCAAGAAAGAAATAGGACATTAGATGAAAAGTTAAACACATAATTATGTCTAGCACAGTAATATTTCTTATTTTTTAAAACGATAAAGAGAAAATAGAAATGGAAATCATAAATCACATGTAATTATTGCATGTGTGTGCACTGAGCAATCTGAATATGCTTATGGAGCCAACTTGACAACATTGTGTCGTCTCATCATAAGCTAAATATTAGCCAGGAATCCAAGCATGTCTTACTGAAAGAGTGAGTTTGGATAGATGTGCTGACATGATCTTCAGCAAACATTAAAAAAATGGCTAGAAAGCCTTAAAACATTTTTAAAATAATCTAAAAAGAATGCACCAGAAGCATTATTGTTTCTGCTTCATGATTTACTGACCTAAGGCATGGACTTTAACCCTAGATTTGTCTATGATGTTGTGAATCATTGGCATTCCAGGTGGTTTCAAGTTTAAAATTACCACACATAGTCACATACAAGGTGATTTACCTTCCCATATACACACACACATACAGACACTAACCGCCATCATCCTCATCAAAGGAGTTCATGCAGGGGAAGTAGATCGCAAGAGCCTCAAATGAAGCTGACAAACTGATTCGACTCTGTGAGCGCTCCATGTAGAGTCCCGAGGCGGGCGTGGGCGCCGCTTCCGACGGCTTGGGCAGGCGCGCCTGGGCATTCTTCACGCGGAGTACAGCACGCGGCGTCTTGGCAGAAATGTACCGGCTCCCTCGCCAGCAGACAGGGAGGAGAAAAAGAAAATTGTGCAGAAAAATAGAGGAGCAATATTTACAAAATTCTTTCCCCACTTGGCTAATGAATCCCAAAGTTCCTCTCAAGAAATGATGGCCGATGCTGTTGTGTTTTTTCACTCCCTTTGCCTTGGGAAAGGTTGAGTGATAAAGAAAAAACAGGAAAAATGGCAGACAATCTCATTTCAGGAGTCTGTGGCTGTTGCAGACAGCATTATCTATTGCTTTTTGATGTCCAGGCTGATCTTCTTATCCCCCTTTGCTTGGAATGCTGGAGATATAAATGGATGGCATGACGAGGCAGCTCATCAGATTGAGCAGGAGAAAATGCAAGTGAAAGATGTAGAGAGGGCAGAAAAAAAGGACGATAGAGAGACGAAAAAGCTTGTTCAATTCAGACAGTCTGAAGCTGATTCAGTTCATTCAGCAGCAAGCTTTTTGTGGAGGCAAAAGGGGGAGTGCATAGAGCTGTTGCTGGGATTCAGAGGAACAGCCAATCACAGCATGGATGACAGGGTGGGGTGGGGGTTGTCTGGGGCTATGGCTCTGTGAGAATCTTGCATCTAACATTCACTTCACATCTTTTCACATCTTTTTTCCTCTCTCTCTCTCACAGATGTCTCACCTCAAGCTATATATATATATATATATATATATATATATATATATATATATATATATATATATATATATATATAGCTTGAGGTGAGGTAAGACATCTCTCTCTCTCTCTCTCTCTCCTCTCTCTCTCTCTATCTCTCTCTCAGATGTCTCACCTCAAGCTATATATATATATATATATATATATATATATATATATATATATATATATATATATATATTGCTTGAGGGGAGACATCCGCCTCAGCAACAGTTGGTATAATATTGGGACATGCATAATTCAAGCAGCAGAGGAAAATGAGCAACTAAGAAGTCATTCAGGGTGAAGTTTTCTATCATTGTGTTTGGAACATATCATTTTTTACGCTAGTAGTGTCAGTAGTCATGATCCTATACACAGGGTCACAGGGAAATTGGAGCCTATCCCACAGGCAGGGCACAATGTGGGGGCACCCTTGATAGGGTTCCAGTGCAGAGCACACACTCAAACGCTGCTTCACACACTACAGAAAATTTTGAGATGCTAATCAACCTTCAACACATGGCATTGGAAGAAACATGAGTACCCGGAGAAGTCAAGGTTCTGCAAGAAACCTTGAGTCATAATGTTTTTCTGGATGTCACTTTGACTGACATATACGCACATTGTTTTCTTTTATCTGAGAATTGTTTCTATCCATGTGCATCCCTTCAGTAGGATGATGATACAATGTCACAAAAAAGTTAATAAAAAAGGCAGCCTCAAATTGATTTCAGGAACATGACAACGAGTTCAGTATTCTTCAGTGGCCTTCCCAGCCTGTGTCTGGATCCAATAGAACACCTTTAGGATGTGGTACAATGGGAAATAAGCATGGAATTGCACTTGAAATGTAAAGTATTAGTATAGTGTTCCAAACTGTTCCAGTTTGCTTTTGTATGTCTGTGTGTGTGTGTGTGTGTGTGTGTTACTACTGTACAAGTGTTTGTAGAGACAATGGCAAAACTGTCCATTTACAGCGTAATAAGGTATGAACAGGAAAGTCCATTTGGTCCTTTAGATTGGCCACAAATTTACATCCATAATTTTCTATGGCCATAAACCTAGGAAAAATCTTTTAGAAATCAGAATTCATCCTTGGTAACTCTCTACTCTGATGTTCGGGCACCTAGCATTTAAGGTATCCATGTGGACATCTTTGTTTCTTAAGGCTTAGTTCTAAATTATTTTGCTTCTTAGAGTTTCAAAGTAATGACCAGAACAATGCAATAATGTGTTCAATAATAAAGCATTTAGTGCCATTCACTGAATCCAAAGGATCTCAAACCAAGTATTAAAAATGGCAATTTAGTATTATACATCATATTTTACAGATATTCTGATTTTTGTTTGTGTTCATGCGTAAATGATTTCGAATAACTGAGCATATTTTTTAATTGATGTACACAATATTAGTTATTAATTACTGTAATTGTTATTTGTGATTTTCTTGCATATCAAATTTTAAAAACTTGATTTAATTAAGTTTAATTTTAAAATAAAATGTCAACAGTGGCAATTAAATAAAGCTGCCTGTCAATTCCCTGACATCTCATTGACCAGGACAAAGCCTCTCTGTATTTCCCCGTGATTTGTGTTTCCAGTGTTTTGCACTCTACTTCAGGCTGCTTCCTGATGGGATCACTGAATACATCTGTTACTCCTCAGCTCACCAGTCAGCGTATTTACACACCAGTTCCCAGTTCTGTCATTCATTACCAGATTTCTGTGGCTCCCAGTGTGGTAGACCTACTTGCATTTATTTTCCATGTTTGTTGTCCAGTGTTTTCCTGTAGCTTAATCTTGTCATTCTCCTATGATTATGCTCTTGACTCTCACATTGATTCTAATGGCTACACTAAACGAAGGGACATGGTTTCCTGAAGTAGACCGAACGTCATAACATGAAATATGACAAATTAAATGCCACATACCTTAAATGTAAATATGAAAACATGAAACGTGAAATTTTCAACCAGGTGAGTCACCAGAATACTTTTCTAAATGTGTGAGGAGAAACCAGGCATATAGAGAGATGTAAGATGGCATTGAGGATCAGAGAGGTGCCATCTGTGTTCTGAGTATGTCAAATTTCTGCAGTTGTTCTTTAATGATGTGGCCCTCAACTGTACTCCTCGACAGCCATGGTTGTAGACTGGGAGTAATAGCTCAATGCCAACTCCAGCACTGGCATTGTAGGAGAAACTGTAGAAAATCCTAAGAGAGAAGCTCTTTTGTCCAGGAGAGAGGTCTATAATACATGTCTATAAAACATGCTTTATGTTGCCTTTTCTGTTTATTTTTGAGAGTTATTGAGCTTAAAGTTAAGTTATGGAGCTTATGTGATTATGGTAAGAACAAGGATATTCCTGACCAAAGCGGAGCTAAAATATTCTGAAGGACCATGTGTTGCATGAACTTGACATAAATGACTGAAAGGGACCTAAATGCAGGACGCAGGAGTCAGGGTAAGGGTGTTTAATAAAAGTCTTTTCAAACAGTGGGCAGAATGCAGAATGGCCCCATCTGAGTACTCAGCCACTGGTCCAGCCAATGTGAGGATGGTGTCTCTGCAACCAGGGAAATCCAAACATGATGGGCGCTTGGGGTGAAGGGACGACAAGGAAGAATAGCCACTCTTGGTGATATTCTGACATGGTCACCAGCAGAGGTTTAGTCCTATAACAGGCACTATGAAGAACATGGCTCAGACTTGGAGGGGGAAAAGGAAGGGTTCTGTATGTATTCCTAACTGCCACATCATGGCCAGGTTCATGAATTCAGTGTCTGCCTCAGAGTCCATAAAAGACGACCGGTTCACGCTCTTGGAAATCCGCTGTCAGACGGGCTCTCTATAAGGGTTTAGAGGAGACCGGAACACGGGTGTGCAAAGTGTCCTGGATTGCCACAGTAGAGACAGAGCCCATTAATGAGTTGTCTCTCCCTTTCATCAGACAAGGGGTGATGTCTGATTTCTATAGGCAGTATCATGGCTGGGGAGATGTTTGATGTCTGTGTGACTGATGGAGGCCTCAAAGTATCAGAACCTCTCGGGGGAACTGGCCTGGGACTGGGTTGCCAGCCATGCGACATTCCTTTTTTGACACAGTGCTCACGGATCCAGCGATCAGTACAGATAGCTAAGGTGATCAAGTTGTCAAATTTTGGAGGGAGTTCCTGCTGGGTCCATGTCTGGCCAAATGCAGGATGCCAGACAGGAGTCAGGTTAAGGGTGTTTGTTTAACAATAGCCTTTGTGAACAATGAATGCAATGTACAAGCAAAATCCTCAGGACAAGAGCTGGATGAAGGAGCGGAGCAGTCAATACTATTATACCAAGAAGACAGGAGAGTGACAGGGTGACACAAAGTAGCAATGTTCATGAGTAACAATCCATGCTAGTCCACAAAGGGAAAAATACACTGATATTCCACAACATGTGTCATGGGAAAATCTGACAAATCCACAAAGAGTAATAATGCAAAAGAGATAATGCAATGCCGGAACAGAGAGAAAGAGAACAGGCGAAGGCAAATAATCAGGAAGACACCAGGGAAGAAAACAGCGGTATGACTCACAGAAACATGGGGGAAACAGCAGAGACCATCTGGTAGTGAGCGAGTGTTGTGAGCGTCCTTAAATAACACAAAATTGCTGTGATGGCTGCCGATCCACAAGTGCTTGCTGTGACAGAATGGGAGAAGAAGAAATGTGAAAGAACCACTAATTCGACCATGCAATACAGAGCACCTCTTAACATTTCTGAATGACCTATATGGAAAGTTTGCACTAGATTTAAAAATTTCACTTACAAACAATTATTTTTCCTCCTAACATATTCAAGAGAGAAAGGGTTATTCCAAACCTGGAGAAACCTGCTCTGGATTCATCAGACTTCAGCAACTACAGACCGGTATCACTTATCTCATTTCTTTTTAAAGTTCTTAAAAAAATTGTTTTAAACCAACTGTATGTCTAGCTCTCGCAGAACAACCTCTAAGATCCCAAGCAATCTGGCTTAAAAAATGGCATATTCTTGCCACTGAAACTACATGCTGCATGATCAGCTAGATCAGCCAAGCCAAGACTGTCCTCATCTTTCCCAAATGAGGATTCGGCTAAATCCATGTGAAGATAATGACACAGCTTTAATGAAACCACAAACTTGACACCAACTCACCAAATCAATAGGTGAGAAACAGTAAACAGGCAGAAAATTTGTTAACCAAAAATAGTAATCCAAACAGGCAAAATAATCTGATGAGGGCAAGGCGAAAGACGTAGTAAATCCAATGGCAAAAGGCAGGGTCATACATGAAAAAGGCAAAAACAGAATGAGCAGCAAAACAAGGCTTGGTTGGGGTTAAGACTGGGTTGACGATACAAAATTATACCCTCAAATGGGTTCTCTTACTACTGCTATGCTGATGACTCTCAGCTTATCCTCCTCTTCATCCCTCAGATAAAATGGCTTTGGCTCAGATCTCAGCATTTCTGGCAGACATACAATCTTGGATGACGGCTCGTCAGTTGAAAATTCTAGCAAAACTGAACTGATGATCATCCCAGGTATTTCATCCCCAGGTCAGGATCTTGTAATAACCCTACACAACAATCTGATATCACCTTAAGCCACTGCTAGCAACCTTGAGGTATCTATGCATTAACTTTTCTTTTTCTCGCATGCTGCTAATGTGACACACTCAAGAAGATTCTCCTCTACAACATCAGAAGGATTCAGCCATTTTTACACACAGCCTGCTCAGATGCTTGTTCAGTTTTTTGCCATTTTGAGACTGGGCTACTGCAACTCACTGCAGGCAGGTCTACCTATGAATGCAATTTATCATTTGAAATGTTCCAAAATGTAGCTTGTTTTCAATGTTCTCCCACACCACCCCATTGCTGTGCTCCCTCCACTGGCTTCTGGTAGCTGCATGCATCAGATTCACAACACTGAACCTTGCCTACAAAGCCTAAAATGGACGTGCACCCTCTTACCACAAAGCTCTTGTCACTCCTCACTCTGCACCTTGCTCACTCTGCTAGCACTGCTAAACTTGTCCCACCATCTCTCAGGGTAAGAGATAGGTATACATCAATACTCTTTTTTTATTCTGGTACCGAGGTGGTGGAGTGAACTTCTCCTAGATGTCCAAACAACTGAGTCACTGGCTATCTTCAAATATGATTGAAGACCTATCTCTTCCTGAAACAATCAAACTAGCACTTATTTTTCTGTTTGTTTTATGTATTTTTATTTATAAAAAAGAGCTCCCAACAGAGATTTATTTTGATGATTACCCTAAGTCTGTAAACTAGTAAACCAACTTTGATGTCTTCATTGATAGAGATTTCAATGTTATATGTTGCTCTGTAGGGGGGCACGGTGGCTTAGTGGTTAGCACGTTCGACTCACACCTCCGGGGATGGGGGTTCGATTCCCGCCTCCGCCTTGTGTGTGTGGAGTTTGCATGTTCTCCCCGTGCCTCGGGGGTTTCCTCCGGGTACTCCGGTTTCCTCCCCAGTCCAAAGACATGCATGGTAGGTTGATTGGCATCTCTGGAAAATTGTCCGTAGTGTGTGTGTGTGTGTGTGTGTGTGTGTGTGTGTGTGTGTGTGTGCCCTGCGATGGGTTGGCACTCCGTCCAGGGTGTATCCTGCCTTGATGCCCGATGACGCCTGAGATAGGCACAGGCTCCCCGTGACCCGAGGTAGTTCGGATAAGCGGTAGAAAATGAGTGAGTGATGTTGCTCTGTATAATGGCATCTGCCAAAAGCTATAAATTTAAGTGTAAATTCTCCCTTCTTCAACAGAAGGCAGAAGAATTCCTCCCCACAGAGGAATTCTTTTCATTATGGATATGGGAGGTGTATGATCACTGTACATATGAGCCGATCTCCACTCTTGATGCAATGCGTGCTGAATGTGTGGCTTTATATCTATAGTTAATTACCAGGACTGGATTAGACATGCAAAAAGATTATTTCATATATGCAATGTATAAGAGGACAAAAGGTGTGAAGGATGAAATCTGTCCTCTAAAACATAAAAAAAAGCTGAATTAAATCCAAAATTCTGAATTTAATCATGTATGCACTGTGACAATACTAAACATTGTTTTTGAACTAAGACCAATTTTGTATAAAAAATCAGAATTTAAGTGATATGAAAACTACAATGAATGATTTTGCATTTGCCAGACCTCTCAGGAAAGAGTTAAAATCATTATGCAACCACAAGCTCCCAGGCACTCATTTTAGTAGCATGATCAGTTTCTTCCAGTACATGTCAACCTAGTTTCACAGAAAATGGAGCAGCCTCTTATCCATTAATATAGAAAGTGGGGCTCAGCTGACCAATTCAAGTCTGAAATTTTTTTGCTAATCATGAAACATATCTTGTTATAGGTGTGGTCCAAAGTTGACTTAGATTTAGTATTTTAGGCAATATATTCAGTTACACCATTGTGAACAGCATACAGACATATGCATAACAGTGAGTCAATTTAAAATTTAAAGGAAAAACAAATGTAGATGGATGTATCTCTATATGCATTTATCCCATTATGAGATGTTATACTGTGTGGCAGGGGTGCAGAGCACAATAAGTACATATCCAGCTATTTTGACTCAAATTAAAGTAATGTAGTTATAATATAGTTACTGAATGTATATAAGTATTAGAATGTCAGGGGTTTGCATGTGAAAATAAACTTTTACTACTTATCTAAAACTTTTAAAAGCCGTTCATTTTAAAACTGCTGTTTTGCCTCAAACTTAGGGTTACAGTTAGGATTACCATCATTCAGTATCTGCTGGCTTGCTTGTCATGTCAAACTAATGCTACATAGTTTGATAATTAATTAATCAGAAGTAATTATCATGTACGTAATCAATATTTACCATTATCTAGAATTACATTTGGTGCCAAACCAATTAATATTAGCTAATAGAATGAATGTCTATACTGACATCTTCAACATCTCCCTGAGCAGCGCTGTCATTCCACTACCACTATGCCCATGCTGAAGAAGTCTTCAGTGTCATGCCTCAATGACTGTCATACCAGTCGACTCTCACCCATCTTCATGAAGTGCTTTGAGAGTATTCAAGATCTGGCAGCCACCCAATCTGGCCCCCTTGTAGTTCACATTTACATTTACAGCATTTGACAGACACCCTTAATCAGAGTAACATAAAAAAGTGCTTTTTTAAGTCACTATCATTGAATACATTAACTCTGGTTTACTAGGATACAGACTTAAGATACCATGAGCCTAAATCACTGTTCAAATGATTATATTTTTTATTATTTTATTCTTTTTTTATTATTATATTATTTTTCTTAACTGGAAGACCTCAGTCAGTCCGGATCAGCAATATATTGTGCACTGGGACCCCACAGAGTTGTGTACTCGGTACACTGCTGTTTACCTTCCTGACCCACAACTGTTCAGCAATGCTCAGCTTGAACCACGTCAGAGTCACCCTCCTGCAATCTGGAAAAAAGGTATGGAAGCATTCAGGCCCTCAACACCAGATTGTGTAACAGTTTCCTCCATCAAGCCAGACTCCTCAACAGTCAGGGAATAGACTGACACACACACCCATATTCAACTATACATCATTCTTTAGTTCAATCTGCAATTTTTGCAAATTAAATTTTCCAACATTCTCCTGCTGCTACAACTGCCATTTGTGCACATTACATCTTTACTTTTTTCTAAATTCTACTACAACTGTTTTCAACACTGACTGACTGTATATAGGTTGGTGCTATCTTTAGTTATCTGTCTTGCATTTTATTGTATTTTCACAATACAATATTGCCTCTTGTCCTGCGCTGTCTTTTGTCTTGCACTGTTTGCACAAGGCTGAACATGCACTTAATGTTATTATTATTATTTATTTTTTTTACTCTTTAGCCCTTGTCCTTTGTTGTCTTATGTAGCTCTTTGTCTTAAGGTAGCAGCAGGATCCTGGAGGAACATTGTTTCATTTTACTGTGTACTGCATCAGCTATATATGGTCAAAACAATAATAAAAGCCTCTTGACTTGAATACTAGCTTGATCTGGCATTAGAAATAAAAACGGGGCAATTTAATTAACTACAGAGTAATATTAGTAAATTAGCCAAGCACAGCATAATATGCTTTTTCAAATTAAATGAAGACATATAATTGTATATAAATATTTGCTTACTTTATTATATCAAACATTTTATTGGGTACATATATCTGTAGCATGATGATTCTTGATAAACCATAGCTATTCCATTATTCTTGATTGATTTTTGTATATTGAAGGATTTGATTGAAGTGGAAACAAATGACTGGGTGCTAAAATGGGTCAGTTCAATTGAAATATAAAATAATGTGATTGGCTGGAGGAGAGAAGAATTTTTTGTGATTTATAATCTGTACTTTGGAATTTAATTAAAAATATAAACATTCTGAGTAATACTCATGCACAAAATAGTCTAATAGTACTAGTGTGGACATCAAAAAATTCAACAAGGTGTTTATATTTTACACCCCCATTGACACACCCTGAAGTACTGTTCAGTCAGTTAGATGTGGTTTAATTTTGTCCAACACTAGATTTATCCAGGAGATAGTAGCAAATACCTTTGATATCATTGTCCCAAGAAAACAATTACCTTTTCCACTCCCTAACAAAGTTTCAACATCTCAAGAATATAAAAAATCTAGGATTCCACTTTGATTTCCACTTAAAAGAAAGTAAGCCATTTCCTGGGTCTAGCCAAGTGTGTGGTTGTGGGGTATAGGAGGGAATGGGGGTTGTGGTGGCAGATGTCAAGCAGTAAAATGTCTTATTAGTCAAGTCAAGTCAAGAAGCTTTTTTTTTTTTTTTTCATTTCAACCATATAAAGCTGTTGCAGTACACAGTGAAATAAGACAACTTTTCTCCAGGACCATGGTGTGACATAAAATAAAGACAGAGCTAAGGACTTAAGTAAGTCAGTCCTAGCCAAATCCAAATAAAGTGCATCTGTGCAACCTGGTGCAAACAGTCAAAAGACAGTGCAAACAAAAAATACAAGACAATACACAAAAGACAATACACAAAAGCATCTCCGATCAGACACATCACACACACGTGAACTACGAACCATAACTTTTTAATGTCAGTAAATAACTCATAAAACGCAGATAGTGTACGAAAAAAATATTGGGAAAAATAATAATTTATAATTAATTGTACTTTAGTCGGCCACTAGAGGGCACCAGAGACATTTGACTTAAATTTTGAATCACTGTCACGTCGTCCAACCATTTCATTCATTCATTCATTCATCTTCTACCGCTTATCCGCACTACCTCGGGTCACGGGGAGCCTGTGCCTATCTCAGGCGTCATCGGGCATCAAGACAGGATACACCCTGGACGGAGTGCCAACCCATCGCAGGGCACACACACTCATTCACTCACGCAATCACACACTAGGGACAATTTTTCCAGAGATGCCAATCAACCTACCATGCATGTCTTTGGACCGGGGGAGGAAACCGGAGTACCCGGAGGAAACCCCCGAGGCACGGGGAGAACATGCAAACTCCACACACACAAGGTGTGTGCAACATGCAAACTCCACACACACACACAAAAATCGAACCCCGACCCTGGAGGTGTGAGGCAAACGTGCTAACCACTAAGCCACCGTGCCCCCCTTCCAACCATTTCAGCAATTGATAATAATTCATTCATTCATCTTCTACCGCTTATCCGAACTACCTCGGGTCACGGGGAGCCTGTGCCTATCTCAGGCGTCATCGGGCATCAAAGCAGGATACACCCTGGACGGAGTGCCAACCCATCGCAGGGCACACACACACTCTCATTCACTCACACAATCACACACTAGGGACAATTTTCCAGAGATGCCAATCAACCTACCATGCATGTCTTTGGACAGGGGGAGGAAACCGGAGTACCCGGAGGAAACCCCCGAGGCACGGGGAGAACATGCAAACTCCACACACACAAGGTGTGTGCAACATGCAAACTCCACACACACACACAAAAATCGAACCCCGACCCTGGAGGTGTGAGGCAAACGTGCTAACCACTAAGCCACCGTGCCCCCCTTCCAACCATTTCAGCAATTGATAATAATTATTAAAAGAAATTGACAACTGCAGCTTTTTTTTTAATTTTTTTTTTTTACAGTTACTAACAATCAGAATCTTCCGAATTGTGTTTTTGTTTTGTTTTTTATTTCTTTTTTTATTACACAAAATCAGTTACACAAAATCCTCAACTTAAGAGCATCATTGTACCAGTGTACCTGTAATTCTATAAACATTTAGGCAGTGGGGAAAAACTCAGCACAAGCTAAAACCAAATGGATAACACAGATAAAAACATGGATAACATAGGCTAATATAACAGAAAAGAGGGACTAAATCTTGGATGGGATGTTCAGCAAGCACATATGGGTGTATGTGGTCAGGTGCCATAAAGCTTTAGCTATATAGTATAATACATGTGTTAATGAGTCATCAGGTGTAGGGCTTGGCCTTTACATTGGTTCGGTCTGGAGTTTTGCCAATTCTAAATATTTTTTGCAATATTTATGCAAGATACAGTAGCATAGAATAACTGAAATGCATATCTTTGACAAGCCTAGAGACTGTATGGTTTACTTACTGAAAAAACTGTTATACATAGAGCAGTGGTCTGTGATACATGGTGCAGTCTCCACTACACCCTGCAGGCTAAATCTTTGTCTAATTCATTAGTTTGCTTTGAAGTCTTTTGAACTAATGTTTATGTGTGAACACTGCCCTTCCTCTCACCTCTCCCAATT